>NC_134234.1:307911123-308214153 GCF_965152275.1 Natator depressus
AGACTAAACTTGAGTATTTGGTTCTGCGTCAGAAATGAGGTGACTAGGGAGTGTGTGTGTGCGGTAATTGTTTTGCATATCAGACTAAGAATCAGAACATCATGGAGGACAGAAGTTCCATTTTTGTGAAGGATTCTGAGATTTCACAGTTTGTCTTTGTTCTGATTTAGAGCAAAGACCAAAATTTTAAAGTTCTGAGAAGGAATTTAAAACAAATCTTTGAGTCATTTGAAATGTTTCATTTTAACAAAAATCAAAACATCTGAATTTCAAGTCATTTTTATTAGAATATATAATACCATAAAATAAAAGTTTGAAATAAAATATTTCAGTGTAATGTGGAAGTGGCCAATTTTGATACTGGCAGAATTTTCCCATGTATTCCCCCCAAACAAAACCCAGTTTTGCAATGCATTTTGATGGAACCACATATTCTGTTGGCATATAGTTCTCTCCTACACCAAGAATGGCCCTAGGGGAATGTTTCACACTGGCATGAGTGTCCTGAATTGAAAGTAGGATGGGATTGGGACTGACATATTGGCCACCTCATTGCACCATGCAATCCCTGACTAAAATGATTGTGTTCTGCACTACAGTGGCATTGGAGTTGCTGAGACTGGTCATTGTGGATGGGCCCCTGTCAAGGTTCCTTCCCCACTCTGAACTCTAGGGTACAGATGTGGGGATCTGCATGAAAACCTCCTAAGATTACTTTTACCAGCTTAGGTTAAAACTTCCCCAAGGTACAAACTAGTTTACCCTTTGCCCTTGGACTTCCACTGCCACCACCAAACATTTATCTGGGTTTATTTTATTAGGAAAGCATTGTTTGGAAACGTCTTTCCCCCCAAAATCCTCCCAACCCTTGCACCCCACTTCCTGGGGAAGGTTTGGTAAAAATCCTCACCAATTTGCATAGGTGACCACGGACCCAAATCCTTGGATCTTAAGAACAATGAAAAAGCATTCAGTTTCTGAAAAGAAGAATTTTAATAGAAGAAACAGTGAAAAAGAATCACTTCTGTAAAATCAGGATGGTAAATACCTTACAGGGTAATTAGAATCAAAACACAGAGAATCCCTCTAGGCAAAACCTTAAGTTACAAAAAGACACAAAGACAGGAATATCCATTCCTTTCAGCACAGGTTATTTCCTCAGCCATTTAAAGAAATCATAATCTAATGTATATCTAGCTGGATTACTTACTAAGATCTAAGACTCCATTCCTGTTCTGTCCCCGGCAAAAGCATCACACAGACAGACAGAGAGAGACTTGTTTTCTCCCTCCCCGCAGCTTTTGAAAGTATCTTGTCTCCTCATTGGTCATTTTGGTCAGGTGCCAGCGAGGTTATCCTAGCTTCTTAACCCTTTACAGGTGAAAGGATTTTTCCTCTGGCCAGGAGGGATTTTAAAGGTGTTTACCCTTCCCTTTATATTTATGACAGCCCCTGTGACAACCATTGAGACAATCAACATACATTGCTGGCCACATTCTGAATCTTATTTTTGGTAGGGGATTGGAGATGGGAGGACTAGGATTTATACTTTTGTCATGAACATGATTATTCAATAAATAAAAAGACCAGAATAGATGCGTGGGGGTGGTAGAAGAGTCTTTGTTTTGAAATATTTCATTGGGATCTAGGAGGGATCACTTGGTTGGATATTGATGTCTGGCTAGGTGCTTTGTGTGCTATATACCATTCCAGGCAAGGTGAGATCTTTCATAAACAAAGGAGACACAGCTGGAACCCAAGTAGTGTGGGAGCCTATTTATTTGTGTCTATAATTTACTTGTTGTTTTCTTTAATAAATGCCTGCTGTTTAAGATGGACTGATTTTCATATTTCATAATAAATGAGGCACCTAAAAATCAACAAGGATTGTTTCCTTATGAAAGGACAGTAGCCATTATTACATCTAACAGCTTTTCTTTGAAGTATGAAACAAAATCTTAGGAGAAAAAACAACTGAGCCAGACTATTTAAGTTGGTTCTAATGTCTCAAAATATAAAGACTAGTGCTAAATAAGGAATAGTGTGACTTTTGCTAAAACATGCTTTATAATATATTTTCTCTTTTGTAACGAAATACACTATAAGCAATTTCATATTTGTACTCTCATTTCTTCTGAATCTGAGGAATTTGAATTTGAGTTAAACCTGCTATGGTTTAACTTTCTACATGAGACAATATTGTATCCACAAGAGCATGTTGAATACACCTCTGTGTTTCCCAAGCAGCAAATAGCTATGGGGGATAATCTGAGACTAGCAATATCTTATCCAGGCACATGTATAGCCTCCTAAAATAGTCTCAGGGTGGGATACAGGTTTTCATAACACTCCATTAGACTGACCCAAGCCCATTATATTTCTACAGCATTGCAAAATCAGCAATGGCTTTGTGCTGCTCACAAAGCCATTCAAGAATACTGAGGGCAGAATTGCAGCCAAATGAATGGTACCTCCTGTTTTGAACACACTCAGGGGAAAATGACAGTGAATAAAAAACTGATAAATGAAAGAAGGTAAATGAAGAGGTATGAATACAGTACCTCAAGCAATATACTTTATAATGATGACTAGCAAAGCATGCAGACACATGGTATGTGTTATAAAACGAAGGGCAGGAGACGAATGGGGGTAAAACAGCAAATCAAAATAAAGGAAACCAAGACTGAGAAGATATAAAAGTGGCAGACAGTCAGTAATGTCACAAGAGGAAGAAGTTAACATGTAGTTAACTCAGTTTGGCTCAGGTATAAGTGAGCAATCCTAACTTCCAGCTGTCGAAAATAGGGATTTTACCTACTTAAATTAGAGCTTGTTTGGGCCTTCACAGTGCAATCAAGATCAAAAGACGGAGGATGAAATCCTGATTTTATTGCAGTCAAAGGGAGTTTTGTCATTACATTCAGTGAAGCCAGTATTTCATTCTCATGTGCAGAAAGGGCTTAAGACATGAAGAAACTGGTATCTGTTGGACATGGGCAGAGGCAACACATGGGGGAGTATGCAAGATCATGCCGCCACCGATTTGCTGCTTGGCTTGTACTGAGAATGCTCACATAGACTGAGCATGCTCAGTAACACTGGCTGCCATCACTCTGCCTTACCCCCCGGCCCCCGCATCAGCAGGCATGGGCCATCCCTGAACATGGGTATGCCTAGTTCAGGAGAGCTTCTTGACAACCTTGAGACTTATATTTATTATGATTTAATTTCATTTTACAGCATCAAAGGAGTGCGTGTTGTCTTTTCATAACTGGTGAAAGTTGGTTTCAAAGATCTTAGAGTTTAGATTTTAGTCATAATGCAACATATGAGGGCAATAAACAAGTCATAGGGTGGAAGTAGGACAGGAGTTACAATAATAAAGATGCTTATTTGGTGTAGTCATATGAACATCTTGATGCTTGTGTTGCTTTTGGGTTTTGATTTGGGTGTGGGAAGGTGAGTTTGGTTGTTTTTACTCCTCTCCGAAGGTGACGCAGTGGAAGGGAGCTTTTTAGGAGGGATTAGAGTGAATTTCACTCCTGCGCAGTAGACCAAGCACAATTTCTAGAGACCACTTAAGCGCCATGTAAGTGCACAAAATAGATTAGGTGGGACTTTAATGCTGCATAACACTTGTGCTGGCCCTCTGCAGAAGTGTGAATGTCACTCAGTGTGGAGAGGATTTAGCAAACATGGATTGGGAAGGACTGCTGTGCTGTCATGGACAGAATGAACTGCTGATGATGAGCAGGATGGTTACACTTGCTCTGTCATCAGAAGTGACATTCCTGGGAGTGGGGGGACAACAAAGAGGAAACACCTGGCAAAGAGTCCTGTGGCACCTTATAGACTAACAGACGTATTGGAGCATAAGCTTTCGTGGGTGAATACCCACTTCGTCGGATCCATGCTTCAATACGTCTGTTAGTCTATAAGGTGCCACAGGACTCTTTGCTGCTTTTACAGATCCAGACTAACATGGCTACCCCTCTGATACTTTTAACAGTGTTTACCTTGTAGCTTGTGCAGCCCGTTTAAAGCACTGTGGCATTTTCACAGAGCTACAAACGTGAATCTCTCAATGGTGTGTGACAAATCTATCTGAAACGAAAAACCTAATAAGCATCTGTAACATATAAATCATGGTATGTTTAACATAGAAGTTGTGAATTCAGATGTATATTTCACACCACACATTCCTAACCTTGGAGTATATTACTGTTTGATGGATGAAAACTGGGTCAAATTCAATGGGGTACACCCTGGAGGAATTTGCCTATTTCATTCTATTTCTTTAGGATCTTCTAGAACAGGTGGTTAGGTCTGTATTCTACACCAAGTGCACTTATGTCTCTTCAATATTCCCTGCCCTTTCTTCCCCCCCGCCCCCCACCCAAGAGCATTATGAGTGGAAAACAATGCTGTACAGATGTACTACCTATTTCATAGTTATTTTCCAGCTGACATCGCACAATAAATGTTTCCATATGTACCCCTCATTAATATCTCCTTTTTTTCTAAGTAAGCACCAGATCGCACTGCTATTGTCCTTCTGCTCTAGGGAGGTGGAGAAAAATCCCCTACCAACAATGTTGGTTTCCTTCTCAGGCTTCCTAGCAACAGTTTGTCATGTGGATTGATGTTTCCTTTCTCATCCCCTCCTCTCTTTTTTTATTTGCTAACAAAAAAATAGAGGAGGGGGATGAGGAGTAGCTATTGTGAAATTCAGATTCATGAAGATTTCTTCCTTTAACATTTAAAAATATTAGACAAAAGAGGGAAATAACTCCTCTAACATGTGAACTGTAATAGCCTGTCTTCTGCATAGTGCTGCATCTTAAAACAAGAAATATGGAGCTGAAGCAGTTTGAATGATCTAAGTACCAAATCTTTGAAACCATGTTAAACACCCAGGGGGAAGGTAATCTCTCCTCATTTGCACATATGTAGCTTAAAACTGTTCATGTTATATTGAGTTCAGTGCAGTGTTTTTAATGTCCTTATTTTCTCATGTGCTAATATTTAAATATACTCTCCAAACCACCCTTTCTTCACATATTTTTATCTTTGTGGCCATTATTCTCAATTAATTTTAAGTGATATTCTCTAACTCTTTGGAACAAATTGGTTTCCACTTTAAATCCTGATCAACTTCAATAACTGGAGTTGCAGGTTGTACAGTAAATCAAAGAAAAATGTGGCCCATAGAGTTTAAATCTGACCTCAATTACAGGAGTGGAACTGTTGACTTCAGCAAAGTTATTCATGATTTACCCTTGTGTTAAATCAGGATCAGGTCCATTGGGATCAATGTTATGACCTGGTTCATTGCAGAAATGCCTTTTTTTTAAAATAAGGAAACAGGATTGGGTTCTCCATACATTTTCCCTTCCTCAGTTCCTCTACACACCTTTTCTTCCAGAGTGACCAAAACGTATGTTAGACTAAATGAATAGTGAATTAAGGCAAACAGGATTTTTGCCCTTAAAAACAAATTATTTGCTTTTTATTGTCTCCAGGTTCTTCTTGAAATCAGACCTCTCTTTCCTGCCCAGTTTTGAGTGCTGGTGGTCCCATTGGTAATAGAGATTTAGACCCACTTACAAAGCCAGTGGTATATTGACCTTCAGTTCTACTTGCACCATGGGCTGAACTTCATTGCTTTAAAAAGAAACACATGCATAATAATAAACCAACAAAATTTTTCACTGGCAAAAAATATTTCAGGCTAATTTAGAACAAAATTGATTTGTGTTTTTCATTTTCTATTGAAAACAGCAAATTTCCCCAGTTTGTTGCTGGTGAAAGTTATTTCTACTGCTCTACCAGTTAAGGTTTCTGGAGCTGCACTTTCCTTAAAGCAACTGTTTGCTCAGTCCACAGCCACATTTTATTTGATTGGATCGTCTCACCCATCTGTATGTGGAGGGCAATTTCTATACTTACTATTGCTATCGTTTAACAGTACCCTAAATTGTCATTCTCTCTCACCCTGCAGTCCTTCTCACTCCAGGAGCTCCAGCCTCCTCTTCGTGACTCTGCTTTCCAGACAGGTCACTATGGTCCTTTCTTTCCAGGGTATCAAAGTCTTTTGGGACAAATTGTCCCAGACAATCCACTCTCCACTCCCTGGTTGGTGCCACTTCCTCATTGGCTGGTAGGGGAAACCAGGCCCGTTCTCTGTTCCGGGTTCCAGCTCAGGGGTCCCTCTCTTCAGCAGCCAAGGTCTTCACTATCCTGTGCCTTACTACTTTTCCCCTAAGCCTGACCTTTCTGGCTCTCCAATCTCTCTTGGTTTGCCAGTCTCACAACTCCCTCCTCCAAGTGATAAGAACATAAGAGCAGCCATACTGGGTCAGACCAAAGGTCCGTCTAGCCCAGTATCCTGTCTTCTGACAGTGGCCAATGCCAGGTGCCCCAGAGGGAATGAACAGAACAGGTAATCATCAAATGATCCATCCCCTGTTGCCCATTCCTAGCTTTTGGCAAACAGAGGCTAAGGACACCATTCCTGCCATTGATGGACCTATCCTTCATTAATTTATCTAGTTCTTTTTTTAACCCTGTTATAGTCTTGGCCTTCACAACATCATCTGGCAAAAAGTTCCACAGGTTGACTGTGTGTTTTGGGAAAAAAATACATTTTTGTTTGTTTTAAATCTGCTGCCTATTAATTTCAGGGAGTAACTATGGGCTACTTGCTTCTATAGCCCCAAACACACCTCCCTTCTTCCCAGGAGTGACTGCAGACTACTTCCCTGCAGCCCCTTGCTGCTCTCAGCTCCTGGGCTGTGTAAAAGCCCTGCCTATTCCTGTACAGCTGAGCCTCATCTAATTAATCCCTGCTCACTGACACCTCCTCCAAGGGTAGCCTGGGCAGTTAATTGGACCACTTAGCCAACTTAACCCCCCTTCATGCCTCTTGTGCAGTGGACACCCCATCACAGGTATGCACAGCCTGATTGAACAACAGGGGAAGGAGGTGGCCAACAGTGGGGACAGACAAACAGCTTGTCAGGATCCCTCCCATATTCATTGCTTCACTAATGAGACTGCAGTAGGCAGCAACTCAGTGCCTCCAATTGGCAGGTAGCCAAAGCGCAGGGGACATAGGCATTGCCATACTGGATCAGACCCAAGGTTCATCTAGTTCATCAACTAAAGACTAGGGGGTTAAGGGCTGGAGTTTGCTATGTGGGAGGGTGTTAAAGGACTGGGAGGTGCTGTAGTGGGGTAAAGGGCTTGAGGTGCAGGGAGAATGAAGCAGGAGTAGGGAATGGGACAGCTGGGAGCCCTTATGGTTTTGCTGGGTTTAAGTATGGTTGTTCCTCATCCTATAGAACTTAAACTTGCCACACTGGTGAGATATGTTAGTGCCAACTTCCAGGTAAACACCAGGTGTGATTATTATTATTATTTTATTATTATTATTAATCATGTTGATTACAGTACGGCCCAAGGGCCAATCAAGAATAGGGCCCCATTGTGCTAGGCATTGTACAAACAGAGGAGTAGACAATCCCTGCCTCCAATGAGTTTACAATCTAAATACACTGTTGTTTTGGATAAACATAAGAGCAGCTACAATGTAACTAAAGATAGCAAGCCCTGAGCATGGTTTGCACCACCTGAGAAGGGAGCTGCCTCAAAAGCAAGGTGTTCTGCTCAGCATAGCCAGACAAACATGGAGAGGAATGTTCACTATATCCTTCCCCAGGGTGGAAGAGCCATTTAACTGACACATACTCCTCAGAAGACATTCTGGCTGATTCAACCTGAGTGCTCCTAGGGCTCCTGCTGCATCGTGGCTCCCCCCAGCACTGGCTTTAAAAGCCATGGTGGCTTTAAGTCATGGTCTAGCTCTTTGGTTAGAAATGTTTTAAAGTTTTTTAAAATTCAGGAAGTTGTACCTGGCATTTCAAAAATTTCCAAGAGAGGCCCCTTTGAAATGCCTCATGCCAGCATCTCTACTTGGACTTGGCTGCCTGCTAATTCTGCAGAGGAATTCAACTGTAAATCAGAGTTTGGGGCATATGCAGTAGCACATTATGATAGTTGCCAAAGTCAGTACTTACTAGTCCAGGGTGGGCATCTGATTTAATTTATGTTCATATAATTTATTATATTCCTTGGACCAGATCCTGGTTCTAAAGCATTCGAGGGTATATTAAATTTCAAAGAAGTGATTCTAGGTTTATATCGTGTAACTGAGATCAGAATCTGGGCCCTTATATAAAACAGAAAAATAGAGCAAGGAATCCATTGTTCTTAGTACGGAGAATGAACATTAATGAATTACATTCATAGGCTGACACTCTGTAAAAACACAGTTGAAGAGCTGTGGATGTTTTATAACAAAGGGGATACCATAGATCATTGTCTATATAACCTGTGCATTAATAATCTTTACATGCTCCACTAAAAAGAAGATATAAAAACACACACATAATTTACCTTAGGATTTTTCTCCAGCAATGTACATCACTTACTGTCACTCTCTCTGTGTTTGTAGAGGCTTGATTTTCTATGTCTTCTACAAAGTATTCTGTTTCTTTGTTCTGAGAAAATGTGGACTTTTCAAACTGGTCAGTTGTATATAAAAATAATGTTACACTAGTCATCTTCTGTAAAAAATGTATTTTGTAGCATTGCACAGATGTATATATTACAATCACTCCTTTATGGTGCATTCAATCTGGCAAGGAAGGAAGATAGGGCTAAAGGAAAAGAGGAAATATACCAGCTAGCCCCAATTACAGCTGCAGGTATATAAAGGCATATATCTCAGAAGAGAGAGACTCTAGTTAGGGCCAGCATATTTTTGCAGATACCTTGAACATGGTCTTAATTTAACACAAACTGAAGGAACCTGAAGAAGTTTGAAGAGGAAGGAATTTGATCCTACATGAGTTTTCTTCTAAAAGATCCAACTATGTACAGTAAAGGGTAGCTGGAGTAAGCCTTTCTCGGCATTCATTGCTTGACTGAGCCAGAAGAAGTCAGCTATTCTATTCTATTCTATTCTATTCTATTCTGGTTCTTATAGTATGCCCATTACCATGATATCTCAACACCTTCCAGAAGTACATTAAGCAACATAACTAGAATTCATAATGTGTACTCTTTGTCCCTTTCTCCCTCCAAGAGGAAATTTGTATTTTTTTTAAATAAAATTGCTGTGTTAGGTCTGCTGGGCTATGGATTTTTATTACTGAAGGTCAAGTTAGAGGTGTACCTTGCACTTGGAGTGGAAAGTAGTGAGCTTTATGGTAGTTTTTAAATCTTCAGTCTTCAGCTAGCCCCTGAGGAAGCTCTGTCTCCTTCACAGATGATGATCTTTACTCTGGCAGGAGCCAGCTCCATTGTGCTGTAGGAATAGAGCTGTCACCTATAGTCCTGTTACAGAGCTTGCAACAAACTTTTAGGTATCTTGAGCTCACACCACTAAATATTCTTAATAAGGACTGAAGTTATGAATCTTAAATGATATTCTACAAAGACCCAGTGTAATGAGAATAAGGCAGATTTGCTGTGCTTGACATAACCTGTGTTGCTCAGGAGAGGTGGTGCTGTGTTCTGTACTAGTTAGCATTTCCCAATAACTGACTCATCATGCCCAGATAGATAGAATTGCTGTAGTCCATCTGGGAGGTGATGAAAGCATGTATTACTTAAACCAGGTAATCATCCACCAGAGTGGGGCAGATTCTCCTAGGCAGCTGAGGTGGTATAATGCATTACATGGATGATGGTATGTTTTCGCATTAACAAGGTAACGAGGAGCAATGTCAGGGATGAGGAGTTGGTTGCTATGTTCAGCAGTTGGAGAGTCGAGCCAATGGTTGGAGTTAGAGACCAGGGAGTAAGGATCAGGAACCAGTCAGGAAGACAGCATCCAATGTCATCATAGAGCCCCGTTGTGCAAACAACTTCCTGTGCTGCTCTTTGGGTTTAAAAAGGAAGCCCTGACCAATCAGAGTTCATGGTGTTCCTCCAGTCAGGACCAGGGAAGCCCTCCCTGATGTAACTTCAGGTTTCATGGCCTCTCCAGCTCAGTTAGGTAGTAGTGAGCTGCTGGGTGGGAACAAGGCATTAACTGTTAAATGACAGCCCTATACGCCCAGGTTCATGACCTCTGGGGACAGTCCCAGCAATCCTGAATTACAGTGCTAT
Source organism: Natator depressus (assembly GCF_965152275.1). NCBI lineage: Eukaryota > Metazoa > Chordata > Testudines > Cheloniidae > Natator > Natator depressus. The sequence goes on from NC_134234.1 coordinate 307,921,300, forward strand.
ATGTTTCTTGTTACACAAGATTCTGGGGAGTGACTAAAACAATTTGGCATATCCCAGCAGGGTAGTTAGGCTGTAACTTACCCTGAGAAATGTGTGTTAGCATGGTTGAGGAAGATCAGTTAGGAATCTTAAAGGGTCTGCACCGATCTGGTAACTGACAATTTTAAGTATTTTACCAGAAGCTCCTGAATTAGAGGGAGCTATATAAATAGCAAGCTGTGCCCCACTGTACAATGGAAATCTGTTAATAGAGAGTTTGTGTTTATACAAACTGCCAGAATGAAACCTGAGTAGTTTGTACTTCACATACCAACCCTGAATTAAACTTATGTTATCAGTCTGTACTGTGTACGGTTGAATGTGCTATTTACCTATAATGTTTTAGATTGAGAAATTGGAAGAAAAGCAAGGTGATCGTTGTTTGTTACATTTCACTTGGCACAACAATGCAGTCTGACAGGCATTAGTATATCCTTACCTAATACAGTACAGAACTAAAAGGCAGGTGATCATATATCTAAACAGTTATGTTTTAAAAATCTCTCAGCAGTTCCAGCTGTTGGAATTAGGTCATTCCCCATGACCAGTTCTGACAATGGACTGGAATATGAAGATGAGAGATTCTTTCTAGATGTTAGAAACACAAATGATATACTCTCTACCTGAAGAGTGGGTATTGGGGTAGGAAGCTGCTATAATTTATACCCTCCTTCTTAATCTGTTCCATTCTTTCATGGGTTTTGCACATACACATGCCAAATTGATGGAAGTGACACTACCTTTCTACATGCACTCATTTTCTTACAAATATACCATCATAAACATCGCCTCTGAATCAGGCCTATTGCTTATAAAGTGCATAGAAAGTCAAACAGTAATGTGCTGTAAATGCTAAGTAATATACTAATATAAGTTTTATTATGAATAAAAATTGTTTAAAGTTTTCAATCTGGATTGACCTAATATGGCTAAATTAAACCCTAAAAATAATAATAAAAAATACAATGGGAATGTTGAGGTTATGACACTCAGCATTTATAGTTCATGACAGACAATCTTGTGGGCTGTGTCTTGCATTTTAATAATTCTAGGCCAAATGCTATGGCTCTTGGGGTGGAGACTGCAGAATTTAGTCCATTTTGCCTGTGAGCTATGACTGATAGCCAGTTTCTCCAAATATATAAAGATAAATGAGTATTTAGGATGAAGTTAAAAATTGCCAAGATTTACTGTTGATCTCTTTATAAACAAGGTCATTCTCTGGATCCTCTAAAGTCAAATAGTTTAACTGGAACATGGGGACCAACATTCTGTCTCAGATTCCAAGAAGCAGGCAATGAGACATACTTAGACAATGCATATTTGAGTGTAATGCATATTCATATGTAAACTATGCTGTGAAATAATTAGCATTTTAGTGTTGGCATATTTGGTTTAGGAATATCATTTCTGCAGATACTCTCACACCAAGAACTTTGTTTCTAAACAATTTAGTTGCATCTACTGAAATGCAGAGAAGCCGGGAAATGTTTTCAGAGTCACCCACTTCTTTAAAAAAAACCAGAGCCATTGTTTAATATACTAAAATCAGGGACATTATATTTTTATATCAGGTACCAGCGAAGCTAAGTGTCCAACTTAACTCAGAAGAAATTTTGTTTTTAAAAAGTATATTAAAAGCATTAAGGTATTTGCAGTCAGAGCCTTCAATTGTCTGGACACTACTAATTGATTTTGAACAGAGGGTGCCTCATTGCTGCTTTAATAATATTAATGCAACTAAGCACAGGTTCTTGCCCATTCATGTTTATTAGAACCACCACATGTGTCAGATTTGATGAATGAAGATTTTAATTGGCGTTCCAATATATATATGTTTGTTTGTTTTTAAAAAAAAGACTTCTTACCAGTTTGGCCGAACATGTATGTGAGACTGGGATGAGGAGCATGAGGAAGAAAATTCTAGTTTAAATCTCAATGGGACAATGTGAAACATGGCCCCAAAACCGGAAGTGGAAGTGGAGGGAAAGAAAAGCTCGCTAAGGCCCCAGTCATGCAAACATTTATGTAGGCAATTAACTTTAAGTACCTGAGTAGTCCCATTGACTTTAATAGAATCATTTACATGTGTAAATCAAGCATGTTTGTAAGCATTTGCAGGATAAAGGCCTCAGCAGTTATACATTGGAATCAAACTCCAAAACAAACATCCAAAAATTATTCTAGAGCCCATGAGGAAATGAGTTCTAAATCCTAAATCATCTTCAACTACTTCATTCTGATTGAAAATGGCTGAAGTGGTTGGACTCCGGGAGGATAGGAAAATGGGTGCCTCATCAAATCCAGTAAAGACACACTTTCTTTACTCCCAGATGACATATAGCAGAGATATACAGGGCAAAAGAACCTCCAGTTTGAAGTTCAAATAAAATTGATTTTCTGCTTCAGTGTTACTATTGCATTTTCAAGCTTTGTGAGCCAGATGGACCTAATCCTAAAATACCATACACAAGCGTTAAAGAAGCTGTGGGTTAAACTTAACTGTAATGTAGAAAGAAAAGGAGTACTTGTGGCCCCTTAGAGACTAACAAATTTATTTGAACATAAGCTTTCGTGAGCTACAGCTCACTTCATATGTTCAAATAAATGTGTTAGTCTCTAAGGGGCCACAAGTCCTCCTTTTCTTTTTGAGGATACAGACTTACACGGCTGCTACTCTGTAATGTAGAAAGTGGGGCATGTTGCACTTCAGTTAAATTGATCAGAAAATGGCTTTAAGGTGCCAAAGCAATCCGAGATGCATCAGTTGGGAATTCATCAGCTGGGGGGAGAAAGTCTAAGGCTTTGTCTACACTAGAAAAGGTTTTCTGGTATAGCTGTACTGGTAGATCTATAGCAGCAAACCCTCCTAGTATAGATACAATGTACACCGGCAAAAGCATTCTTTAGCTGCTATAGCTTATATCAGTTTCCTGTTTTACCTGTCAACACTGGGATTTATGCTGGCATAGCTGTGTTGATTGGATGTGATTAGCTGGATTAGATTTTCCCCCTGCATTCCTAACCCACAGAGCTATGTCATCAAAGCCTTTAAACGTCAACCAGACTTAACTCTGCTCAGACACAGAGGGCTCCACATCAGGGGAAGATCACTGCAAATGGCAGGTGGTCCTACCAATTTTCATAAGCAGTGTGAGAAATATTCTTGCCAAAGAGGAAGCCAGTGCTGGATGTGCTACATCCAGTAAGGGTGGCCACCACCACAGCTGTTGAGGTACATTTTCACAGATACCACACTCACATTGTTAAATGCACTCCCAGGTCCACATATAGACAGATGGGTTCCAAAATACTCCTCTTCCCACCCACCCTATTCCCCACAGGCACACTGGAGGGAACCACACCGCTTACTTTCCCTCTTTGTCCACTCTGCTGAGGCTGGCACTTGCTCCACTCTGCAGCTCGGTGGGGCTCCCACTGAGACCAGCTATTGCAGGCAGGAGCCCACACTCCTAAGTCTGAGCCAGCTGTTCCCAATGTCCCAGGGGAGACACCTCTGTGACATGCAGGAGGGAGAAGGGCTTCCCTAGATCTACATAAGCCCTGGTCTGCCCCTGCTGCTTCCCGCAAGGAGCCCTAGGAGTACAATAGGGGGCTTTTTCTGAAGGCAGCAGCAGTGGCTGGCTCGGGTCACTCTGCCAGAGTTAGTGCTTTGTGAATGGCACAATATGTATCTTGTGCGAGGCCTACAGAGAACCATGTGAAGCCTTTTGATCTGCACATTTCCAAGACTTTCTTGGGGTACACTGGTGAAAAAGAAGTGTGGCTAAAGAAAAACATGTTCTGGGGTTGTGTCATGGGAAAGTCCCACTTCAGTGGCGGTGCATGATGCCAAACGTTGAGAAACAGAGTCCAATGGGCAAGTGAACTGGGGGATGAGGAGGGTGGAGATCAGTTGTAGGGCCCCGTACAAGATTGGAGGAAAGAGTTGGAGCAGTGAGCAATAAACCAGAACTGGGCAGGCATGGGACAGCCAAAGCTGCAGAGGCATTCTGGGTTAAGATGCTTCAGTCTCCTTGCTTCACCATCAAGCAAGGGCCACGACTGGTCTGAAGAATTAGAAAAAGCATAATTTAACATAAGAATTTTACAGCATTTGTACAAAGTGCCACAGATGTGCATGGCCCTGAACAGGGAAAATAAAGGCAAAGCCCTAGCTCAAGGAATTAACAAGCTAGGAAATAGGTTGTCTTGCCTTACACAACTATCTTTACCCAGCTCAATTTACTTTATTATAACTGCATTTCTTATTTAATTGCAGTACCAAATATATTCTATTAATTATTAATTGACAATGGTAGCCTCACAGCTTTCGGAAAAAAAATCACGTTGTATTTGACAAATACATTCTTGAGGTTTTAGATTGAGTTATTTAATGCCTATAACATTCCTATATTATGTGCCTCTTACTTTATGTTGCCTTTTCCCAGTGCTGTATTGTATAGACTAGATGAGAGTCACTTTGGATCTAGTCCAGCCTCCACAGATGTGATGAAAGGCTCCTGAGGCAGCAAAACTACTACAGAGAGAGACTGCAGTGGAAGAAAGTGGGTGCAATCTCTGTTCATAGTACTTCTATGGCCACCCATTACCAAGACATCTGAGCACCTCCCAATCTCTAATGTGTTTATTCTCACAATATCCCAGTGAGCTAAGAAAGAGGTATTGTCTCCAGTTTACAAATTGGGGACTGAGGCACAGAGAGACTAAGGGATTTACCCCAGGTCACAAAGGAAGTCTGTAGCAGAGCACGGATCTCAATCCAGGTTTCCCAAGTCAGAGGAGAGCACCCTAACCAGTGGACAATCCTGTCTTACTACTCAAAAATCAGGTGGGAAGTATCAGCTAGGGAAAGGGAAGTGACTGCCACACTGCCTGTCCTCCCTGGTCGTCAATCCCTCATTCTAGGTCTCAGTGGAACAGAGTAGGTGATTCATCACACCCCAATTGTACTTTAATTGTTCAGTATGTCACACTAATGGAATGAACCAGGGCTTCTTCACTTCCAGTGGTTTGCTCAAGACAGAGTTTAGTGCAATACCCTGCAACTATGAGCAGCCACTGGTGGGACTGTGTTAATAAAATGTGATTGATTGTTTGCACTGCAGAGTTCCGTCCTGGATACGTGACAGCCTGGACACTCTCTGTAAAGAATATGATTTAGGGTTTTATTATTGAGATATATGGGAAATTTAATGCTGTGGGCCAAATACAGAGTTGAGACTAAATGAATGTAAGTATGTCTGAACTGCTGTAAAACGTATACCTCCATCTGGTTATCCTCAGTATGTAAGTTCCACTAAGAATCCTTTCATTTCTAATTATCATTATGCCCGCCTAGCAGCTATTTAATGTGAGCTCTGTGCATTAATGACTCAATTATGTCTCTTACCAAGATGAGCTTCATTGGAGATGGGGTAGGGTGACCAGATGTCCCGCTTTTATAGGGACAGTCCCAATATTCAAGGCTTTTTCTTATATAGGTGCCTATTATCCCTTGCCCCCGTCCCGATTTTTCACACTTTCTATCTGGTCACCCTAAGATGGAGAGATGGAAATACCACCCCAAAGATGGTGGCTGGAAGTACTGGGCTATTGAGAGCCAAAATGCCTCTTGGGCTCTGGGGAGAAAAACACTGAAACATGCCACTTGCTGTACATATGCAGTAAGTACAGCCAGCATATCCCTTAACACAGTCTTCCTGGCAGGTGGAAAGGGGGAATGGTCCACCCACCACTGGCCAGACATGGCTTCTCTGAGTTTGCTAGCACTCCCCTATCAGTAGCTGCCCCTACATCCCTGGGCTTTACCCTGAGGCGAGCTAGATTATGTTTGCCTTCTGCACAGGTGCACTTGGGATGGATGGGGAAAGGAAAATGGCTTCCTGTGCCATCTCCCCTTGTAGTAGAGGGGGAAAAATAATTGAATCTGAGATTTAGTCCCAGCCAAGGGTGGATATCCCTGTGCAGTTGGGGACCAAAGACAAGATGTGATGGTGCCAGACTTAACACCATAATTGAGAAGACCCACGTCCCCATCCATAGAACTTCTACAGATCTCAGTCCTGTTTTTATAATCTCTGTCCTGTTGGGCTTTGATAGGGAGATGCATAAGACTTGATTGTCAGCCCGGTTACTAGTCTAAAAGATAGACATTAGGGGTAATCACGGACTCCTGGAGCTCCATGGCAATCTAGCTGGAAGAAGTACAATAACCCTGCTGTCCACAGAGCAGGGGATAGCAGGAGTTTGCCACATGAAAGGTCAACCCACCTTTCACAGCTTCTGCTAGTACTAGATTTGAGCTGCTGAATCGAGCAGATGCTCTACGACCATAAAGTTCCTGTAAGAAGCTACGTATGCAGAACCTATTTGTTACTAAATTGAGCTAGTAGTGACGAGAAATACTCCACAATAACTTACAAAAAGACATCTTTTTATAATCTGTATGTAAAATCCACCATTTTGCAGTTTGAAGGAACAAGCGTTAGTAACGATTGGTATCATAACAGCAGCACTTAATTTGCCATGTGTTCTACATTCATAAAGAAATGATTGCAAAATGCTAAGATCAGGATAATTTTGTAATGAAGAAATCCCATCAGTCAAACTTTCTCATCTGTAATTCTTTTTCATCAGTCTATTTTGCATGAATAACACTGTTGTAATGACCAGTTATATTTCTACAGAATAGCATGCCAAGAAAGTAAGATGTAGGAGTAAAACCAAATTGTGAGCCAAACAAAGGGTAAAAGTGCACTTGCAGAGATACTATCAGATAATATATATATTAAGAGTACAGAGTTGACTTGTTTTGTTAGTTTTTTTGCCATTCAGTTGCTGACTTTGAGAATCACTTGTTACTGTTGTTAATTTAAATGTAGTCACCTCATTCGGGTTTTTAAGTCTGATGTAAGGTTTTTAAAACCCTATGATTTAGATTATAATGGTTTTCTGAACCTCTAGGAGATGCCTCGGTTGTTAATCCTTTTGTAAACTGTGCATGATATTTAAAATAAAGACATACTGCAATACGTTAACTTTAACCATTCTTTATCGCTGTGCAAGCATTAGTAACTTTTCTATTGCAGTCATGCTAACTCGAGTTTTCCCAAATTGATTTTCCTAAAATTCAGTTAAACTCCTCTTAGGGAAACTAACTAGGAATTTAATTTGGGGTTTACTAATGATCTATGCAGTCTAAACCTCCTTACTAACCTGTGCTATGAAATAGCCTAGTGCCTGGCAAGTAGGGCCTAAATGCTCCATCACTCTGTGCAATGCTAAGGCTTTCTGTGTAGACATTACTCCTCAAAACTGACCAGGCCTGCCCACCTAGCTCATGAGACTGTTTCATAGCCCAGGTTGGTAAGGAGCTTTAGACTGCATAGATCATAGTAAATCCCGAATTGCAGTTCCTAGTTAGTTTCACTAAGTAGAGTTAAGCTGAGTTTTAGGAAAATTAATTTGGGAAAACTTGAGTTAGCTCCATTTTGACCCAAGTTTTGGGGGCCTCGGGAAGTTCCAGTTGGAAGTAGAACTGATGAAGTCTGGTATTTTCTCTGATGGCATTTTTTTTATTTACAAAGAATGTGCAAAGTCCTGTGTCCCTGAATGCAGAGAGAATCAAATAGCAGGAAACAGCTTCTTTTGCTTACGGCACCAAGGGCACCCTTTTCAGCTGGCTGCTCTGACCCCAAAACTTCTCCTCAGGCAGGGCCGGTGCAAGGACATTTAGCACCCTAGGTGAAACTTCCACCTTGTGCCCGCCTCCCCCAGGAACCCTGTGGCAGCTCCCCACCACCCCCTCCACCCTGAGACGCCCCCCCGTGGCAGCTGCCCTCTGCTGCCACACCCCCTCAGCCCCTCGGCCCAGGGAGCCCCCCCGCAGCAGCTCCCAGCCACCACCCCCCTCCCCTTGGCCTGGGGAGCTCCCCCTGAGGCAGCTCCCCACTGCCCCCTCCCCCCTCGGCCCAGGGAGCTGCGTGTAGCAGCTCCCTGCCCCAGCTCACCTCTGCTCCGCCTCCTCCCTGAGCACACCGCCGCTTCTCCCGCCTCCCAGGCTGCGGTGCCAATCAGGGGAGGAAGCGGAGGAGAGGTGAGCTGGGGCGGGGAGCGGTTCCCCTGTGCGATGCCCCCTCTCCCTCCCCGTTACTTGCCGCAGGAGGCCCTCCCTGCCCCCCCCCGCCCCAGCTCACCTCCGCTCCACCGCCACCCCCAACCACTTGGCGCCCTAGGCGACCGTCTAGTTCGCCTAGTGGTTGCACTGGCCCTGTCCTCAGGTTTCTTACCTGCATCAGCCTCCTTTCTTTCAGCTGTTCCCTCAGGCTGTGTCTGTCTTTCCCTGTTTTTCTGTTCTTCCTCCTCACCCTTACACTCCTACCCAAAACAATACTCAGCCAAACACTCCTGGGCAGGGTCACTGACGCCTTTTTTCTTAAGTGGCGGTTTTAATTCAACCAATAACACAGTTCCAATAACCGGGTTCCTATCGTGTAGACAGGACAAGTGGTAGTCTTAGTGTAACTCACATGCTTTATACTGCAGCATGTCTTTGTTTAGCCCAAAGAAAAGGGAGAAAGCAGTGGGGAAGGCCTGGATTTTGGTTAGATACTCTGTCTCTCTGCACACATGTGCAGAGGGCAGGGTAGCTCATCTGGATGGGTCCAGAAACAGGGTGTGGCACTTACTAGAAATGTTCTGAAGCTGTTTCTGGGGATGTGCAGGAAGTTTTTATTGGGGACAATCTACCTGGCAGATCATACTCCGTCATCCTCTGTCAGATGAGCCAATCAGAGTATGAGGGGGTGAGGTTATAAATATAGGAATTAAGGACAGCCCCATGGATTCAGCCGCTGATCCATGTAGGATCAAGAGATGTGTCTGTTGTAAGAGCTGGGTCCCCACCCCTCTACCACTTTGGATACAGTCAGTGCTATTCCAGCTTTACGTACTAGGGAAGCCCTCCACTGGCATAATGTTTAGTCCACTGTGGTCTGTTTTATGGACCTACAGGGAAAGCTGGTGGTATGAGGGAAGTAATTTTCCCCTCTAGAGATTAAACAGCCTATGGAATTTGTGTTTAGCTATTAGCTAATTGCTTTAAACTGGGATTCTATCTTATTTAAAGAGAGAATGGGAGTAAATCAAGATACTATCACCTGTACCTCTTAACTCCTTGAAGCTAAGTGAATTTTCTCCATGGCTTCCCCTGTCCCAACCAACTTCCAACAGATTATGATTATTATTCATTTGTATTACAATAACATCTAGACCTCCAACTGAGGTCAGGACTACAGCTGTGTGTATTGTGGATTTTTTGGTTCAATATCAATTCTGGAAAATGAGAGGAGGGGATAGAGTTTTGGCTCAAATCAAAACAATTTTTTTGAAACTTTTGGTGAATTACAAAGTAAGCAATTAGTTTTGGATCAAATGACACATTTTGTTTGACCAAAAATTAGACATTTTATTTCAATTTTGAGCTTTTGTTTTGTTTTTAATTTTCTAAAATATAAATTAGAAGGAAATTTTGGACCAAGAATACACTTCAAAACAAAAATTTTGACTTTTTTGGATTTTTTTTTCTAAATGAACAATTTGGTGAAACCAACATGAATTGTTTAAAACCTTTGGTGTCACTACATCTGTATTTTTCTCAAAAGCAACAACAAAAATATTTGGGGTACTGGAAAATGTCATACAACTTTAGTCAAAATCATCTTTGCAAGGTACTGTACAAACTTGTTGGCTGACACACTTTGCACCAAAGGGTGTACAAATCTAAACAGACAAGACAGATTTATTATCCCTCTTTTTACAGACAGGGAACTGCGATACTGAAAGACTAAATGACTCACCTAAGTCACACAGGTTGTTTGTGGTAAAGTCAGGAATAGTAGCTAGTGTTCCTGAGTCTCAGCACTTGTCTATACTGCAATACAATGCAGATTGTGATGGTTTAAACTGCAGAGCACACCAAAGTGTTGTCATCTAAGTGCCCATGTAGATGCTGCTGGTATGAACTAGAAGGTACCCAGTATGCATTAATATGGAACTCTTTCAAACAGGACTACATTAATGCAAACTAGGCACCTTTTAGTTCATACCAGTAGTGTCCACATGGAGCACTTAGGACTTGTTTTCCCTACAGGGGTAAGTCGACCTAAGTTAACGCTACTCTAGCTATGTGAATAACATAGCTGGAGTCTATGAAGCTTAGGTCAGCTTACCCTGGTGTCTTCACTGCGCTGTGTCAATGGGAGATGCTCCCCAGTCAACTTCCCTTACTCTTCTCTGAGAGCCGGAGTACTGGGGTCGACCTGAGAGCTCTGTGCCATCAATTTAGGGGGCCTTCACTAGACCCACTAAATTGATCCCTGCAGCATTGATTGCAGCCGTGTCAATCTCCTCGTAGTGAAGACCAACCCTTAAATTGCAATGCTTTTTGTGCTCTCTGCAATTTAAACCCTCATAGTCTACGCTGTGGTGCAGTGTAGATATAGTCCAAGTCTAGTGCCTCTACCACAAGACAATTTTTCATCTCTACATATATATAGCTCGGGTCTGTTTCTTTTTCAAAGACTGTAAAAGCTGTAGTGAATGTATTATACAATAGGTTATGCTTGTCATTTCAGTACCCATTATTGTAATATTCGTATAAAAAGCTCAAGTAATTAGCTTAGTTGTATTCAGGGAACTTTAGTGAAAGTTTTAATTTGAATATGTCATCCAAGATATTACTGAGGATTCAGCAATAACACTGCCTTTCCCCATTTTTATTTTATTTAGCATTCTGTGGGTTTAAAAAGAATCTTGGGAGCCCAGCCGTTTGTTCACCTAGCTCTGATGAAAGAAACAAATCTGCCAGACTATTAAAATTATCATCCAAGATGATTAGCCTCTTTTATTCTACTTCCAGGAGCAGTGATGATGTATTTAGATTTGACTGACCTTTTGGTTTTATAGACAGTTTACTCTCTTGTTGCAATTACATTATCATTTGTTGCTGTAATCAAGTTACTATCCCTTTTCTGTGAATTTTAAATATGCCTGTTGTCTCTGTAAAGGCACTATTTGAGGGATAGAGCATCAGTTTAGTGACAGTTGGACAGCAACTTGACTATGTAACTGATATCAAATGACTGTGTTTCTACCAGTTTCTGTGGCTGATAGCTTATTTATGATAGTTGAACCATGGGGACTTTGGTGAAAATGAGATGCAGCATTTTGTAAGGTAATAATAAATTCCAAACCAATGTCTGTATCTGATACTTTCAAAGAGTCACATATTAATCTCTATCACCACCCTCCCTCTACCTGAGAAAAATTCAGAATAGTATGAGCCTTTCATTGGGAGTTTGCATTGTCCCCTAGAGGACACAGCTATGCTTATCTGCTTTGCTGATCTATCAATTGGCTGCTCACAGGGGCCATTAAACATCTTTCTCATTGTAAAACTGTGCTGTTTTGTTCAGCTGCAACCACTACAGGATGACTTGTAATCATAGGTGATGGATGGCTAGAGCTAGAGGGGGTTCAGCCCTCCTGCTTAAATCTGAGCCACTCTGTCGCCTGGCTTCCCAATAGCAGGACAAGCAAGGATAGTCCCTGGAGTCTGTCAGTTGGTGATTGTGACGTTCTGTACATGGGAACACCCTACATGTTCATCCTTATAAAATGATTATGTGGTATCCAATGCAAAGTTTGTCATGTTGGGTGTCTTCGGAAGGCTCATGATGCACTGAGCATTGTGGTTATAGTGATGTTATAGTAATTGTTCTTACAGTAATGTTATGTTATAATTTCATGTATATAGTTATGAGGCTGAAAATGTGTCTTGGTGGCTTAAAATAAGCCCAGGCAAAAACTCTCCAAGAGCAGCAGTTCACACCTCATCAGGGCATGTATAGGACAAACCTAGCCCAGCTGCACAGGAACAAAGGACGCTGGCCGAGGCAGCAACAAAAGGATCTGTTAGACTCTAGAGGGAGTCACCCCCCTTCCTTTGGTCAGTATGGGACTGCGATGAGGTAATGCTCACCTGACACTGAAGGGTGGGGGGGGGGCAAATCCAAGAGGGAAGAAAGGATATGATAAAAGGGGGGGGCAAATCCAACAGGGAAGAAAGGACATGATAAAAGGGAGAGACTTTACCATGCTCTTCCTCTCTCTTCCACCTACATCTACAGACAACACCACCACCAAGCGACTGAAATGCTGATCAAAGGGGAGAGCCTGACTGAAGGGCAATCAGCCAGCCTGTGGTGAGAAGCATCTAAGTTTGTAAGGGCATTGTAAGTGTTAAGATCAGCTTAGAATGCATTTTGCTTTTATTTCATTTGACCAAATCTGACTTGTTATGCTTTGACTTATAATCACTTAAAATCTATCTTTGTAGTTAATAAATCTGTTTGTTTATTCTACCTGAAGCAGTGCGTTTGGTTTGAAGCGTGTCAGAGACTCCCCTTGGGATAACAAGCCTGGTGTATTTCAATTTCTTTGTTAAACTGATGAACTCATATAAGCTTGAAGTGTCCAGCAGGCATAACTGGACACTGCAAGACAGAGGTTCCTAGGGTTGTGTCTGGGACTGGAGATATTGGCTTGTGTCATTCAGTTGCAAGTAGCTGGGAGCAGCTTACAAGCCGGAGGCTGTGCATGAACAGCCCAGGAATTGGGGTTCTCACAGCAGAGCAGGGTAAGGCTGGCTCCCAGAGTCAAGGATTGGAGTGACCTAGCAGATCACCGGTCTAGATAACACCAGTTCGGAATGTCACAGTGATGAGGCAGATCCCTGGGGCCTCACCATGGTATTGCAGGTAGAGTCCATCTTGCATGTGACCAGCGCCTAGCAAGCCAGCCCTGTCTCTGGTTCAGCCACAAGTCTGTTCCTCCCTGGTGCCCTCGAGCTGAGCTGGGGCTGGTGTCAATGAAGGAGAGAGGGCGGGACACAGAGGGAAGAAAGGAGAGGGCAAAGAGGCTAAGGAGGAAGGAGCCAGACACAGCCACAACCAGCTGTGGCCATCAGCACCATCACACAGCTCCTGGGTTTCCTGCCCTTTTCACCTCCTCCTCCACAGTCTTCTAATCTCTCCCTCCCACAGATCCCAATTCCCTCTCCCCAATCCCCTCCCACAACCCCCACCCAGCCCTGGCTTAATCCCATCCAACACCCTGTAACCCAGCCCCAAATAAATACTCCTTACCCCCCTTTCTCTCCAAATAAATCCAAACAGCATAAAACCTCCTCCTGCCACAGCCCTTTCACCCCCTCCTTCACAGCCCTCCAGATAAACACCTCATAAAACATCAATCTGCCAAAACCCTTCCTCCACAGCCGAAAGCTCCACACCCGAACCTCTCCTGCATTGCACACCAACCGCCCCAGGCCACATTCCCCAATAAACCCACCTCTTAAACCCTCCCCCTACTCCTCAATTTCCACCATCTCCCAAACACTTCCCTCACCCAACCTCCCTCTTCACTCCTGCCCCTTCGCCACTCCACCACACCTTACTTCCTGCCAGGGCCCTTCTGCTACCCTCAACATCCAAGTCAATCTACTGTGCAGATCAGCCCAAATGCCCCCAACTCATGGCTTCATCAATCCACCCTCTCCCATCTTTAATTGCTCCAGTCGCCAATAGCTCATCCAGAAACCCACCCCACTACCAGGCCCCTCACCCCTTTAGCCCTCGCATCAGCATCCCATCTTCACTTTGGAGTGTTATGTGAGACTGCTGACCTTTTTCTACCCTCCTTTCCCCTCCCTCTTCTTGTCTTCTTGGGCTGGTCAGATGGCTAGCCCCCTGCTCATTTGGAGAAGTCCACTTTTGTACCTGAACCCCTTTGAGGAAGACTCAGGAAGCTAGATAACTGCAAAGGTAAGGTTTATTTCCCTTACTTCTTCACAGAGCTTACATTCTTATTCTTCCTTCTCTTCTCCTCTCTTCCCTCCCCCTTCCCCTTCCCATTTCCTCTCTGTGGTGCATCCTGGGAATTGTAGTTCCCGGACCCAAGGCTACAGAAACCACCTAGAAATGAACTCACAAATGCAAATTGGTGTACCTATTTGCACCTAGTTAAATATAACACATCCTTCACCTTTCGAATGGTATAATCTTTAGAAAGGTACAACTTTAAACAGTCATTTTCAAACCATCACTTGAATTCAGTAACAAAGTCCTCTGATCTTTTAGGCAGCTCCTTTGTCTCACAATTCTCCCAACGTCTGGAGAGGCAGGAATGAGACTATAGTGTGAAGAAATTCCAACTACTATAGATTGTCCAATGTCCATCATCACTATATGACTCATCAGTGTTCTCTGGTCCAAGGAGGAAACTAGCATTCTCTTCTTTTGTTGCTGGTGGATGATCTGAGGACAATCTTTAAATGTTCCATTTCTTTCCATCTATTAATATAGCAGAATCTCCTTGGATTTCCATTATCTGTAAGGATGTGAATATCTTGAATGTCCTTTTTAGACTCTGACTGGTAGCGTCACAAAAATAAAATCTCCAATTTGAAACTTGTGAGGTTTAGCACCTTTCTTATGATTTACATTCGGTCTGTATTGTACTTGTTTGTTCTCACAACGTTCATGAGTCATTCCATCTGAAAGTTTGGTTGAAAAATGGAAAAATGTAAGCCCGTGACACGTGGTAAGTTGACAAGTGGTAAGTTGTGGACTGGCCTTGCATCCTCTTAACAGTTCAAAGAGTGATACTTCTGTTTTTAAGACTGGGGTGCTCTTGTAAGCAAACAGTGTTTCACAAAAAGTGTCTTTCCATAGTCTCACTTGCAAACTGGTAAGTTGAAAACTTTCTTTCATCAGCCTGTTCATTCTCTCAAATAGATCATTAGTTGTAGGATAGTATAAAGAAACCATTTTGTGTTTGGTCCCATTGCTACTGAGGTACTGCTAAATTTCAGCAGAGGTCAGTTGCATTCCATTTTCATTCACCAGTTCCTTGGGAAATCCTTCTCAAGTGAAGATTGATGACATGAACTTAATCACTATTTCAGTGGAAACCTTTCCAGTCCGTGCCAGTTCTGGCTACTTTGAATGACAGTTTACCATTACTATCTTTGCATAAACAGGGTGGTCATCAAACGGTCCCATTATGCTGAGACAGTTTCTCTCATGGACAGTTGGGATAATAAGTCGGAGTGAGAGGGACGTCACAGGTTTTCCATGACTTATCTGTACTAGCGTAAGCCATGCAATTCTTGATTACTTTCTCAACTTGCTTGTACTTACCTGGCCACCAGAAGTCTCGTCACAATTGTCTTTTGGTTAGACTCATCCCCAGATGTCCTTCATGTGCCAGGTGAATCAATCTTTCTCTCAGATACGTAGGCACAAGATGATCAATTCTCAAAACCCACTCATTTACAAGGAACAGCTCATGTGATACATGTTTATATGGTTGCAAGTGTCCTGGTGCCATTGTCTTGTAAGGCTATCTGTTGACTATGCAAGTCTTTAGGTCCTGAAGTACCTTGTATTCTTTCATGACTGTTGTACACTGAGATTGTGACCACTCATTGAGTTGTAGCTGTGATTCTGCAATGACAATCTCTACAGTATCTTCTTCTATTACACTCTGATGATAAGGTATGGGATGGCGAGACAGATAGTCTGCCGTGGTGTTCTCGGTACTTGGAAGATGCATTGCTTGGAAATCAAAGTCCATTAGTTTGGTGGCCCATTTGGCAATTCTTGATGTTGCTTGTTCAGAACATCATGTAGTGAATAAAGCTGAAAGAGGTTTTGATCAATCTTAAGATACATCTTCTATGCCACAGGTAGGTTCTGGAGTGTCTTATTGCAGAAACTTGCCAGATCTTCTTTCTCAATCACACAATAGGACTTTTATGGATTAGTAAAAAAGGGCTAAGAGCAGGGCTGGTGGAAATGGCATGTTTTATTTTGCTTAAAGCTGTTCTTGCATGTTTCAAGACGTTCAAACCGCAAATCCTGTTTTATGAGATGATCCAAAGGAACTACTTTCATAGCAAATTGCTGTACAAACTTTAAAGTATTTACACAATCCCAAGAAAGATCACAGTTTATTCTTGTTCTCTGGCTCCATGCTTCACAAATAGCATTCACTAGGTCTGGTTTTGGTTGTATGCCATTCTGAGAGATAGTATGATCTAGATACATCACTGTGGGGTTCTGCAAGGATCAATTCTGGGTCCAATTCTGTTCAATATCTTTATTGATTCAGATAATGGCATAGAGAGTACACTTATAAAGATACCAAGCTGGGAGGGGTTGCAGGTGCTTTGGAGGATAGGATTAAAATTCAAAATCATCTGAACAAACTGGAGAAATAGGATGGAATTCAAGAAGTACAAATACAAAGTAATCCTCTTAGGAAGGAACAAACAGTTGCACACATACAAAATGGCAAATAACTGCTAGGAAGGAGTACTGCAGAAAGGGATCTGGGGGTCATAGTGGATCACAGGCTAAATATAAGTCAATAGTGTAACACTGTTGCAAAAAATGCAAACATCGTTCTGGGATGTATTATCAGGAGTGTTGTAAGCAAGACATGACAAGTAATTCTTCCTCTCTGCTCCGCACTGATTAGTCCTCAACTGGAGTATTGTGTCCATTTCAGGAAAGATATGGACAAATTGAAGAAAGTGCAGAGAAGAGCAACAAAAATGATTAAAGTATGACCTATGAGGGAAGATTGGAAAAAATTGGTTTTGTTTAGTCTAGAGAAGAGAAAACAGGAGGGAGTTGTCTGAAGATTTGTTGCCCTTAGGACCAAGGCAATAAACCAGTCAGGCTTTCTGCTTTTCTGTCGTGTAAGCAGAAGTTTCTATAGCAAGCATATAGTTCCTGAAGTAAGACTACCATTGTTCCCATGGAAACAGAGGATCTCCTGGAATAGGCATGAAGAATGATGGGCGAAACTTGCCTTATGGTAATAAGTGTGGAAGCAAGCTGGACATGTCTGGTGAATTGAGCAAAAAAGGTGGAGAACAATCAGCTGGTAAGATATTCTGGTCACAAAAATGGCAGGCTGGCCTTGTAAAAAATTGTTTGTAGAGCAGCTAGCTACTTGGAACTACAGAGGAATGCGCTCACTGGGAAAAAGGAGCAGTTTGAAAAATTAGGCACTGCCCCTTTCAATTTCCCTTCTCAGCAAGCTGCAGTTGCTGATAGAGGCAGGCTTTTAGGCTTGTGGAGTTTCCGTGAGAGCAGCAACAGCAGGTCTCAGCAGCAGGAATTGAAGCACTTGGATGACAATGAAATGGTTAGATTCTGTTTCTCTGGTGGAGATCAGCAAAGGATCCCAATGTGTTTCGTACCTGGCCTCCTGGGAGGAAAACTCGCTCAGCTAGTTAAGGTAAGGTTTGTTCCTCTTGTTTCTTTATAAAGCTCACAGTCTTATTCCTCTTTCTCTTCCTCTTTCTCTCCTCCTGCTGCCCGACCCGCCACGCTCCATGGTGCATCCTGGGAATTGTAGTTCCTGGTTCTATGGCTCCAGGCAGGGCTGGCTCCAGGCACCAGCTTTCCAAGCAGGTGCTTGGGATGGCAGTCTGTGTCCTGCGGCAGCAATTCGGCGGCAGCTCCGCCGCTCTTCCCGTGGTGGCGGCTTTTGGGCGGCAGCTCTGCTGCTCTTCCGAGGACGGCAGCAATTCGGTGGTGACTGCTTGTGGTGGCAAAATTGGTAGAGCCGCCCCTGGCTACAGGGACCACCTAGGATCGAACTAACCAACATAAATTGGTGTAGCTGTCTTCACCTAGCTAGATACAACACCTGGTGCAGCAAATCTGTGAGTGGAGAGAGCCAATGGGCTGGAATGGGAAGCTGGGCCCAGGCCCATAAGACAGGAGCTACTGTTTCAGGGTGAGTGTGGGGCAGGCTCACTCACCATCCATGTGTACTCAACCAGGATAGAGACACTGGTCTCCCCACACACACACACTGGAGAGCACGGCCTGACAGTTTTACTTAGACCCCCATTATAAGAATATTCCCACAGGCCTCCTAGGCTTGTAATGACTTGTATCTTCCTTCACCTTGTGGGATGCAAGGTCCTTTGTAAGCATGTCTCAGTCTCCATATGCAAATACTCTGTATAAATAGAGTTGAACTCAAGGTGCTAGTCTCACTATCCAGATGCTATGAGCAGTCTGCACATACAGTAGTCAGAAAACAAGAGCAGAATGATGTAATTCATGTGGATTGAACTATTGTAGCAATCCCCAGATGATGACAAGCCCTGGAGGGGGGACACTAGGGGACTTCCCCTTCTGCAAAGGCATGTCATAGTTGCAGTCACTTCATTCAAAGGAGTGAATGATTGCTCCTGCCATGTGTCCCAACAGGAACAGGTTGCCTAAAGCAGGAAGGAGGAGGCAGGCCAGGCATCTGCACGATCCTAAAGCTGTATCCTATGGGCTAATTAGTGACTGTGATGTTAGTGATATCCTAAGGATGGTGCTGTCTATGCACACCTTGAGCTCTGGGAAGTTCAAGGAGGGATTGTGACCCTGAATTCTCTTTCGGACAGAGTGGCTTCGCATTGCCTCCAACTCAAAAGTCTGGTTAAATGGCATAGTTATTTGGTATGTGGCATATCCTTCTCAACTCCTGTCAAGAATCTGAGTGTGAGTCACTATGTCACTAGTCTAGTGAGGGCTTTTTCTATATATACCTTCTATGTCCTGCAACACTTTTGAAGTGATCACAGTTGTGCTAATTTTTCTCTTTGGGGGGATTCTCTGCATTGTTCTCTGTATTGAGTGTATGGAAAGCCAGGCATTTTATATGGTGAATTCACAACTTTCTCTGATAGTCACTGGGGACTGTGTCATTTCTGTGAAGGGGAGTCTTTGGGTTGTTCCTAAAGTGGGAACTCCCACATGGGGATGTAGTGTACTGTCACTAACCAGACCATGGAATGAAGCTACTAACACTTGTGAATGATTACTATTTTCTCTGAGATAGATAGATTAGATATATAGATAGATAGAAAGAAAAAATTCTAATTAAACACCAACTCATAGATTTATATATTCCAATGCCAAAAGAGGCCATTGTCATCATTCAGTCTGATCTGTATAACGCAGGCCATCGAACTTCCCCAAAATAATTCATAGAGCATGTATGTTAGAAAAAAACCCATCCAATCTTGATTTAAAAATTGTCAGTGATGGAGAATCCACCACAACCTTGGCAAATTGTTCTAATGGTTAATTACTCACTGTCAAAAAATGTACACCTTATTTCCAGTCTGAATTTGTCTCACTTCCAGCCATTGGATCATGTTATATCTTTCTCTGCTGGACTGAAGAATTCATTATTAAATATTTGTTCCCCATGTAGGTACTTATAGTCTGTAATCAAGAAACTCCTTAACCTTCTCTGTGTTAAACTAAATAGATTGAACTCATTCAGTCTATCACTACAAGGCAGGTTTTCTAATCTTTAATCATTCTCGAGGCTCTTCTCTGAACCCTCTCCAATTTATTAACATCCTTCTTGAACTCTGGGTACCAGAACTGGACACAATATTCCAGCAGTGGTTGCACTAGTGCCCAATATAGAGGTAAAAAAATCTCTCTACTCCCACTTTAGATTCCCTTGTTTAGGCATCCCAGAATCACATTAACCTTTTTGACAACAGCATCATACTGGAAGTTCATGTTCAGCTGATTATCTCCCATGACCCCCAAATGTACTTTAGAGTCACTGCTTCCAAGGATAGAATTCCCCATCTGGTAAGTATGGCCTACATTCTTTGTTCCTAGATGTATACATTTAAATTTAGACATATTAAAAATAATATTGTTTGATTGCACCCAATTTACCAAGTTATACACATCACTCTGAATTAGTGACCTGTCCTCTTCACCATCTGCCACTCCCCCAATTTTTGTATCATCTGCAAACTTTATCAGTGATCATTTTATATTTTTTTCCAGATAATGGATAAAAATGTTAAATAGTATAGGGCCAAGAAGCAATGCTTTCAGGACCCCAATGGAAACACACATACTCAGTGATGATTCCCTGTTTACAATTGCAATTTATTAGCTCCAAGTTCAAATCCCTTCTCATTTAGTCTCCTATCTAAGTCCATGAGACTGCTAGCAACAAATCTATATGCTTGAAAGGAAAATAATTTATATTTGAGGGTACAAAAGAGAGAGAAAAGTATAATATAATGTATCATCAGAAAAAAGATACACTTGTTATGCACGCAGAAGGGTGATAAAATGAATTGTCCGTTAAATTTTAAAAAGTAAAAATATGAATATATACTGTATTTTCCAGCATTTATTATGAATATATATTTCCCAGTATTTCAGATATTAATTCATAGTGGCAGATTATCTTAAACCATTGGGATTGGGATATTGTTAATTTTTCTTTAAAATTCTCTTTTTCAGTGTCTGGGGAAAAAAGATTGATTTGCTGCCATTGCTGAGCCAGCATTTGTCCTCTGTATAACTTTGATTGTACTGAGGCAGACAAAAATTACTTAAAGCAACATACACACAAAAATATACTGTAGATATTAACAGAAAATGGGCTAAATAGTGCCCCAAGATGTAGGAAGCATTTTCATCACAGGGAACAATTTGACGTTTGAAGTTCTGCACATAAATTATAAATTCAAAATGGAACAAATGATGCTTCCTAACCTTAATATCCAGGTAGTGAGATGTGACTTCCAGTTTGCTTCAGCAGTCTTGGCCTTCTGGACAATTTAAAATATAGTGAGACCGAATTATACCTTGTGTAATTCAGTTGGATTCAACGGGTTTTTACTAGGGATGAATTTTTCCACTGGCCCATCAGAAGTCTGCATTGCTCAAACAACTCCCAGAAATGGCTTTCTGGTTTATATGGGGAATGTCAGCCAATCGGGAATCAGAGAGGGAGTTGTTCATATCTCGTAGGGCGAGACTTCCTGAAGGGCTTAGCTTCTGAGTATGTCTTGGTGACAATTCTCCCAGCACCAACTGGTGGCAATGAAGAAGTGGTGCCTGCATTGACTCCCCACAGATCCTCGTTCTAGACTAGTGCATTCTTTTATCACCACCCTTCCTTTACAGGGCGGAACTAGGCCATACTTTTCTGGATAAGCCTCATGAAACTCTCTTATCAAGTCAGAGTGCGGCCATGGGAGGCAGATTTCCAAGTGTGCCCACCGTGTCCCTATCCTTCTCAGCCTACAAGGTAGTATAGAGATCCTTAGATGTATTTGGAATCAAGGATAGCATGCACTGTGTATTCTTCATGATCCTGGACTTCAACTGGTAGATTCTCAGCATAGGGTTTTAGAAGAGACATGTGGAACATGGGGTGTGTTTTGTGGAATCAGGGAAGCTGTAATTTGAAAGTGACTTGGTTGACTTGTTAAAATAACTGGAAGGGTCTCAGTAACTGGTGATCCAGCTTGTGGGAAGGTCTACAGGAGAGAAGATGCTTTGAAGCAAGCCAGACCTTCTGGCCTATAGAGAGGGTGGGGGCCTCCAGCTGCCGCTGGGGACTTACCACTTGTAAGCTCTCTTTGCATTCTCCAAGTGGTCATTAAGTTCCTCCTGGGTATGATGGATTTGTTGAGCCAAGTAGGAGGTAGGTGGGTTTGGCAAGGCTGCTGGTAGTGCTGGGTAGATTCAGGGATGGAACCCATAATTTGCAAAGAAAGGGCTCCATGCTGTTGAGGCATGATCCACATTATTGTAGGAAAACTTGGCAAGTGTAAGAGGTTGTACCACATATCTTGGTGATAGATAGTGAAGCATCTGAGATACTGTCCCAGTGTCCAGTTCACCCTCACAGTCTGACCATCTGTTTGGGGGTGGCAGGTCAACGGATGAAGCTCTTCTTGAGATTTTCTTGGATATAGATGCACAGTGCTTCCAGCTCTGATTCAGACATGACATATATTCATTCATACAGGCCCTTTGCCCCAGCCTGCAAGTCTAGGGGACAATCATAGTCCCAGTGTGGGGCAGAATGTATGCACTTTTTTTCCAGAAAGATCTGTGTATTTCTTGGGGAGATGAAGTTCTGGGCTCAAGGCAATTTCTTTCTGGCTCACCCCCATTGTCTGGGACTTACCCTCAGGTGGGAATGTCCTTTCCTAGGGAACATATATTGGCTTACTTGGGGATTACAGTCATATTTTTCCACAATAATCAGAAGAAAAATGGATGCTGTTCCCCGCTCCAGGAGATATACAGGTTGTGCTGTTCCACCCGCAGTATACCAAGTATTATTGGGAAGAACAGAGAGTGCATCACACTGCCCTCCCATTCTGGCCTCTAAGAGAACAGTTCTATGGGCTACTAGATTGGATGGCAGGTTCACCCATCAATTGTTTCTACCAGATCCAGTGAAGGTTTGGGCCAAAGGGAATTTTTAGGGTCTGGGCTGCTTTTGGATCTATAAAATTGTCAGTGGCACCAGAGTCAATCTTGGCTAGCTAAAGGAGAATCAATTCCAATACGACAAGTAACTGCAGTGGAATCTGTTTTTGTGGAAGAGGCCCTGTTGTGTTTGGATTGGGATCTCTTCAAAGGCAAGGGAATTAGCTTAGAGTCTGACCCCCTGATGGTACCCTGGCAGTTCCCCTTACTGGGCATGGGCTGGTCCATTTCCCAGTTTCAGTCTGGATGCATGGGAGGCGAGGGAGTGTCCCAACATTCCGCAGTAGAAACTAAAGTTAAGTTGCTAATGGAATTCCTTTTCTTCTGGGGTCAAACATTTGTGACCAGATCCAACTGCATCTGTTCAGGACTTGATTCTGTGGGCCCAGGCGCAGTGGGGGTCATGGAATCATTGGGCCCCTCTTTGTCTCCTCCTTTTACTCATCAGCTGGATGTCAATACAAAGGACAAGATCAGTGAAGCCCATTGAGTAGAATAGCATCCGCTACATGAGCTAGCTCATCTTTTACCTCTTTTCTGAGACCCCAGCTGAAATAATGAAGTTATGCTGCCTCATTCCGCTGGACATCAGCCAGGTGTTGGAAATGGGTGATGTATGAAGTGTCTGGCTCTTGCCCTTGCCAAAGTTTCCAGAGGGCAGCCTCTACCAAGCGGGTTCAGTGTGGATCATAAAAGATGGTCCAGAATACTTGCAGGGGATGCCCCATCTATCATGTCTCCTGAGAGCAAACTAATCACCAGCCCCATCTTTGCTTGGTCTGTGAGGTATGTTCGGGGACATAGCAGGAAGTGCAACCAATACTGGTTTAGGAAACCCTGATATTTCCTGTGGTCCCCATTGAATCAAACTAGTAGCAGCACTGAAGGACCCTGCTTGGGGAGGGGGCACCATGGGAGAGCTCTGCCTAAGCTCGCAGGGCAGATACCTCTCCTTATGAATGTGCAAGTTGCTTTAAGAGGGTCTGTGCTACAGACATGAGTTGCATGGCATAGGCTTGTGACTAAGCCAGCTGCTCGCAAAGGGCCAGAACTTTGGCTGAGGTCTGCACGAGCTGATCCTGCAGGGTGAGGTTCTCCATTTGCAAGTGGGCAGCAAGTGGAGTTTGGGGCCCCCTGGGAAATGCGGGTGGGAGATGGATCATCATCAGTTGAGGGATTGGCAGAAGGGAGAAAGTTGGAGGTCCTTTGAGCAAGCTGTCTGGGCCAGGCCATAGGCAGCCTATGGGCACCAGCCGAACTATTAATTTTCAGGTCCAAAGGTCTCAGATCAATCCATGGCCAGGACAGGTCAAAACAGCAAAGTCAGAGTCTGTTTCTAAATTGAGGGAGTGAGATGAGAACTGGGGTCAGGCTTGGACAGGGTCTTTCACAGGGGCCTGCAGTAGTCTTATGCCAAAGACAGGAAATCAGGCTCAGGAGCTGAGCCTAGGTTGAGAGTCTGGGATCAAGGTGAGTTGCAACGAGGTGGGGTCTAAGGCAGAAGCACACTGGAAGGCTTTGTTGCTCAGACAACTCCCAGAAATGGCTTCCTGGTTGACAGGGGGAGCTCAAGGCAATCAGGAGATCATGAAAGACTGTTGCTTGTGTCCCATAGGGCAGGACTTCCTGAAGGATTTAGCATCTTGATGACAATGCTACCCAGCACTCTAGTGGTGATGAGGAAGTAATGCTTGCCTTGAACCCTATAAATACTAGTTCTAGACCCATGGGTTCTTCTGTATTCCACTTACCTTGTTTATACTCATGCTGAATAAAAACAAAACAGAATAGTTTGGAAAATAATATAGTGGGACTACCCAATTATTCACTAAGGAGGCTATGGAATATCATGTGTTGATAAGAGATGAGCTCTTGGTGGTATGATAATGGTACTTTTGAAAAATCAGTGAAAGTTTTGCATAGAGGAAAACAAGAAAGTAGGGTGAACCTTTCCTAACCATGTTGATCCAATAAAGAACAATAAAAATTACATCCTGGAATTCCTGTATATCGAATAGAAATATTTGTACCTTGTCCTTGTGAACCTGGAGCATGCAAGTGTGACAGAGTTAACTGCCAAAGGGGGGAGAAAAGAGAAAAAAAAAAAAACCCAAGCACCTTACTCCAATTAAGCAGTCCTCTCAGAGACAGCTGAGAGTGGGAGGGATCTGGGTTATATAAGGAGAGAGAAAAGTAAGGCAGGAGTCTGGAAGACTGAAACTTTACTTAGGTATGCCTAAGAAAAGGGCAGGAGTAGAGAAATGCTGTGGATTTGCCATAGAGGTAAGGGAATTATGGGGAAATGTGACTAAAGAATTTTGGAGATAGATGATGATAAATTAAATTAAATACTGACAGATCTCTTTTATAAGTTATTAGTACGTTAGTGAATGTCTGCCAAACTCCCTGAGGCTGGTGAGAATTCACTGGTTCACAGGAAGCAACAACAGCCATCATCCTTTATCAAATTCAGTGGCCACGTATCCAGTGATAGACAAGAAGTAGTGGTAGAGATGGCAAACTGGAGCTGAGAGGAGTGGTATTTAGTCAGAAAAGATAACATCTGCATCCCTTTTGGGATGAAGTCCAGCCTGAGTCAGGCTCGTTTGAATTCACCTCAATGTCATCCAGTCCTATATGCCTACTAAAGCAGTCAAGGGTGGTGACATTGAAGAGTTCTAAGTCTAACTGCAAAACTCATTGATGCTGTGCCAAAAAATTATGTGCCGCTGATTACAGGAGATTTCAGTGTTGAAGTGGGAGAAGAGGTTATAGATCAGAATATAATGGGGAGGCACGATTTGGGAAAGATCAATGAACTCATTCAGTTCTGCTCAGTTCATCCTTGCAAACAATTTATTTTAACATCATAGCATGAAAAAATACATTTGGAGCTCCCTAGATCAGCTCCACAGGAATCAAATTGATTACATCATTGTACAGAAAAGATGGAAAAGCAATGTTCTCAAATGCACAATTCTGTTAGGCACTGATATTAATTCAAATTATTAGTTATGTCCAGCTTTGCCTCAAATATATATATTAAAAATCACTTATTCACTTGCATATAATCTGGAGAACATTGGGGGAAGAGGGTACAAAACAAAATTAGCAAACAGTTTGATCCATAGCTGAATGTCACGAAGGAAAACCAGCAAATGAGCTGTTGGAACAGATGGAGTTTGAATTCACTGATGTTGTAAACACTTTCATTGCAAGGAAAACATGAATAGAAATGAAAATGGTGAATTTCAGATGAAGCATTACTGCACCTGGCAGAATGTAGAAAGATCGAAGCAAGAAGACACAGCATTAACAGAAATTAGGAAGGAACATACATCAATGGACACATAAGTGCAAAGGCTGGTGGAGTATAATAAAAAGACACACTTGATGTGTAATGTGAAAAATGTGAGTATTTAAAGCTCTTTGGATATTTAATATATGTAATGATTTCATGGCCTGGACTGGATGAAATTGAACAAGAGAGGGTACACTTCTGATGGAAATATGGTTTAAAGAAAAGATGGTAGAACTAGTATAACCCCCATTTTTCCATGGCTGTTGATAACACCACGATTTCCAAGCATTCAGACTCTTGCCTTGGGGTTATCTTTGACTCCTTGGCTCTTTTGACTTTGTATTTCATTGCTTTTTCAGGGCAGGAACTGGCTTTTACACTGTATTTGTAACATATTCGTGCCTGGATCTGATATGGATTCCATGGGCTCTGCAGTAATACAAATAATAAATAAGAATGCCATAAAAATACGTACAATGGCACATTATGTATAACCTATATCAAATAATCAAGGTGAACAGTTTGTGAACAAGTTGAAAATAAGTTGAAAATTATTCATTGATAATTATGAATGATGAATGAAATCAGGATTCAGTCACTGATACTTTGCAAATTAAGGACCTCATTCACCTTTCTCTAAAGTCAGTACTACTCCAGTTCATTCTAATAGGATGAGGTTTGGGTCCCCAAGAAGTGGGCTAAATTTGCCATCATATTATTCAAACTGAGTAATTCTACTAGCTTTAGTTAAGAACTAAAGGAGCCGTGTGGGCTGCAAACAAACGTAAACAGAGAGGCCCCGTAAAAGAGCGCTAACAAATCCTGAATTGGGACAAGCTAACAGCTAGCTTCAGAAAGAAAAGGAGTACTTGTGGTGCCTTAGAGACTAACAAATTTATCTGACCATAAGCTTTCGTGAGCTACACCTCACTTCATCGGATGCATGCAGTGGCAAATACAGTAGGGAGATTTTATATACACAGAGAACATGAAAAATGCGTGTTACCATACACACTGTAATGAGAGTGATCAGGTAAGGTGA
Source organism: Natator depressus (assembly GCF_965152275.1). Lineage (NCBI taxonomy): Eukaryota > Metazoa > Chordata > Testudines > Cheloniidae > Natator > Natator depressus. Next base: position 307,948,118 of record NC_134234.1, read on the forward strand.
CCTATTACCAGCAGGAGAGAAAAAAGACCTTTTGTAGTGATAATCAAGGTAGGCCATTTCCAGCAGTTGACAAGAATGTCTGAGGAACTGTGTGTGTGTGTGTGGGGAGGAAATAAACATGGGGAAATAGTTTTACTTTGTGTAATGACACATCCACTCCCAGTCTTTATTCAAGCCTAAGTTAATGGTGTCCAGTTTGCAAATTAATTCCAATTCAGCAGTCTCTCATTGGAGTCTGTTTTTGAAGTTTTTTTATTGTAATATTACAACAAATTTAGGTCTGTAATCGAGTGACCAGAGAGATTGAAGTGTTCTCCAACTGGGTTTTGAATGTTATAATTCTTGACGTCTGATTTGTGCCCATTTATTCTTCTACATAGAGACTGTCCGGTTTGGCCAATGTATATGGCAGAGGAGCATTGCTGGCACATGATGGCATATTTCACATTGGCAGATGTGCAAGTGAATGAGCCTCTGATAGTGTGGCTGATGTGATTAGGCCCTATGATGGTGTCCCCTGAATAGATATGTGAACATAGTTGGCAACGGGCTTTGTTGTAAGGATAGGTTCCTGGGTTAGTGTTTTTGTTGTGTGGTGTGTGGTTGCTGGTGAGTATTTGCTTCAGGTTGGGGGGCTGCCTGTAAGCAAGGACTGGCCTGTCTCCCAAGATCTGTGAGAGTGATGGGTCGTCCTTCAGGATAGGTTGTAGATCCTTGATGATGCATTGGACAGGTTTTAGTTGGGGGCTGAAGGTGACGGCTAGTGGTGTTCTGTTATTTTCTTTGTTGGGCCTGTCCTGTAGTAGGTAACTTCTGGGTACTCTTCTGGCTCTGTCAATCTGTTTCTTCACTTCAGCAGGTGGGTATTGTAGTTGTAAGAATGCTGATAGAGATCTTGTAGGTGTTTGTCTCTGTCTGAGGGGTTGGAGCAAATGCGGTTGTATCGTAGAGTTTCGCTGTAGACAATGGATCGTGTGGAGCGGTCTGGATGAAAGCTGGAGGCATGTAGGTAAGTATAGCAGTCAGTAGGTTTCCGATATAGGGTGGTGTTTATGTGACCATTGCTTATTAGCACTGTAGTGTCCAGGAAGTGGAAATTGTTGAAATCATGGTGGAATTCCTCAAGGGCTTCTTTTCCATGGGTCCAGATGATGAAGATGTCATCAATGTAGCACAAGTAGAGTAGGGGCATTAGGGGACAAGAGCTGACGAAGCGTTGTTCTAGGTCAGGCATAAAAATGTTGTCATACTGTGGGGCCATGCGGGTACCCATAGCAGTGCCCCTGACTTGAAGATATACATTGTCCCCTAATGTGAAATAGTTGTGCGTGAAGACAAAGTCACAAAGTTCAGCCACCAGGTTTGCCGTGACATTATCGGGGATACTGTTCCTGACGGCTTGTATTCCATTGTATTCCAATGTTGGTGTAGAAGGCTTCTACATCCATAGTGGCTAGGATGGTGTTGTCAGGAAGACCACCGATGGATTGTAGTTTCCTCAGGGAGTCAGTGGTGTCTCGAAGATAGCTGGGAGTGCTGGTAGCATAGGGCCTGAGGAGGGAGCCTGCATAGCCAGACAATCCTGCTGTCAAGGTGCCAATGCCTGAGATGATGGGGTATCCAGGATTTCCAGGTTTATGGATCTTGGTTAGCAGATAGAATACCCCTGCTCGAGGTTCTAGGGGTGTGTCTGTGCGGATTTGCTCTTGTGCTTTTTCAGGGAGTTTCTTGAGCAGATGGTGTAGTTTCTTTTGGTAACCCTCAGTGGGATCAGAGGGTAATGGCTTGTAGAATGTGGTGTTGGAGAGCTGCCTAGCAGCCTCTTGTTCATATTCCAACCTATTCATGATGATGACAGCACCTCCTTCGTCAGCCTTTTTGATTATGATGTCAGAGTTGTTTCTGAGGCTGTGGATGGCACTGTGTTCTGCACGGCTGAGGTTATGGGGCAAGTGATGCTGCTTTTCCACAATTTCAGCCCGTGCACGTTGGCGGAAGCTTTTGATTGGTCTACTAAAAACTATGCAGTGTTGTTGTACTCGTATTGGTCCCAGGCTCTCTACTAGAAACTGTCTTTCAAAAATTCATATAGTAGAGCTAGCAGAGACTACCTCAGTCATCGTCTTCCTTAATTTATTATTTCCTTGAAGGTCTATTTATAAAGTTCAATAAAGCACTACATGATCCCTAGATACCACCATGATAGGTTCCTCAGCAATAGTTAAGACAGGTAGATAAGATAGACAAATAATGATACACCCAGTGAATTTTCTGTTTCCAGACTATAAATTAGCTCCCTTAGCCTCTCCTATTTCTGATCTTTGATTCCCTGTATTACTTTGGCTGGCAGCCTCTGAATTTTCTCTGGTTTTCTAATATATTTTTTATGCTGAAGGGATGAGAACTGCATATAATACTTGAGATATGGCTATACCATGCCTCTATAGAGTGATATTATCACCCCATGGATTTACATCAGCTCCATGTTTGTATAAAACTGTGAATACAGTAGCATTGCCTTTTTTTGTCAGGGTGGCATGCACAAAGTATATATTTAGCTTGAAATCTCTGATCAACTCCAGGTTTTTCAGTGACTCACTGTTTTCTCAAGAGCTGTCCTTTCCCCTCAATTCATCTCTGTACTGTTTATTTCCTCTCCTCAAGTGTCTGACTTATAACATGTAATACTATTAAATTTCATCTTGTATAATACAACTAATTATTGTTCTAATCTCTCCAGGTCACTTGCAGTTTGATCTGTCCTCTGCTGTGTGTGGGGATTTGGTATTCTCCAATTTAGTTGTCACTGGCAAATTTAATCAAAGTTGATTTTCCGCCTTCCCTATGACCACAAATGAAAATATCAAATGATATAGGTCTTAATACTACTGACCCCTGAAGCACACCACTTAATTCTGTTCCCATCTTAGAGAACTTACCATAAGTGATTATTGTGTATCAGACAACTTTCAATCCTTGCTATGATATTGTTATCTGTCCAATAGTTAATTGTGATACTATATCAAATGCTTTACTGCATTTCAAATTTATCCACTGCAAAGAAAGTATCAACCACTCAAGGACCTGAACTCTTAATCTTCCTCTCTAAAGTCAGAGACCTTATCGACTAGTCATCTGCCAGTGCACACATAGTGCATAATCCTGACACTTTATGAAGGTAGTTCTATTGAAGTCATTTGCTGCAACAGTGTGTGTTTTTCCCTCTCTTTTTCTTTAGTGAATTCATAAATTCATATTTCTTACTCACTTTACTCACCGACTTTACTTCATCCAGAAGTTATTCCTTAGAGAATCTTTGGGGAACTACATGAATAAGATCTGGAAGAGAAGGTTCAAGATGTGGAGAAACAAGTATCGACCCTGCATTGCATAAGAGAAACTGAAGATTTCCTGGAGAGACGTCAGAATATGCTTCTACGGGCACAATGTTCTGAAGATTCAGAGCAGGCCGCGCAGCGGGGACAGGAGGACGGTGAAGAAATTTGGAAGCATGTGACCTCCAGAAGAAGAAAGGGGAGCGTCCATGTACCAGCAGCGCAGATACAGGTAAGCAACCGTTTTCATGTTCTCTCCACAGGTACTAATGCGGAGAGTGGACTAGATGAAACATCTGAGGGAAGGGAACAGAAGGAGACTCCGCCGATAGGAAGGCATAAGATGCACTGTCCTAGGGTTGGGGGTTCCACGACCACCGCTCCCAAGAAGAGGAGGTGGGTGGTGGTGGTTGGAGACTCTCTCCTCGGGGGACTGAGTCATCTATCTGCCACCCCGACCGGGAAAACCGAGAAGTCTGCTGCTTGCCAGGAGCTAGGATTCATGAGGTGACGGAGAGACTGCCGAGACTCATCAAGCCCTTGGATCACTACCCCTTCCTGCTTCTCCACGTGGGCACCAATGATACTGCCAAGAATGACCTTGAGCGGATCACTGCAGACTATGTGGCTCTGGGAAGAAAGATAAAGGAGTTTGAGGTGCAAGTGGTGTTTTCGTCCATCCTCCCCATAGAAGGAAAAGGCCTGGGTAGACCGTCGAATCATGGAAGTCAACGAATGGCTACACAGGTGGTGTTGGAGAGAAGGCTTTGGATTCTTTGACCATGGGATGGTGTTCCAAGAAGGAGGAGTGCTAGGCAGAGATGGGCTCCACCTAACGAAGAGAGGGAAGAGCATCTTCGCAAGTAGGCTGGCTAACCTAGTGAGTAGGGCTTTAAACTAGGTTCACCGGGGGAAGGAGACCAAAGCCCTGAGCTAAGTGGGGACGTGGGATACTGGGAGGAAGCACGAGCAGGAGAACGTGAAAGGGGAGGGCTCCTGCCTCATACTAAGAAAGCAGGACAAACAGCAAGTTATCTCAAGTGCCTATACACAAATGCAAGAAGCCTGGGAAACAAGCAGGGAAAACTGGAAGTCCTGGCACAGTCAAGGAATTATGATGTGATTGGAATAACAGAGACTTGGTGGGATAACTCACATGACTGGAGTACTGTCATGGATGGATATAAACTGTTCAGGAAGGACAGGCAGGGCAGAAAAGGTGGGGGAGTTGCATTGTATGTAAGAGAGCAGTATGACTGCTCAGAACTCCGGTATGAAACTGCAGAAAAGCCTGAGTGTCTCTGAATTAAGTTTAGAAGTGTGAGCAACAAGGGTGATGTCGTGGTGAGAGTCTGCTATAGACCACCGGATCAGGGGGATGAGGTGGACGAGGCTTTCTTCTGGCAACTCACGGAAGTTACTAGATCACAGGCCCTGGTTCTTATGGGAGACTTCAATCACCCTGATATCTGCTGGGAGAGCAACACAGCGGTGCACAGACAATCCAGGAAGTTTTTGGAAAGTGTAGGGGACAATTTCCTGGTGCAAGTGCTGGAGGAACCAGGTAGGGGCAGAGCTCTTCTTGACCTGCTGCTCACAAACTGGGAAGAATTAGTAGGGGAAGCAAAAGTGGATGGGAACCTGGGAGGCAGTGACCATGAAATGGTCGAGTTCAGGATCCTGACACAGGGAAGAAAGGAGAGCAGCAGAATACGGACCCTGGACTTCAGAAAAGCAGATTTTGACAACCTCAGGGAACTGATGGGCAGGATCCCCTGGGAGAATAACATGAAGGGGAAAGGAGTCAAGGAGAGCTGGCTGTATTTTAAAGAATCCTTATTGAGATTACATGGACAAACCATCCCGATGTGTAGAAAGAATACTAAATATGGCAGGTGACCAGCTTGGCTTAACAGTGAAATCCTTGCTGATCTTAACCACAAAAAAGAAGAAGCTTACAAAAAGTGGAAGATTGGACACATGACCAGGGAAGAATATAAAAATATTGCTCGGGCGTGCAGGAGTGAAATCAGGAAGGCCAAATCATACCTGGAGGTGCAGCTAGCAAGAGATATTAAGAGTAACAAGAAGGGTTTCTTCAGGTATATTAGCAACAAGAAGAAAGTCAAGGAAAGTGTGGGCCCCTTACTGAATGAGGAAGGCAACCTAGTGAGAGAGGATGTAGAAAAAGCTAATGTACTCAATGCTTTTTTTGCCTCTGTCTTCACGAACAAGGTCAGCTCCCAGACTGCTGCACTGGGCAGCACAGTATGGGGAGGAGGTGACCAGCCCTTTGTGAAGAAAGGGGACTATCTTCACAAAGAAAGGGGAAAGGGGTTCGGGACTATTTGGAAAAGCTGGACAAGCACAAGTCCATGGGGCCGGATGAGCTGCATCTGAGAGTGCTAAAGGAGTTGGCGGATGTGATTGCAGAGCCATTGGCCATTATTTTTGAAAACTCATGGCGATCGGGGGAGGTCCCAGATGACTGGAAAAAGGCTAATGTAGTGCTCATCTTTAAAAAAGGGAAGACGGAGGATCCTGGGAACTACAGGCCAGTCAGCCTCACCTCAGTCCCTGGAAAAATCATGGAGCAGGTCCTCCAGGAATCAATTCTGAAGCACTTAGAGGAGAGGAAAGTGATCAGGAACAGTCAGCATGGATTCACCAAGGGCAAGTCATGCCTCACTAATATAATTGCCTTTTATGATGACATAACTGGCTCTGTGGATGAGGGGAAAGCAGTGCACATGTTGTTCCTTGACTTTAGCAAAGCTTTTGACACGGTCTCCTACAGTATTCTTGCCAGTAAGTTAAAGTAGTATGGGCTGGATGAATGGACAATAAGGTGGATAGAAAGCTGGCTAGATTGTCAGGCTCAGTGGATACTGATCAATGGCTCCATGTCTAGTTTGCAGATGAGACTAAACTGGGAGGAGAGGTAGATACGCTGGAGGGTAGGGATAGGATACAGAGGGCCCTAGACAAATTAGAGGATTGGGCCAAAAGAAATCTGATGAGGTTCAACAAGGACAATTGCAGAGTCCTGCACTTAGGACAGAAGAATCCCATGCACCGCTACAGACTAGGGACCGAATGGCTAGGCAGCAGTTCTGCAGAAAAGGACCTAGGGGTTACAGTGGACAAGAAGCTGGATATGAGTTGACAGTGTGCCCTTGTTGCCCAGAAGACCAATGGCATTTTGGGCTGTATAAGTAGGGGCATTGCCAGCAGATCCAGGGACATGATCATTCCCCTCTATTTGACATTGGTGAGGCCTCATCTGGAGTACTGTGTCCAGTTTTGGGCCCCACACTATAAGAAGGATGTGGAAAAATTGGAAAACGTCCAGCGGAGGGCAACAAAAAGGATTAGGGGACTGCAACACATGACTTATGAGGAGAGGCTGAGGGAACTGGGATTGTTTAGTCTGCGGAAAGAGAATAATGTGGGGGGATTTGATAGCTGCTTTCAACTACCTGAAAGTTGAATATACGCGTGCAGTAGCATATACTTAACTGTGTTCCACAAAGCACTAGAATGGTCTACATGTGAGTGTCTACACTTTTCATGTCTGTGCACTAGGGCTAGTATTTGACCATTACTTGTCTGTGGCATCAAATTTCAATGACTTCAGGAGAGGTGATCTGATTTATACAAGCTGTAGATATGTCCCTGGTATTAATCATGGTTTGCTCTTTAACCATTATTCTGAGATGCTTATTTTCCCTTACAAAACTTTCAGATTCTAGCATCATTATATTATAGATTGGAGATGTATACTATAGACAGTGTTGTCATCATCACTGTAAACCATCCAGCAAGCCATAATTGAGGTGAAAAGGGGTCTAATTCATGGATATGACATCACATCTGTGAAGTAAGAGTATCTGTAACTGAGATCAAGATAGAGGAACACGAATAATGGAGGTGTCTGGGAAACATTTGAGAAACAAGATAGATATAAGCTGTTGGAGAATTTGGGGCAAGCAGCAGAAGAGAGGAAACTAGAGCTGGAAAGGGTGTAGGAGTACATTATTGGCTGCATAGTAAATTTAAAATCAAACCTGAGTAAGCGGGGGGTACCTAGCTTCCCCCTCACCACTAAGTCTGGTGCTTTTGGAGTTTGAGGATGGATCCAAGACTCCACCCATTCCTTGCCTACCCTCATGGGATGATCAGTAGCTACCCAGCAGTAGCAACTCCACACACACTCCAGGAAGCTCCACACAGGAGCACTATGAAATTATATCCATATATTACTATATCTAAAAAATTACAAATAAACAAATTTTCTGAATTACGATGCTGTCATTTTGCCTTGCTATTTGGGTGAATATGCAAATCACTCCTGTGGTTCATGAACCTCCTTATGGAAATGGAATGATAGCCCTGTAATTCACAGCTGCCAGGTATTTACTCTGTGTAATTGCCTGTTTATGAGACTGTCTGCAATCAGTATGGAAGTGAGCCACTTAAATGGTCACTGGAGTCAGGACCTTTGCACTGATTACTCCAGTATTAAAGATGATTCATTGGCTCCTGTTGAGGTAGCAGACTGACTTTATGGTTGAGTGTTTTTATCCCTTCAATCAATGTTTTACATTCCTTACTTCCTCTCACTGGCAATATCTATACTCTCAATATTCTCTGCTGTAAAAAACGCATTCTGAAGAGCACAAGGTAATTGGATCACAGGCTAGAACATATCACACGGGAGATAAACACCCTTTTCATCTCCATTCTTGGCTGCTTCTTGTCTTCATGATTGACAGGACTCCCTTCTTTAAAGGAGTACACCTCATGGGGCTAATTCAGCTGTAGAATAAGTGGCAACAACTCCCATTGACTTCAGTGGGGAAATACACGAGGAAATACATGAGGAAGAAATTGGATCTTATGTCTCTAATGAAAAGGGGGGACTGTGTGTGTGTGTGTGTATGTGTGTAGAGGCTTGCCCTAAGTATTGTGCATTGTAGTGTAATTTTTAACTGAGATTTCCATTCTGCTTTCTGCCAGGGGCATAAAAAGAAATTAACTCCAGATCCACCTCCTGTCCCTCAGTATATAAAGTCATTGCATTGTTTGTAGGTTGTTTCCTACCTTTACTTATGATAGTCCCGTCTAAGTTAATGTCACAAAAGGGTCTTTTTTCCATTGATTTTAACCCTTCTTCTCCCCAGGGATAACAGGGAGTAAGGATGGTTTAGTGTTTAAGGTATGATACTAGGCTCTATCCCTGGCTGTACCACAAGCTTTCTGTATGACCTTGGACAAGCCATTTGGCTTTGTGTCTCACTTCCCCCATTTGTAACATGACTACACTAATGCCAGCCCTACTAGGGGTGTTCTGAGGCAAATTCATTAGTGTTAATATAGTGCTTTAAAGTGCTTCCCACCTGCTGCTACAAGGCCTTGATTCTGATTGTCAAAGCCATTAATGTATCAGTCAGTGGAGTTATTCCAAGGATGAGGTTTCCCACTGACATTGCCTGACTTCAGTGGAGTTGCAACAGGGATGAACTAAGCCCTATATACTTTATCTCACCATTTAAAATGGTTTGTTTGTGTACTTTAAATTACTGGGTGCTCAGTATTATATATTGAAAAAAAATAAGTACACACAACTTTGTCTTAAATGCACTGCAACTCTAATCCAGCTCACAAGGTCATACGACTCTCTAAGCCAATGAGAAAATTTCAACCATAATAGTAGCAATGATGCATAAATATATGTTAAGGCAACATATTATACAAGTTTTAGAGTTTTTGTGACTCAGTATTTTTAAAATGTTGTTGCTATTTAGAAAACAGCATACCTCAACTGTTCCTGGGCTGTTAAAGTATATTCAGCTCTGAGTTTGGGGGAAGGGGCATGAGTTTCATTTTCCCCTACTTCTAAAGTTCTGGTGTTATTTTGGGGGAAAGTGCTAAAAATAGGTCACCTTTTGTACTGTACAACTATTGTAGCTAGACTGGCTGCTCAAGGAGGGACGAGTTTTTCTTAGCATAAGCAAATTGCAATCTTGGCAGCTGCTGAGAAATTACAGCCCCAAAATCTTTAAAAGGATGTCATAAAGTAAGCACTGTTAATGTATCTGAAGGAGCTAGAGAGACATAAGTTAAACAGAGGCCAAGACCTGATATTTAAAGGACTATCTCTCAGGATTACTTGAGGTTGCACTGCTGCTTTCATATTTACACAAATTCATCTTTATCTACATGTTACTATCTTTTATTGACAAAATAAATGGAAAATGTTGGTACTGATCTTTGCTCTGGTGAATCTATCACTTTTAAGACATTTCCATCCGTGAGAGTTTCTTGTAGTAGCATATATGTTGCTGTTTTATTGGCCGTCTGTTGAAGCCAACAGACTTCAAAGAATTTCTGAAGTGCAGCCTGTTGGAGCAATTTGCCAATTAAATAACATTTTTCTCTGTACTAAAGTCAAGATGTAATACAACCCACCACATTTTTACTGAGCTGAATTGGCTTTCTGGCATCTCCTTTCCCCGCCCTCTTTAAAGCGTTTTATATACCTGCTCTAGCTGTACCAGTTTTCCAGTTGGAAAAGCCTTCTTGAATTTAACAGGTATGGAAAAAGTGAAAATGAAACAGTTCTATAGAAATTATTCTGTTTTTATTATATTATTAAAATTATTATTATAGTTTATATATTTTAATAAAGAATTAATTCTTTTCTATAGTTTTTTTTAAACTATAATATTAGAGAATGATGTCTGCTATAGAATTCTATACTCATGTGTTTAATAGTTCTATAGAAATGTTATCATTCTATAATAAATTTTTAGGATTTTTTTATAAGAGCTTCCTTAAACATTACTGGAAGGCTCACTAATATGTAAGATCTGGAAGTGATTTATGCCATTTATCAAAATAAGACTCCTATTCAAACAGTTCTGGAAGTGGTATCACAGTTCTTCATGTCAATGAATTCAGATGAAGATATCAAAGGATTCACTCCCATTTTCTTACTTCCCTTCCAGTTTAAATCTCCTTTTTGAAACAACCCTTCCACCCAACTGTAGTTAATCATATAGGTGTATGTCTTTGAGAGGAAAGTGCAGAAAGCAGTTGTATTCATTTTTTTCCCTCTGGTACTGCAATGTGGGTTTTCATACTATTTACTAATCAGAACAAGGAGAAGGAGTATCTTGGATTGGAATCTGGCTTCTATTCTCAACTCTGCCACTGATTTTTTGTGAAACTGTGACCCAAGAACCTTGTAATACTGTGACACTCTGTACCTCGGGGGAACACCTTACACCTCCATGTTCATCTTTATAAAATGATAGTGTGGTATCCGATGCAGTTTGTCATGTTGGGTGTCTTGGAAAGGCTCATGATTCACTGAGCATGGTTGTTATAGTGATGTTATAGTAATTGTTACAGTAATGTTTTAGTAAACATGTTTAGTGTTTTAGTTTATAGGTTATAATTTCATGTATATAGTTATGAGGCTGAAAATGTATCCTCATGGCTTAAAGTAAGCCCAGGCAAAAACTCTCCAAGAGCAGAGAGGCAGTTCACACCTCATCAGGGCATGTATGGGACAAACCCAGCCCAGCCTCATAGGAACAAAGGATGGTGGCCTAGGCAGCAACAAAAGAATCTGTTGACTCTCGAGGGAGCCACCCCCCCTTCCTATGGTCAGTTTGGAACTGTGATGAGGTAATGCTCACCTGACTCTGAAGGAGGGGTGGGGCAAAGCCAAGAGAGAAGAAAGAACATGATAAAAGGGAGAGACTTTTCTATGTTCTTCCTCTCTCTTCCACCTACATCTACAGACACCACACCAAGCGACTGAAATGCTGATCAAAGGGGAGAGCCTGGCTGAAGAGCAACCAACCAGCCTGTGGTGGGAAGCATCTAAGTTTGTAATGGCATTGAAAGTGTTAAGATCAGCTTAGAATACATTTCGCTTTTATTTCATTTGACCAAATCTGACTTGTTATGCTTTGACTTATAATCACTTAAAATCTATCTTTGTAGTTAATAAATCTGTTTGTTTATTCAACCTGAAGCAGTGCATTTGGTTTGAAGCATGTCAGAGGCTCCCCTTGGGATAACAAGCCTGGTACATATTAATTTATTTGTTAAATTGATTGACTCATATCAGCTTGCAGCATCCAGCGGGCATAACTGGACACTACAAGAGGAAGTTCCTAGGGTTGTGTCTGGGACCGGAGATATTGGCTAGTGTCATTCAGTTGCAAGTAGCTGGGAGCAGCTTACAAGCCAGAGGCTGTGCGTGAACAGCCCAGGAGTGGGGGTTCTCACAGCAGAGCAGGATAAGGCTGGCTCCCAGAGTCAAGGATTGGAATGACCTTGCAGATCACCGGTCCAGATACCACCAGAGGGGAATATCACAAATACCAACTGGCAAAGGAGTGGGGGGGGGAAGGGGGAGGAGTTTTCAGAAATCTCATGAGACTGGTGTGTACATTCTAGTTCACCAAAGAATGTCATGTGAGGTCTCAAATGAAAGCCGGTGTCACTGGTCATTGCTATCATTGTGAAATATGTACATATACTCTGAAAGGAATTATGTATCTGTACCAGAAAAGTATGTCCTTATGCATGTAGGGCAAAAGCAGGTAATCAAAAGGTGACATGTCTTATACCTTCCAGACAGGACGTAAGCAAGGTATCTCTTTGTCAGAATGTAAATTAAATATTGTAAGATAATACAATGGTTGTCCATTTACATTGAAGTCAAATGTTAATGAAGAGATGTGAAAGGAAAGAAGTACCGGGGGGGGGGGGAGGGTAGCTGCATAGTGCTAGCTGATATAATGGAGTTTCTCCTTTTATGCATGAGGTTGCAGTATGGGATTTTGATGCTGATGGTCATGACTGGCTGACAACCATGTTGTCTGTACTTTCTATATACAGCCATGGATTATTATATATTGTCCATGAATGTTATAAATTAAAAGAAATAGTATATAAATGCCCTGTAAGAAAAATAATATTCTGTGTTTTATAAATAGCTCTATGCAGATATTACAACTCTTGGACTTGGACTCCCAAAGGAGCTTTATAGATGCACTCCCTTTAAAAAACTCAAATTGATTTCCATGAATTCTATTTTATACTGATATTTGTATTATTATTATTACCATTTATTAAATGGCTCAGTATTGTAGATATATGGACTACCCAATAATAGGTAAAATGTGCAAAATAGGTAACTTGATGCCTGCTTCAAAGACTTTGCAATCTAAAAGGCACAAACCTCATACTAATGTTTTTGAACAGCATGCAAGAGCTCATTTTTTAGAGGTTACAGATGTACAAAGATATGTGTGAAAAATACAGCATCAGAAAAATTAGTGTAATTATTTTTTTTAAATAAGAACAGTATTAACTTCCTTGTGTTTCCATGAGAGTCATGAATCTGTTACAGAAATAGTGGATTGAATACTTTTCAGGGCTTCAAGAGCTTTTTTGTGTGTGATGGGGTCAAATGCCAATAAAACAGTGCATGCTTGTTAATGAACAGAAAAGTGGTGAGAAGGTTTTTTCTGTTTGTTTTTACAAAGGAAACATCTGCAGGGTGGCATATTAAATATATGGACACTTGCCTACTGTCAAAATGAAAAAAAAAATCTAGTAAATAACTTGCCAAAATATCCACTGAAATAATTGTTTGCACAAACTCAACTTTTCATATTTTCATTGTAACAATGGTAGGTTGTGCTTTACTGCATAGTATAAAATATTCAAAGTAGATGCTGCTTCAGCCTTCTTTTATAGGTTACTAATCTTTTTACTGTTTTTGCCTATTTCACATTGTCTGTGTCAAAACTTGTAATAGCTTGAGTCTAGGTCTGGTAATAGATATCCCTCAGCAAAATCCATACCCCTTATTACAATGAATACAGCCAAATTAAAAACATTTGGGATGTATAACTTCATTACGCCATCTCTCTATCCATATGCCAGAGACCATGGACCGCTGAATTTTTGAAGTTGCAAACAGTAGGAAAGCACAGAGCAGTTCAGGGCCATGATAATTGGCCCCAGAAACGTGGAATTTAACAAATTTCAGTAAAAAAAATAATGGGATCCTTTTCCCACCACACACAACTCTGGGGTTTTTTTTAGTTATTCTTTCACTTTCTTAGCACAAGTGAAGATTAGGTTATTCAATCAGAGGAAATCTCTGAAGGGATGAAAACCATGATCTTCATTTTATACAGTTCACTCCCAAGACTGTTTAAAAGGCAATCCGCACCTTGCTCTTATATTTTAGCTTCTTTCCTTTTTTAAATCCAAATAATAAACCTGATGTAAGGATGATAATCAAGGGGTTTTAATTCAGACGAAAGGGACAATTAGATTTTAAAGATGCATTATTTGACATTCTTTTAATGACATATCTTAATTGATTACAGAACTTTTGGACATTTTGAAATGTTAAATATTAAAAAAAAAAAAACAGAAGCATTACACAAATTAACCAAGTAGAAAACTCAGTATGATCAAATACTAAGTGGTAAAGAATTTCTCCATTTCTATTGAAGAAAATCCTGGTGCTTGTAATATACAGTGATCACCATTAAAATGAGTTTTAATAGCAATAATCACATAATAGGATCTGAAATACAGCTGTTAAATCCTAGTCCATATGGGGAAAATGTAGTAGTTCAGATTCCACAGTTTTGTAACTATCTGCAGATGTTGGTGTCTTTATGGAATTTCAGAAGTCACCAACATAAAGAAAGAGTTAGATAAAAGACAGGACTTCACATGATCTGAAAAATTATAAATACAAAACTGTGGGATATATAACATGTAGAGCCAGCTGAAATTTTTAGATAAACATTTTCTTTGAAGATAGATGGCCTTTTTAAGACAATTTTAGTAGGAAAGTTTGTGGGTTTTTAAAAAACTTTTCCATATTTTCCAATGTAAGATCCAAAATAGTATGCCAAAAAAATTCAAGAAGTGGCTGTTTCTTTGGAAAAATTTTAATGGAGAATACTTACCATTTTCTAATCAGCTCTAGTAATGAGGATGCAATGTCAACTTTCCTAGCTGCTACGGGTTCCCATTGTATTTGTGCAGTGATTCACAATTTTTTTAAAAAAGGCTCCTACATTTTTGGGTGCTTTGATTTTGAGAATACAACTTTAAACACTCAAGCCACTTTAAAATGTGGGTGCCTCAAGTTAAGCACCAATGTTAAGGCTGCAATGCCACAAAGCACTTAAAGTGTTTAATTTTAAGCAGGTGACTAATTGGATTCCTCTTCAGCAATGCACTTCAGCCTCTGCCGTACTGCTTTGCATGAATGAGGTTCTAAGTTGCTTGAGGTGCTGAGCCTTTCCCTGGCTCCCAGTGGCAATAATGGAAGCCCAGTATTTCTGAGGCTAGGTGTCTGAATTCGAGGCAGCCAAAACTAGAGGCCACTTTTGAAAACTTGTGCCAAGATCTTTACAGATATGGGTGCTCCATGTGAAAAATCTGGATGAGGATATAGAAGAGTTAAGCTCAGAAGTTACCGCAGCATGGTTCAAATGACCATTTAAAAGTTCAGATGTTTACCTGATATCCTCAGTGCTTCTTGTTTTCAGTTGTCAGACGTACTGCAAAAAAGCCTCTCTCACTAAGTTAAACGACATAAAACTGAAAATGAAGAGGCATGATTTTCCCCCAAAAATTTACTAAATATTTTTGACTCTCACCTTTGATTAAAGTTTTGGATGGAGGTTTGGGCTTATTTTTCCTCTCTCTATTCCATCTGTTTCATCTGTCCCTGGTTAAGTGTTTCAGAAAAGAAGCCATGAATAGAATTTCAGAGAACTCTAAACACCAAACATAAGACTGCTGAATGGAGAGTAGAAATGTAAAACTGATGGGTGGATAGAGGTGCCTTTGGATGTTGTTTTCTTCCACGGATTTCATTATGGGACACAGACTTCAGTGTGAATGTTCGGTGAATTCATATAATACAATTTCACTTTGTTTACTAGTCTAAATAAAGGCCAGCGCGCAATTAAGTGGAAGAAACTGAAAGATTTAAAAGCTTTACCTGTTTCTATCGATAAACAAAAACACAGTAAGTTCTGTGAGCGGAAACCGATGTGCATGTAAGCAAGGAACTATTGACTCAGCACTGAGCATGACTCCATAGACACAAAGGCTGTTTCTACGGTTAGGTCAGAAGCCAAATCAAGCTGTAAATTGTTTTTCTGCAGAAGCTATGACTTTTTGGACTGTTCTAGTTTCAGTGCTGATCACTACTTTAGCACCAGGCAATAAAATATAATGTTTGGTACTGAAGAATTGACATAAGCACTTGCATTTTGCAAGGCAAGTTTCATTTTGGAGCATCAATTTCTTTTTTATCGAAGAGTAGAAGAGGAAAAATAGATGAGCCATTTTATTTCCTATGCAATTTCCTGCTGCCTGAAAATTACTGCTTCCCCCAATGTAGAGTCTTTTTGTACAGTATGTGAATTGCCTTAGGAGAGCCTAAACTTGGGAATAAACCAGTAAAAAGGATCCATACTGAAAATCTTCTATTTATTTGGCATTACTATCCAATTATTTAAGACATTTAAATAATTCTTAGCAGTGTCAATAATTTTTCCAAGGTCACAAAATTAGATCTTCAAAATGAATCATATTTCATTTTAGTTTCTTCAGAATTGTTATGAAATTTATTTTTAAAAAATTGAGACCGCTTCCCTGGCTGCAGGATTAGTTACACACCGTAGTGATTGCTGGATGAACTCACACTGCAAGACTCCTGGTACCACGAGGAGCAAATTTCTAGTGCCAAAGCTCTAGATGGAAAATGCATGGCATCAGTCTATTGGATAACAGAAATGGTGGGCAGAGCACATCAAAACAATAAATGGCCCATCTCCCCTTTAAATGATATGGGGCTGCTGAGCCCAGAGATCAACTGATTGTTCAGGACAAGAATAATAAAGGAGAAGGGGAAAGTAACAGGGTCAAAATAAAGGAACTAGAAGGAAACATCAAGCAGAGAACCCCAGGCAGTGCCCACTTGTTGCTCGGAGAAGGAGTCTAAGGAGTTAGTACATGCTGTCCAGAGGACCTCTGCCCACAGGCACACACAGACAATGGATTGGATGAAGGTCCCACTGTCTTAGAGAACTCCCTCCAACTTCCTCCACCTGGATATATGGATGGCCAGTGCCGGGAGGAAGTTGACGAGGAGGTCTCAGGACTCTGTGGGACATGTATCAGCTTATTTGAAATACCAGAAACTTGGAAGGAGCCCACCAGGAACTAAAGGCTTCCCCCCTCAGCATTTTCATGAAATGGGTCATTGTTTTTCTGGCCAGCCCTAGTGTAAACCATACAGAAGTCCCTGAGGAGCACTTGGGCTGCATAATATCCACCTTGACACTCAGCTGCACCTAAGCTTGTCTATTATATCAGACTCTTCCCTCTTTCATTCTGCGTACAGCTCTCCTCCCACTCAGACCCTTCTGTACAGAATTCTGAACATGCTTCTCCCCTGCCAGAACTCATAGACATGACATGAACTCTTCCATGTCCATTCCTATGGACATTGTATTATACATATAAAGATAATATATTATATGTAATATAAAGATCAATTGTAACTATAAAATTGCATAGATCTTTTAGAGGGGCCCCTGCAACAGATTGATTAAAGTGAAAAAAACAAACAACAACAAAACCCCAAAGACATAATGAGTGCCTGTCTCACTGACACAGAGAATAAACCAAGTATGAAGTTTCTCCACCATATCGTTTTTGGGATACAGTCTTTAAATATATATAAATTTTTTTGTCATATTACCCAATTGCCCCCAAATTTCCCCCCAAAAACAAACCTAAAAGTGAAATCTTGTCTGGCAGAGGAGAACAAACGTAGTATTTCAGAGGCATTGCTCACATTTTGTGAAGTGTTTGTGTGGGAGGGAGTTCTAAAATTTGACCTGTAACAGAAAGTTAGGCTCAACACTAAGTATGGGAAAAAATGGCAAATCGCTTCATTACCAGCTCATTTGACATATCCTTTGTTAATATATATCCCTTCTCTCATGTCATAAAGTACAGAGGCCAAACAGTAATTTACCTTGAATAACGCTATAATTTTTACCTATTATCAGAACAGAATGCAGAGTCTACATTAGTGGGCTGAATATATTAATGACATATGGAAAGACTATAAAGAAGGTTTTTTGCAAGACAAATATTAAGATGTGACAGCTTTACAAAAGTTACAGACTACAGCTGTTCTAAATTATCAGAGCTTTTTCTACAGCACATGTATAATGATATTCAAACACTGACAATGAAATACTTCCCACTATTTTCTTTCTGTTTTAATTAATGTGGTGAATAGTCAGAGCTACAGTTCTGCCATTTTAGTAGAGGAAGTATAAATGCGTAAAAGTAGTTAGGGCTTCATGCTGGGTCAAAGATTTTGTGTATGGAGACCTAGAGCTATGTGCTGTGCCTCAAATGCCATGCCATGACAGTAATGTTGCCAACACTACTGTGAGGGAGGGATTCACTCAGCCTTACCCTCCTGTTTTGGGGGGGTCAGTAGAGAGACACTGCACCAAAGTGATAGAATATACACATGAATGTATATCCCCATGCGCTTCTTGGCTATTCAGTGAAAAGCTTTTAAACAGCAATGTTGTTTTCACAATGATATACAATGGCAGGCCCATACATAGCATGTTGAAACTGACAATTTCAACAAAGAACTGCCTTAAGGATCCAAAGGGAAACTCCTGCCAAGAGGCTGCAGCCCACAGTTGTACATCACTGTGAAAAACAGAGCTAGACACAAAAAGGTCCAAGTACTTACTCAGGCTCACTCAGTTCTGACTGAGTAAGGACTTCGGGATTGGCTCAAAGCAACTAAATAAGATAAAAAGCTTCTGAAGCTTAATCTCAGGCTAGGCTGGATTGGAAACAATGTCCTATGGGTGACAGGACATTGGTAATTGGAAATGTAGCGTAAGCCATTCACTTCCTGAGAGAGTGTAATCCTGCCCCCAGCTCCCATTGACTTCAGGTGGTGCAGGATCAATCCAAATAAATATTTTGGAGGGACACCTCAGAGGGGGAAGCACTTTTATCAAGCAGGAAAGGCAAGGGGTTGCTGCAACCTCACCCAGCCTTGCCACAAATACAAACCACCAAAACAGAGGTGGGCAAACTACGACCCACGGGCCACATCCGGTCTGCGGGACAGTTCTGCCTGGCCCCTGAGCTCCTGGCCCGGGAGGCTCACCCCCGGTCCCTCCCCTGCTCTTCCCCCTCCCCTGCAGCCTGAGTTCACCGTGCCACTGGCGCAATGCTCTGGGCGGCGGGGCTGTGAGCTCCTGGGGCAGCGCAGCTGCAGAGACCGGCCTGACCCAGTGCTCTGTGCTGCACGGTGCACGGCTGGCTCCAGCCTGGCAGCACAGCTGCCTGTCCTGGTGCAGCAGCGCCGCCAGCCACTGGTGCTCCAGGCAACACAGTAAGGGGGCAGGGAGCAGGGGACGGGGGTTGGACAGAGGGCAGGGAAGTTTGGGGGGTGGTCAGGGGCCGGGATGTGGATAGGGGTCAGGGCAGTCAGAGGGCAGGGAACAGGGGGGTTGAATGAGGGCAGGGATCCTGGGGGGCAGTCAGGAAGGAGAGAAGGGGTTGGATGGGGAGGCAGGGGGCAGTCAGGGGCAGGGATTCCGGGGTCGGTCAGGGGAGAGGGAGAAGGGGTGGTTGGATGGGGCAGAAGTCCCGGGGGGGGGCAGTCAGGAAGGAGGGGGGGGTTGGATGGAGTGGTGGTGGGGGCAGTTAGGAGTGGGATTCCGGGGGCTGTCAGGGAGAAGGGGTGATTGGATGGGGCAGGGGTCCCCGGGGGGGGGGGGGCAGGCAGGAAGGAGAGGGGGCTTGGATGGGGGGGCAATTAGGGGCAGGGGGGATTGGATAGGGGAGGAGTCCCAGGGGGGCCATCAGGGGGAGAGAAGCAGAGGGAGCCGGATAGGGGGCAGGGACTGGGCCATGCCTGGCTGTTTGGGGAGGCACAGCTTCCCCTAACTGGCCCTCCATACAATTTCTGAAACCCAATGCAGCCCTCAGGCCAAAAGGTTGCCCGCCCCTGCACCAAAACCACCACCAACAAAAATTCTTGTGATGTATACAAATTCTAAAGGTTAAGTAGATTCCAGAGTTCATCAACTCTGCTGTAATTAATCAGATCAGTGAACTCACTGGGCCATGTGGCAGCAATTATGCAAACAGACATGTTGCATTATGACAAACTTTTTCCATCTTATGCAACTGCATAACCTTCCATCTCATTGGTATCAAGGGTTAAACCAATGTGCCTTCCCAGTATCTCAAGGCTGCCTCAAACTCAACATTATCACACGTGCAACATTTCGTAGATGTGAAAGCATATAGCAGATATGGCCAGTGCTCCTGGTGTGTGCTACAATATGTCCCATTGGTTCAGACAGCTGGGTTTGGGGAAGATCAGATTCAGCTTGCTTCTGTCTGAAGGAAAGAATATTAGTTTTGTCACTTAAAACTATCGAGTGAATGGGTTAACTGATAGTGTGCCTGTCACATCTGACAGATTTATGTTTGGCCTTTGAGTGTGGATTAAATAAAATAGATAACTGCATTCAAAAAAAATTGGGTTCTTTGGGAGGAGGGGAGGAAAGATGTAGTGGCTCAGTGCAGTGTCCTCCCACTCCGGGTCCTCAGGAGGCCACCCCGCCTCACTACGTTACTGATACATTGGCTGCTGTGGGGAACGAAGCGGTCTCCACTTGCAGCTGGGGCTCAGGTCCTGTGTGCAGACTGAGTGGCAAACAAACAGTCAGTTAGCCCAGGCCCTGGATCAAGGCAGGGTAGGGTGACCAGATAGCAAGTGTGAAAAATTGGGACAATGGTGGGGGGTAATAGGTACTTATATAAGAAAAAGCCCTAAATATCAGGACTGTCCCTATAAAATAGGGACACTTGGTCACCCTAAGGTGGGGCAGTAAAGAGTCTGTTGCTCAGGCTTCTGGTTTGAAAGGTAGACTGCCACCCCTGGGATGGGGTGGCAGGGGGGACGCAGGCCCACCTGCTCCACTGCATCCTGGCCCATGGCCCTGACAGTGATAAAGCGCTTGGTCACTGGGTCAGCAGGGATCCACGCCACAACATGCTGACTCACCGTCTGTCAGAGTTGCGGCCAGACAGGGGTCTGCTACCCGTGGGTCACTTCCACACTCCCTTTCTTGGTGTACCTGTTGCCATGAGGAGGGGTCAAGATTGACAGCGCCTTCTGGGACCGCGAGCAAGTCCTCGGGGATCTAGTCCATTGGTGGTCCGGGCCAGTCATCCTCTCCCTCCGGGGTCAGGTCCGATAGCGGTCTGGGCGGTCCGGGCCAGTTGTCTGCTTCCTCCAGGTCTGAATCAGCTAATGGCCCTGGTGGCCCAGGCCACTCCTCTGCTCCCTCGGCACCCTCCGCCACTTCCCAGCTCGGGAGGCCACAGGGTGCATCTGGTCTCTCCGGTGGTTGCCTCCTTACTGAGCTTTCTGGGCCACCTTTTATACTTCCTGCTCCTCCCACCCACTTCCTGGGGGAGGGGCAACTAGGCCCTGGTTCTGCCCACCAGGGCTCAGTGCAGGGGTCCTCCCACTCCGGGTCCTCAGGAGGCCACCCCGCCTCACTACACAGACACATACCTCTTAAGTCCAGCTCCCGATCCTTGGAGCTGGGCTCTTGGCTTTCCCCTAGATGGGACAGAAAGTCCACATTAGCATTCTGTGTCTCCGCGCGGTGTCGGATAGTGAAGGCACACTGCTGCAAGGTGAGGTACCATTTCATCAGCTGATTGTTGGCAGTTTTCATGGTGCCCAACCACCTTAGGGGCTAATGATCAGTTATAAGAATGAAGGGTTTTCTGAAAAGGTAGTATCTGAGGGCCTCAGTCGCCCATCTGATGGCGAGGGCCTCCTTTTCTATAACTCCATAGTGGCGTTCTCAGGGGAAGAGCTTCTGGCTAATGTAGAGGACAGGGTGCTCCTCTCCATCCACCTCCTGGGACAAGACCGCCCCCAGCCCCACCTCCAAAGCATCCGTCCAGACCAGGAACTCTTGGTCAACATCGGGGCTGAATAGTACAGGTTCCTGACACAGGCTCTCCGAGTCATCTCTTGCATTTTTCAACACTCAAGGCTAATTTGATTGATGCTGCAACTGATGACTGAGTTCTCAGTGTCATTGAATGTAGCAAAACAGGATAGCCTTCTGTGAATTTTTTAAAAAATAAATTATAGAATTCATTGCCAGAACCTAGACTACAAAGGGAAGGTGTGTACCTATTGATAACAGTAAGGGATGGGAATCAGAGTAAGTATTTTAGGTATCTATCCCCAGCTATGACATTGAGTTGGTATGTCTTTTCACTGTGCCTTGGTTCAAAATTACTAGATAAGTGCAAAAGTATCATAAACTGCAGTACATTACAGTGCTCCCTCCTCTGTAGGGCTATTTTTGGATACCAGCTATGTTGTGTTCTATTGACTTTTATGTAACAGTGTTAGGTCTTTTCTACATGAATAATTAGACCATGGCAAGCTGGGAAGTGAATCTATTCTACACTAACCTGCCATAGTCTAACTATCCCTATGCACCCTGCTGATGCACATTGACAATTTGTTAGAGCACCTTGAACTAGTCCTTTCTGAAACAAAAATCAACAGGATGCATGCACATAGTTAGAACAAAGCAGGCTGGTGCAGGGTAGATTCACATCGCTGCTTGCCAAAGTCTAATTGTTCACGTAGACAAGCCCTGAGTGAATTTATAATAGATTTCTTAGCAGTTGGAAGCCATAATAGTTTCACGAAGGAGTTTAGAGGGGCAGTGTGTGTGTGTGTGTGTGTGGGGGGGGCTAGATACACTTAACAAACTTAAGGCCAAAAACACCCCCTGATAAAAACAAAACATCAACAAAGGAACAAGCTGCAGAAGTAAAAAGAGAATGCAGTCAGAAGTCCAACAACAGAGTGGGGACTATCCAGTTTATTGCACCCAATGCAGCATGTATGATTACCTGCTCTATGGACAGATGGCGTATGTGTGCATGCGGTGCAAGGAACTCCTGGCCCTCAGAGACTGTACGGTGTTGGAAGACCAGAGTGGCTGAGGTGGAGGAGCTAAGGGAAACAGAGAGGTCCATAGATGAGACTTTCCGGGACACAGTAGAATGGTCCCACCCCAGTCTGACAGCCTCTGTGCTGTTGAGGAGGATAAAAGTCTCAGGGAAGGAGAACATCCAACTGGAGCAGAGGGAAATGATCAGAGGGATGATGTCGTGGTACTGAGATGCACTGAGGGTACCTCTCTGGGGAAGGGAACTCCAGTTATTAGGAAGAGACAGGTAATAGTTATGGGGGATTTGATCATTAGAAACATAGCTGGGTTTG
Organism: Natator depressus; assembly: GCF_965152275.1. Classification (NCBI taxonomy): domain Eukaryota; kingdom Metazoa; phylum Chordata; order Testudines; family Cheloniidae; genus Natator; species Natator depressus. The sequence continues at coordinate 307,970,915 of NC_134234.1, forward strand.
CAATGACTGGGAGAACCACATGGTGACTTGCCTGCCTGGTGCAAAGGTTGCAGATCTCTCGAGACATCTAGATAGACTTATGTGTAGTGCTGGGGAGGAGACAGTGGTCGTGGTTCATGTAGGTACCAGTGACACAGGGAAGAATAGGAGAGAGGTCCTGGAGGCCAAATTTAGGCTGCTAGGTAAGAGATTGAAGTCCAGGGCCTCCATAGTCATATTTAGCAAAGCTTTTGACACGGTCTCCCACAGTATTCTTGTCAGCAAGTTAAGGAAGTATGGGCTAGATGAATGCACTATAAGGTGGGTAGAAAGCTGGCTAGATTGTCGGGCTCAACGGGTAGTGATAAATGGCTCCATGTCTAGTTGGCAGCTGGTGTCAAGTGGAGTGCCCCAGGGGTCGGTCCTGGGGCCGGTTTTGTTCAATATCTTCATAAATGATCTGGAGGATGGTGTGGATTGCACTCTCAGCAAATTTGCAGATGATACTAAACTGGGAGGAGTGGTAGATACGCTGGAGGGGAGGGATAGGATACAGAAGGACCTAGACAAATTGGAGGATTGGGCCAAAAGAAATCTGATGAGGTTCAATAAGGATAAGTGCAGGGTCCTGCACTTAGGATGGAAGAATCCAATGCACCGCTACAGACTAGGGACCGAATGGCTAGGCAGCAGTTCTGCGGAAAAGGACCTAGGGGTGACAGTGGACGAGAAGCTGGATATGAGTCAACAGTGTGCCCTTGTTGCCAAGAAGGCCAATGGCATTTTGGGATGTATAAGTAGGGGCATAGCGAGCAGATCGAGGGACGTGATCGTTCCCCTCTATTCGACACTGGTGAGGCCTCATCTGGAGTACTGTGTCCAGTTTTGGGCCCCACACTACAAGAAGGATGTGGATAAATTGGAGAGAGTCCAGCGAAGGGCAACAAAAATGATTAGGGGTCTAGAGCACATGACTTATGAGGAGAGGCTGAGGGAGCTGGGATTGTTTAGTCTGCAGAAGAGAAGAATGAGGGGGGATTTGATAGCTGCTTTCAACTACCTGAAAGGGGGTTCCAAAGAGGATGGCTCTAGACTGTTCTCAATGGTAGCAGATGACAGAACGAGGAGTAATGGTCTCAAGTTGCAATGGGGGAGGTTTAGATTGGATATTAGGAAAAACTTTTTCACTAAGAGGGTGGTGAAACACTGGAATGCGTTACCTAGGGAGGTGGTAGAATCTCCTTCCTTAGAGGTTTTTAAGGTCAGGCTTGACAAAGCCCTGGCTGGGATGATTTAACTGGGAATTGGTCCTGCTTCGAGCAGGGGGTTGGACTAGATGACCTTCTGGGGTCCCTTCCAACCCTGATATTCTATGATTCTATGATTCTATGATATTCTCTGGAATGCTTCCAGTTCCACGCACTTGGCCAGTTAGACAGGCAGAACTGCAGGGTCTCGATGCGTGGATGAGACAATGATATAGGGAGGAGGGGTTTAGATTTATTAGGACTTGTGGAAACTTTTGGAAAAGGGGGAGCCTACACAGGAAGGATGGGTTCCACCTAAACCAAAATAGAACCAGATTGCTGCACTTAAAATTAAAAAGGTCACAGAGCGGTTTTTAAACTAAAGGCAGGGGGAAAGCCGACAGGTGCAGAGGAGCACCTGGTTTGGACAGAGACATCCCTTAGGGGAGGAGCTATTAATGGAGATTCTCTATGTCCTAGTAAAGAGGAGAGAATGGAAAATGATAAAATATGGGTAGGACCTGATGAGAATCAGTCAAATGAAAAAGAGTGCCATTCAATTACATCATGTAATGGCAGACAGCTAAAAAGTGACATGTTTTTAAAGTGCTTCCTTACAAACGCTAGAAGTCTACATAATAAGATGGGTGAACTAGAGTGCCTCGTATTATATGAGGATATTGATATAATAGGCATCACAGAAACTTGGTGGCATGAAGATAATCAATGGGACACAGTAATACCAGGGTACAAAATATATCGGAAGGACAGACCAGGTCATGCTGATGGGGAGTGGCACTATATGAGAAAGAAAGTGTAGAATGAAATGAACTAAAAATCTTTAAATGAACCAAACTGTACCATAGAATCTCTATGGATCGTAATTCCATGCTCGAATAATAAGAATATAGCAGTAGGGATATATTACCGATCACCTGACCAGGATGGTGATAGTGACTGTGAAATGCTCAGGGAGATTAGAGAGGCTATAAAAATAAAAAAACTCAATAATAATGGAGGATTTCAACTATCCCCAAATTGACTGGGTACGTGTCACTTCAGGATGGGATGCAGAAATTAAGTTTTTTGACACCTAAATGACTGCTTCTTGGAGCAGCTAGTCCTGTAACCCACAAGACAAGAAGCAATTCTTGATTTAGTCCTAAGTGGAGGCCAGGATCAGGTCCAAGAGGTGAATATAGCTGGACCACTTGGTAATAGTGACCATAATATAATTAAATGTAACATCCCTGTGGTGGGGAAAACACCACAGCGACCCAACACTGTAGCATTTAATTTCAGAAAGGGGGACTACAGAAAAATGAGGTAGTTAAACCGAAATTAAAAGGTACAGCGCCAAAAGTGAAATCCCTGCAAACTGCACGGAAACTTTTTAAAGACACTAAAACAGAGTCTCAACTTAAATGTATACCCCAAATTAAAAAACATATTAAGAGAACCAAAAAAGTGCCACTGTGGCTAAATAACAAAGAGGATGTTGTGAAGGCCAAGACTACAACAAGGTTCAAAAAAGAACTAGATAACATCATGGGGATAGGTCCATTGATGGCTATTAGCCAGTATGGGCAGGAATTGTATCCCTAGTTTCTGTTTGCTAGAAGCTGGGAATGGGCGACAGGGGATGGATCACCTGGTGATTACCTGTTCTGTTCATTCCCTCTGGGGCACATGATATTGGTTCATTCCCTCCTGTTGGAAGACAGGATACTGGTCTTGATGAACCTTTGGTCTGACCTAGTATGGCTGTTCTTATGCTATGTTCTAGTCTTACGTTATGTTCTAGTTTTATGTTATTTTCTAGTTTGTTTTATTAATGTAAATTAACTTCATTAATGAGCATGCTTTAAATAATTGCTCATAATTTATATACCATGTGTTATCAATCTAATATCTTAAGAATACTGTATACTATGATTTTAGTGGCCTGATTCCAATCTCATTTGAAATTAGTGTAAATCAGTAATTCCTCAGAAGCAAATGGAGGAATACTAGTGTAAGTGAAATGAGAAAAGATATGGAACCTTGTCGATAGTAGATGTTTATATATACACAACTGTTATCATTGCAAACACTTCACAGCCAAAGAATGAGTTCTCTTAAGTAGTTGTTCCTTTAAAGAATTCCTCAAGGCAAACCCACTTAAATCATTTGCCCATTTCACCCTGCTCAGCAAACACTCACAAAGCTTCATCAAGTGCTCTTGGACAAACATATTGCACAAACTACATACCTGTTTTGGAGTTTAGATTGAATGATCTGGAGTTTAATGAAAAACACATCATGATCTTGTACTGTATTCATAGAATTGAACGCCAGAAGAGACCATTGCGAATGTTTAGTCTGACTTCCTGCATAAACACAGGACATAAGACTTCCCTGTATTAATTCCTGCTTCAAATCCATAGCTGTGCTTAAAATAGACCATATCTTTTAGAAAAACATCCAATTTTGATTTTAAAATGTCTAAAAGTGGAGAATCCACTACAACCCTTGGTAAGTCGTTCCAGTTACTGGTTGCCCTTGCTGTTAAAACTTGTACCTTATTTTCTATTCTGAATTTGTATAGCTTCAAATCCCAGCCCTTGGATGGTGTTATACCTTTCTCTGCTAGACTGAAGAGCCCATTATTAAAAAATATTCTCCATGTAGGTATTTACAGAATGTGATCAAGTCACCCCTTAACCTTCTCTTTGATCAGCTAAAGATATTGAGCTCCTTAAGTCTTGCACCATAAGGAATGTTTTCTAATCCTGTAATAATTCTCATGGTTCTTCTCTGAGCCCTCATTAATTTTTCAACATCCTTCTTGAATTGTGGACTGCACAACTGGACATAGTATTCCAGTATTGATGACACCAGTGCCAAATACAGAGGTAATACCACCTCTTTACTCCTACTTGATATATCCACACGTTGCATCAGCCCTTTTGGCCACAGTATGTCAGTGGAAGCTTGTGTTCAGCTGATTATCAACCTCAAGTGTTTTCAGAGTCACTACTTTTCAGGGCTGGGTCTCATATCTTTTAAGTATCACCTTCGTTCTTTGTTCTTTGTTTCATTCTTTGTTTGTATCACCTTATGTGTGATTGTATTGAAACTCATGTTGTTTGCCTGTGCCTCGCTTAGGAAGCAATCCCAAACATTCTATGTCAATGTCCTGCCCTCATTATTTACCACTCCCCCAATCTTTGTCACATCTCCAAACTCAGTGATGATTTTGATTTCTTCCCAGTCATTGATAAAAATGTTAAATAGCATAGGGCTAAGAACCTAACCCTGAAGAACCCTACTAGAAACACTGCCCACCACTCAACGATGATTCCCCATTTATAATTACATTTTGAAAACTAAAATTTAACCAGTTTTGTCCCATTTAATGTGCGCCATGTTTATTTTATATTGTTCTAGTTTATTAATCAAGATGTCATGAGGTACCAAGTCAAACACCTTACAGAAGTATGATACATCAACACTATTACCTTTCTGGAAAAAAAATTATAGTCTCACCAAAAATTGTATCTAGCTAGTTTGACGTGACCTATTTTCCATAAACCCATGTTGACTGGCATTAATTGTACCATCCTTTAATTCATTATTTATTGAATCCCGTATCAGTCATTTCACTATTTTATCTGGAATCTATGTCAGCCTGATCTATGTCAACCTGTGTCATTCCATTTACCCTTTTGAAATATTGGCACATTAGCTTTCTTCCAGTCCCCTGCAACTTTCCCAATATTCCAAGATTTATTTAAAATCAACATTAACAATTGAGGAGCCTCCTGTCCAGCTCTTTTCAAATTCCTGTATGTAGATTTTCTGGACCTGCTAATTTAAAAAAAAAATCTGTTGGTAGGTGATGTTTAACATCATCCTTAGTTACTGTTGGAGTGGAAAGTATTTCATCATTGTGATCATATCATGATATGACTACTTGACCTGCTTCCCCCAAAAAGAACATAAATATTTATTGCATACTTCTACCTTTTCTGCTTTATTACTGACAATCTACAATAGCCATCTAGTAATGAAAGAATACAATTTTTAGGATTCCTTTTGTTTTTGAATATATACTTAAATTCCTTTGTACAGTGTTTAACAATACTGACTATAGATTTTTCATTGTGACTTTTAGCTTCCCTTATCAGCTTTCTCCACTCCCTAGCTTCTTTTTTGTATTCATTAGTATCAATAACCCCTTTTTTCATTTGTTATATATTGTTTTGTCTATAGCTGCTTTCACTTCCCCTCTAAGCCAAGCTGTATTTTTTTTAAACCTTCTTTCTCTGTTGTGGCTTTTGGAGCATCTAGTAAAATGATCTTAAAGAGTTACCAACTATAATTTCCATTTTTCTATTTAAATAATCTCAATAATCCATTCCACCTTTATTTTCACTATGTAAATATTCCTGCCAAGTGGACACTTTTGATGGTTTCCAGGTATTCTGTGTTTTGATGTGCACCAGGGATATAATGTTGGGTTGCTTCCCCACCCCCCCAAGTGTGTGAGAGGTGACTCTATAATAATCTATGGAAGCGTATTCCTTGGAGCTCCATTTTCCAAATATATGCATTTCATATATGTATTATTTAGAGCCACAGTCATGGATCATGACCCCATTCTGCTGTACAAACGCAGAACAAAAAGATGGTCCTCTGGGCCAAAGAAAAAAATACTCTCAAATAAATGATAAACATTTTTAGATTTTGTCACATAAATTAGTTTCAGATTCAGAAAATAATCTGTGGGGGAATGAGATTATGGCATAGCAACACTGATAGATAGATAGATAGATAGATAGATAGATAGATAGATAGATAGATAGATAGATAGATATTTTAAAGAACACATGCAGCAGTTCCAAAATATGTATGCACTTCTAGGCTAATTAAACATATGATTAAGCAATTATTGATTAGATGTGCTCATTTAGGGCGCAGAAAGCAGAATGTATTTTGTGATGTTAGGAATATGTTGCTATGTAGGTACTGAGGAGGAGAACAAAATGAAGGCAATTTAATAGGAACTAACATTATTTATAAAGCTAGACTCTCTTTTGTTTTGGTCTCACAGGGGAGCAGGTTTGATCAGGACACTCAGAAAAATGTAACAGACCACAAAGATGGATTTTAAAGTACAAAGCTGTAAGTTTTTATGCATTTTTAATGAAGGAGGAGGAGGAGAGGATAACCCCTCCTCAAAATTCTAAAATACCAAATATTTACTTGGCTGTGGTATTAAATGGCCTCCATGCCAGATTACCAATATTCAGGGTTGGATGCCTTCAGTTTAAGTCTGTTGAGTTCAGCCCACCTCTGAATCCTGACATCCTCTACATTGCTGCAAGGGGGGAAGGGTCCCAGAGCATCTGAGACTGCACACTTCCAGGGCCTCAAGGGTTTTTTATCTTTTGTTCCAGTCAAATCTCCCTTCCACACATACCTACCCCACTGAAATGTGGGGAAGCATTTTTAGAGATACAGATTTTCCAGACTTTTATCTGTGTGAAGAGTATACATATCACTGAGAGGATCTCTCCATTTCTGGAACCCTTGAGCAAAACCTATTTTAAGATTTTTGATACATTTCTTAGAATGCTGTCTGACTCTTCTCCAAATTGATTAGCTTATAGCAAGTTTCACACTTGCAAATAATTAAAAGTCATGACATACAGAATATGTCAAGTGTTCCAGTACATTTCTATACAAAGCACTACTAAACAGACTTTGTGTTTCAATAATTAAGATATCCCTACACTGTTTGCACACCAATGACAAGGTGAAGGTAACCTACTTTTTGAATTGCTATCAGTGGTCCACACAGAATTTTATGTTTTGCCAGTAGTCAGAAGAGAAGATTTTTGGAGGACCATGAATAGGATAGAGGCTGTATTTGTTCAATTATGTTACATTCAATTACATTCTCCTCAATGATGTCCTGTGTTATCATGAATCCTTGGAATAAGATCCTTCTGGTGATTCTGCCTGGTGGAGTGATTCCTCAGGAGTTAACATCTTCTGGAAAATTAGAAGCTGAAGCTGTTCTAATTTATGCCAGAAGACATTTAGACCCCTGGCAGTCCCCAGGATTACAGGTGGGGACAGAAAGGTAGCATAATGCCATCTATGCCCCCCATCCCCAGAATGCACTTGGGGATCTAGCCCTCTGACAAAGTGAATCACCAGCCAGCATGGCCACTCATGGCTGAGCACAGCATTAGAGGCCTTTTCCTTTTTGTAACCATGGTGGCCAGCCATTGAGGCCTGTTGGTGGTTCCCTTCTGTCTTGCAACATTACTTTCTCTTGCCAGATGATACTTAGTCCCATGCCTTCGGGGAAGATCAGAGTCCAGCTAAATAATAGTGTGGCAGCCTTGTGCCAGGTCTCTAGTAGGATTCCAAGCCCATTAATCCCTATGACCCTTGTCTGGGGCCTTAACCAGTCCTTTCCTTGATGGCTATAGGGGAATCCAGTCCCTCACTCTATCCTGTGTTATAGCCTTGGGTCCCTGTAGCAGATGATTAATGTTGCAGTGTACTGAGGACTGTCAGAATTGCAAGCTATCACTTTATGAGCAGGAGGTTTCCTGGTCCTGCTTGCGGGCTAAGGGGCTCTGTAAGAAAACGTGTTATCAGAGTCAGTCTGGAAAGAGCCAGCTTAGAACACGGTGGGGTGAATTGTGTCTCTCTGTCTTAGGGAGCAACCTGTTATGGGGTTCTTGTGTGTTATCATTCTGAATTCTAAGAAACAAAATAGTGTTGCTGTCATAAATACAAAGGGAAGGGTAACCACCTTTCTGTATACAGTGCTATGAAATCCCTCCTGGCCAGAGGCAAAACTCTTTCACCTGTAAAGGGTTAAGAAGCTAAGGTAACCTCGCTGGCACCTGACCCAAAATGACCAATGAGGGGACAAGACACTGTCAAATCTGGAGTGGGGGGAACAAAGGGTCTGTCTGTGTGATGCTTTTGCCGGGAACAGATCAGGAATGCGGCCTTCCAACTCCTGTTAAGTGAGTAAGTAATCTAGCTAGAAATGCGTTAGATTTCTTTTTGTTTAATGACTGGTAAAATATGCTGGATGGAATGTATATTCCTGTTTTTGTGTCTTTTTGTAACTTAAGATTTTGCCTAGAGGGATTTTCTATGTTTTGAATCTGATTATCCTTTAAGGTATTTACCATCCTGATTTTACAGAGGTGATTCTTTACCTTTTCTTTAATTAAAATTCTTCTTTTAAGAACCTGATTGATTTTTCATTGTTCTTAAGATCCAAGGGTTTGGGTCTGTGTTCACCTGTACAAATTGGTGAGGATTCTTATCAAACCTTCCCCAGGAAAGGGGGTGTAGGGCTTGGGGGGATATTTTGGGGGAAGACGTCTCCAAGTGGGCTCTTTCCCTGTTCTTTGTTTAAAACGCTTGGTGGTGGCAGCATACGGTTCAAGGACGAGGCAAAGTTTGTACCTTGGGGAAGTTTTTAACCTAAGCTGGTAAGAATAAGCTTAGGGGGTCTTTCATGCAGGTCCCCACTTCTGTACTCTAGAGTTCAGAGTGGGGAAGGAACCTTGACAGTTGCATTGCCACTTTCCAGCAAGAATATGTCATGTTTTACCTAATGTTCTTGTGTGTATCCACGAACATAAAAAGGTCTGCCTCTTTACACAATCTATTTCTTTTTTTCTGTGGTGGCCTGTGGAAGCCTCCTTCCCCAATCCTTTTCATGTCTCAAAGGAAAGATAATAAAAGAAAGGTCTAACACAAAAATAGTCCAAATGTGTACCATGCCTCCTTCTTTTGACAAGCTGGGGCCCAGTTTAATGTCCTCGGGATTATTGTGCAGTGTCCTCAGGCAGCTTCATCCTCCATAGTGTTCTCTTCTGAAAGCTAATGTCCACCTCCCAAGGCCCGCTCTTCAGAATTGGGCTTTTCTCCCTTTTAAGGCTCCTCTTCTAAATGTGGCATACTACATGGCTTGGAAATCCTTCTACCCTCCCCACAGTGAGACACTGGAGAGGAAATTCTCTAAAAGGAACCTTTCAGTGATTTGCTTCCCAGTAGGCTCTTCTTGCAAGACAGGGAGAGGGAGGGTCCTCAGGTCTCTGAGCTCAGAACCTGCCTGCTACAAAAATAGCCTTTATTGCTTTCTGCTATCTCTTGATACTTTGCCTATATTTGCCATTAACTTGTAGGAACATCCTGATTTAGCAGGTGGAAAATAAGGAAGTCTACGGGTACTAACTGAAACTTTCCTTTGAATTCTTCTGCTGGGTATGGGGGCAAAGTTTACCTCACACACAAGAAAGGCTTAGGGCCTCACCCTGTGAATCTTAGGAGATCTACAGGAGGCAAGTGTTCCTTGACTTTTCACTCATCAGGCTCCCTGACTCTGTTCCAGTCCCTGGACATTAGAGCTCCTCTGGAAGGCTGACAGGAAGAATCCTGACTGGGTCTCTCCATAGAATACTCCTTCAATCTGAGGAACTTCCTCCAATCCGAGGATGGGGAAAGAGTGTAAATTACTTACTACAGATTCCTCCATTGTTTTGGGGCACAAAATGGCTGAGCCAAAGCAGCTCTAACACCTCCAAACCAACAGAGCCTGGCCCCCCAGTTAGAAGGGTTTCTGAACAGCTGAAGGGAACATGCCACAGGAACAGCACACCCTCACTACTGTGGGCAAAGGGACATGGACCGTTAGTGTGTGTGGGACTCCAACGCACAACCCACCTCTAAACTGACATGCATTGTAAACGGACTCGGCTCAACTTGTAAATAATAAATCACGGCACTTATGGAAAATTGTTTGCACGCAGATATCTGTCAGACTAATTTAAAGCAAACTATCATCTGTTCAAATACATTTATATACAGTTTTCATTTAAACAATCTATGTTCTAAATGAATAAACTGCTTGTAGTAGTCTCAATATTTTTTTTCATCTTAAACATTTGCAGTGAATGCTCCAACGTTCTGCATGTTCTTTCTCAGACCAGCATTTAACTGACAAGCCCTAATCTAAAATCTATTGAATACACAGGAAATTTTGCATAATTTAGGTATAATTAGGGAGCTAGGGAGCGTGGAACAAATTATTTAATGATCACGGGTAGAAGGAGTAGAGAAGCTGAGCAATTTTATTTATATAGCTGTGTGAGCTTCCAGTAATACTAATGTCGGGGCTGCTACCCTCACGCTCTCAAAACTCCCAATGAAATTAGTATTATTTCTGAACCAAACCACGAAATCCTTTATTCTATTTCTAATTCAGTGTTTTCCTCAGGAGAAACTCCCTCTGAATTCAATCAGGACCTTGAGGATGTGGCCTATTATTTACATAGCACCATACGTGTGCAATACACTTTACAGACATAGGTTACAAGCTCATTGAGGTGGACATTACGAGGGCCATGCTCTCCTTGGCAGTTATGTGTCTATGCAATTGTGATAGTGCGAGGGGAGGCAGACTTGGTTCCTGAATTTAGGGGAGAACAGGGATTGCTCCCCCCTACTTCCTGGAGGGGAGAAAGCTCTGACTTAAACACGTTATCTAGCCTTATGTTAGACAAATACAGAATCACAACAGGTAAAGCCATCAAATGTTAGAGTGAGGGTGATGAACTGAGATGACAAAAATGGGAAAGGCAGCGCTGCTCCTAGAAGACCATTATTTTGTTCAGTGGGATTAAAGACTATAGAACTAGGAGCTGGAAATCTCATTTGTTATTTTTTGCTCAGATTAAGACATCTCTATCTTGAAACATCTACCCTAATCCTCCCACCCCCATTCTCCCTTTCATTACACACACACACACACACACACACTTTTGAAGTCCATTCAGTTTGATCCCAGATCATGCATGAGAGGCCTCATTTTTTCTCTGCTAAATTAGAGGGCCTCTCATGCGCTGCAGTTCACCAATCAGAGACAGATATGTTCCCCTGATTTATAACAGTAATTCTGTTCTAGCCAGCATGACTTCATGGGTTTTGTTGAAATTATTGGTCTTATTTTCAGTTGGATAACTTAACTGTTAATTAGGGCTCAGTGCATAAAGGTGACCTGAAGGGTTTTGCCTTTTTGCTCACCTCACACCACTATTAGTTTTGGACTCATAGCTTCACACTGTCAGTGAAGTGTTTAAGATTTCAGCTTTTATAATACTGTTTCTAGAAGGGGAAAGTCTCCAGTAAATGGCACACACACACACACACACACACACATCATGCCCCCTAAAAGGCTCTTACTGATCTCTCTTCAGCTCCTGACACTGTAGGGGACAGCCATGATGCCATTTAGTCCCCCCGTTGGTCACTGACAAGCAGGCAAGTTCTTGCATCACAACAGATTTCCCTCATGGTGCTTTGGTGCCTCAAGTGTTTTAGGGGATTAGTGTGGCAAACTAAGATACTTGGCAAAGAAAATAACTCTGGATGTTTATATACATGAATAAATGACAAAGGAATTGTGTTTAATTTCAAACAAATGTGATGTCTTTGTAGCTTGTTTTTTAATAGCAGAGTCTAGATTTACTGTCCTCTCTGTCTGTTAATTGTGCAAATTCCACTTGTAATTTCCCAGCTCTTGGAATTCTGCACTGAACTTCTAGGGTGTCCTAAAATAATATGAACTAGAACACTAATGGCTACCAGAGCCCTGACACCACTTCCCAGCAGGGGAGTACACAGGAACAAAAATATGGCTGCTTTTGGAGGGGCACGGTCTGAGGAGCTGCCTCTCCCCACCTCGGCCCTGGGGCTGGGGGATCTGGCTTTCCCCCCATTCCCCTGCAGCCGCAGAGGAGAGCTGCCACTCTCTCGACAGATGGAAGAACTCGTTCTTCCTTGACAGCCAGAGGAGCTGGATCTCGCCCCCATGGTCCCATGACCGGAGAAGTTGTCATATCCTGCCCTGGCCTGGGGCCAGCAGAGCTCACTCGCCCCACCCTTGCCTTGGAGGAGTTCTGCGCCCCTGTGGATTGGGGGAGGGGCTGTGCACACATCCCTATTCCCCAGCATGCTTGGAGTCAGGTGTGGGGACAGAATGGACTGAAAACTTCTGCGGCCAGTAGGGAGGCTTTTGCAAGGGCTAATATGGGCAAGCAGTTTGCTGGTTCAATGATGAGCCAGGGCTGCTCATTCCCTCAGTGGGAGGAGACTCAGAGACAGAGATTAGGTTTAGTTTATATTTTTAGGAGCTGAGAAAGAAGCAAGGCAGCTAAGGGAGTCTCTGAATAACTCCCTGTGACGGGGTTTCTGGGGTGCAATCTGAACTGTGGGACTGCTGAGCTCTCTGTTCCATCAATTGGGGGGTGTCCCTCTCCTTCTGTGATGCTGTGTCAAGCCATAAACCTCTGGCAGGTACTGCACTTACAGGCAGGGACACACCCAGATGAGTTACATGAATACTTTCCCCAGCCACTCATGAACCAACAATAGAGAGGCTTCAGCCAATTCCCCCAGATCCCCAGACTTGCACCCCAGAACTGTACTGTCAGAAGCCTAACCAGTGTAAGTTCATTAAGTTCACCAGTTCTACAAAAAAAAGTAGATGTGCACTAGCCTTTGTAACCTGAGCAGATTTCCCAAGCACTTCAACCAAAACACACTGTTTTAGGTAAAATGTAAAACAGATTTATTAACTATGGAAAGACAGATTTTAAGTGATTATAAGTAGCAAGCATAGAGATCAAAGCTGATTACCTAAAGAAATAAAAGTAAATTCACAGTCTGAGTTCTACAAACTAACAGGATTTGATTCAAGCAGTGTCTCACCATGACAGATGGTATAATTCCTCAATTCACAGGGTAGGACTCGTTTCCAGCCTGGGACCACCCTCCCCAGTTCAATGTCTGTATCCTCCAGACATGTTTCCAGTTGTTGAGTTGTGGGGGGAGTGAAGCCAAGTCACGATGTCATCTCCCCCTTTTTATAGTTTCTTCCAGCTTGCTGGAAAGATCTTTTGCTATGACATGGGTCAAGCGACCTCCATTGTCTATGTCTTCTCTCTGAGAACTCTCCATAGAGTTGTTGGGATAGTGGATTCTTTCCTTGGTGGGTGTTGATAAGCCATTAACTGCTGTCTGGCTAATCCATGCTATATTTGAAAGGCTGTTTGTGGGTGTTCCCAACCTCACAACATATTTTGGTAACACACACATAGCAAAGCTTCATAACTTCACATACAATGATAGCATGTTACAATCCAACAGGAGAGTAATGTTCAACAGATGGAGACTTTTAAAATGATACCTCACAAGGCATACTTTGTACAAAACATATAATAATTATATGACAGTGGTGAATATGGGGATACCAGGGAGCTGCTTTGAGGTACAGTGCCATACTCCTCCTTCACACAAAGGGGATCTTTGAACTGCTGTGGGATCCAGTGCACGAGTCAGAAAGTTCAAGCCCTGCAGAGGCCAGCATCCAGAGTGGCAGAGATCCAAACTAGTGCCAGCTATTGAGAGCCAATCAAGACTGCCCCAGGACAACACACCAGGGAGACAGGAAAGGACTCTCTCTCACTCTGTCCCTTTTGTCATTTAAACCAGCCAATGATCATAGAACTGCAGCACTTATCTCTGGACTCATCTTCAGCATGCCATATGCCTGGAAATGTGCAGGGAGGGAGCTAAGGGTTGGGAAGAGTTGTGATTGCTGGGAGGTGGGAAATTATATTGATTTGTTGATGTGTTAGTTCTTACTAGTTAATACTAACCCTTTCCTTCCCCAGATCCTTTTTTCCTGCTCCTAATAAAGTCCCACCTTTGTTATACTGTTATTTTTGGATGTGTTATTTCTTTGCTGGAAACCTCATATCCCAGGAAGGGTACCACTGAGGCCCCAGGTGTTTTCAGTACTAGGAACTTGATGAAAACCTCAAGATCCTCCAAGAATCACACGTACCTTGGTACTAAAATTGTCTGTAGTACTAATCAAGCATGGCCATTCCAGCAGAGATCCAAAACGGTCTGCCTGAAAAAAAAATCTGGATCATCATCAGACTTTTCATTACAAACCCTGATACCTAAACTGGTAACCTCAGACTGCAACAGTGGAACCTCGGAGGCCAGCATCTTCAGTACTAGCACCATCAGACAGGCAGGTACCACCAGCAACATCCTTGATATTGACATCTATCACCCTGGAGATCCCGATTATGCCAGCACAGATTCACCACAGGAATTTAGATTCTCAAAGGAGTTGTTAGTGTCTGAGCTAGAGGCTCCAATACTAATGAGTACTGAGGTCTACAAGAACTCCCAGACCTTACCTTTCTCTGGTATTCCGTGATTCTCTGGTGCCATTGGCACCAATTGAACAAGCATCATTGCCTCCAATTTCTCGCTGTCCTCTAGATTCTCAGATCTCCATGCAGGGATCTCCTACATACCACAACATCTTTCTAGGTACCTTTTACTGAGTAAGAAGCACCAAGGGCAAGACAATCTCTTGGACCTTCCCACTGGTCTGGGAAGCAGTCAATGCCTCTTCCTCAACCTTATGGTCCTGCTCAGTGGCTATATTGGGACACTCGGGCAGCCTACTGCCAACAGTTTTTGAGAGCTCATTGCTATTCCTGTGGGGAATCATTGTGAAAGGCACTGTCCTGTGCCATCTCTCCCTCATCAACAACCCCAAATTCATGGAGGAGGTTTTCAAAACATAAGCGGCTAGGGTTCACAAGGTGGTGATGCCTCAAGCTAACATTTTCTCATCTTCACCTCCTGATGCCTCTTGAACCTTCTTATGCAGATTACTTTAGATGGTTTCAGGACCAGATGAAATGGATTGCTGACTCTCTCCAGATCCCACTGAAGGAGGTCCAAGAGTCATAACATAAGCTTTTGGATGTAGTCCATATGATTTCCTCTGGTTGAGCAGCCTTGTCCGTAAGTGTTTTGGCAGGACCCGGTAAGGAGTCAATCTGGCAAATTCCAGAATTGCATCACCTACATGTAAAAGAGTTAATGAAAATACTATGTTCTCGCTAAGAATTGTGAATTCTACTGCAGTTTTCACATGGCGAGTGGCTTGCTACAGCTGTTGGGTTTTCCTCAGGAGTTTCAAAATACAACAGAGGACCTTTCTCTTGATGGAAAAACTTTGTAACACAACACACTAGGCTACATCTCCTCTCCAAGGTTGTCTCAAAACATTTATATACCAAACAAACATGGTTTAGACAAGTTGGTGTCTGTCCCTCGTTGGGTGCTAGACTCACTCAGTTGGCAGAATAACCTGTCTAAAGTCCTTGCAGGAGTTCCTTTCACCCAGCTGATCCCTACCATTATCATAATTTTTGGTGCATCACTGATGGGATGGAGAGCTCACCTGGTGACATGCACCATTCAGGGAAAATGGCTGCCTGAAGAGTCTCTCCTTCATATTAACCTCCTAGAGTTACAAGCAGTCAGAAACACCTGCATTCACTTCTTTCAATGAATCAGAGGACTATCATCAAAATCATGACAGACAACATAGACTGCATGCTCTACATAAATTGTCAGGGAGGGGCCAAATTCCATTCTCTGTGTTGAAGAAATAAAGCTGTAGAACTACTGTATAGCCAATCACATTCTCACTTCAGCATCTTATCTTCCAGGCATATAAAATATCATAACCAATGATCTGAGCAGACATTTCTTCCTAGATTAAAAGTGGGAGCTGAACCGTTGAACCCTCTAACAAATATTCCTGATTTGGGAGTATGCAGAAGGGGAACACGATCAAATAAGACAGAGTCAGTCATTCTAATTGCACCAAGGCAGGACTGGTATCTTTACCTGATTTATCTAGCTTCCTGTCCAGTGATGCAGCTTCTGTCCATTTCCTCCAACCCGAAGTGACTATCCCCAGACTCAGAACATGCTCCTGGATGGTTCTTGGACATAGAGGTTTCCTGTTCAGCAGAGGTAGAACAGATCTTATTAAACAGCAGAAAGATCTCTACTAGAAAAAACTTATCTTCAGAAATGGAAGGCATTTCACCATTGATGCACCCAGAGTTAGTTTTCTCCTGTTCTTTCTTCCCTCTCTGCAGTTCTTGATTACATGTTAGATTTAAAGAAGTCAGGTCTTTCTATAGAGTTCCATTAGAGTCCATTTGGCAGCTATTACAGCCTTTCATTACCTGGTTTAAGGATTTTCAGTTTCTGCTAATTCCACAGTGACATGATTTATCAAGGCACAGGGCACCTTTCCCCCCACAAATTAGATGGGATTTGAACTTGGTCCTTAATGATCTTATGAAACCTCCTTTTGAGCTTTTAGCTAAATGTTTTCTGGTGTATTTATCTGTGAAAATAGCATTCTTAGTGGCTATAACCTCTGCCTACAGGACTGGAACTAGGACCATTAATGACTGATCCTCCCTTTAGTTTTTTTCAGTGATGAGATGTCATTATGCCCACATCACAAGTTCATACTTAAAATATCCCCAGTTTCAATACTAACTAAGTTATCTACCTACCTGTGTTCTTTCCAAAGCTTCACTACTCTAGAGAGCGAGCTGCCCTCCATACCTTGGATGTTAGAATTGCATTATTAGCTTTCTATTTGGACAGAACTAAGCCATTCAGAAAATATTCCAGACTGTTTATTTCAGTTGTAGACAGATTCAAAGGATCCACAATTTCTACCCAGAGACTTTCAAAGTGAGTTTCCAGTTGTATTCTTGTTTGTTATCAGATTGCCAATATTCAGTTCCCTTCAAGAGTTATGGCCTGTTCAACAAGATTCCAGGCTGCCTCCCGGGCACTGTTAAATGTTCAAATTACTGAAATTTGCAAAGCAGCAACATGAGCTTCAGTGCACATATTTTCAGTCACAACACTCTCATACATACCTCTAGATGAGATGCTGCTGTTGTTATGGCAGTCCTTACTTCAGTGTTATATCCAGTTCTGAAGCCTACTCCTCTTTTGGGGTTACTACTAGAAATCACCTGAAGTGGAGCACCAACAGGGACTCTACACAAAGAAGGAGGGGTTATTCACCTTGTGCAGTAACTGGAGTTCTTTGAGATGTGCCCCCTTATGGGTGCTCTGCCATCCTTCCTTCCTAGCTTCTGCTTCAGAGTTTCTTCTCATGGAACTTTGTGGTAGAGAAGGAACTGAGGGTGGGTTACCCGGGCAGCTCTATATATCCCCAGTACAGGGCGTGAGCATATCTGGTCTGCATGTGCAGGCCAAACAGGCACTGCTAGCAAAGATCTCCAATCAAAGGCTTATCGGGAGCATGAGCACCGGAAGTGGACTGTGCATAGGGTGCACATGTCAAATAACTCCAGTTACTGCACAGGATGAATAACCTCTCTTTCCTGGTCAAAACTAGCAGCTTTTGTGGCTTCACTGTGAACCCCTCAGTAGAGTACAAGTTGCAGCCACATTTCAATGCAATAACCTCCACAGAGTCTGTACCAGGGACTAGGTCAGCGTTTCCCAAATTCTTTCATGCCACAACCTCATTTGGGATTACTTTTGTTGACATGACCCAACTCCCCACTCCCCAGGGGCTCTGACTCTAGTTTAGATTTTTTTTGTAGGGTGGATTATTCAGCCCTGCTCCCACCTCTCCCCAGGAGGAAGTTGCCATTGCAGACTGGCACAGGCAGGACCACCCTTGCCCCAGCAGCTGTGGCATCACAGAATCTCTCTTCCCTGCACCACAGCTCCTTGCCAGGTTGGGAGGTTCCTTTCAGCACCACCAGCCATTGGACTCCGCTGTCCCCAGCAGAGACCAGGCTCTCCACAGCTGGATCCATGGATCTCTGCTCCCTAACTTTTCCACTGCTGGCTCAAGGCTTCCTACAGCACCAAGAGGAGTTGCTGCAAATTCTGGCAGAAGGACCTGGAAGGCAAGGTGGGACCTGGGTGCCAGGCACAGTCCTCCCACAGCGCCTATTCCCCGCCCTTGCTCCTTACCCCTTCTCTCTGCTGTCTTGATATCTCTTGTCCCACCCTTTTGCATCCCTCCTGGGAGTTGCAACCCACAGTCTGCAACACTAGTCTAGGCCAATGAAAGCTGATTTAGACCATGGTGAATTTGGACCAAAAACTCCATAAGGGAGTGGGTTTGGTAGGCTGATATAATAGAGCATTTGAGCAGTGAAAGATCTTTTAATATTTTTTTCTTTAAACAAAAGTTAAGTAATAAACCTTCAAGGTCCATCCTCCAAGGGTAATGGTTGGGGAATGTCTGTGGTGCCTGAAGGTGGGGCTGGAGAGTCAATATTTCTTTCTTCCTCCTTTAAATAGGACAAGTATGGGGAAAAAAATCAAGAGTGTATAGATTAGTGGTTAGGTTTATAGTGATAGAAAAAGATGGTTAGTTTTTTGGGGTCTGATTTACTCCTCTCTCAAGCCAAAATCTTAAGACAAACATAATAAATCTGAAAAGTTTGACTGATCTGTAACATAGGCCTTATGTGCTTGCAAGATTGAAACTATTAACTGTACTGCTTACATGACCTGTTCTCTGTATTCATAAAGGGCAATTTGTGAGGCCTTTCTCTCACTGCTCAGCACTTGCTCATGCAAGTGGTCTCATTGAAACCAGTGCCCTTTCACAAAGGAAAAGCAGTGGAAATTTGTTTGCTCTTAGGGATCAGCAGAGTAGCTATGGTAGCATAACCCCATAGTGTAGAGACAGTGTACAGCAATGGAAGGGATTTTGCTGTTGCTGTAGGAATGCCACCTCCCTGAACTATGGTAGCTAGCTCAATGGAAACAGTCTTCCATCGACCTAGCTACAGTGGGGGTTAGCTCATCAATTATCACTCTCAGGGGTGTAGGTTTTTCACACCCTTGAGCACCATAGCTATGTTGAACTAAAGTTTCATTGTAGACCAGGCCTTAGTAATGGAGAAATATCAAATAATAAATCCCACTAATGAAGGGAATTGTAATAAACATAAAACATGTATTAGCCCATTACCTGCAAGAGAACTGAGTGGGGAGAACAATTTGAGAGTTTGAAAATAGTTACTTAGCAGAGTGCTCAGTCACATAAGTTTCAGAGTAACAGCCGTGTTAGTCTGTATTCGCAAAAAGAAAAGGAGTACTTGTGGCACCTTAGAGACTAACCAATTTATTTGAGCATAAGCTTTCGTGAGCTACAGCTCATTTCATCGGATGCATACTGTGGAAAATACAGATGTTTTTATACACACAGACCATGAAAAAATGGGTGTTTATTACGACAAAAGGTTTTCTCTCCCCCCACCCCACTCTCCTGCTGGTAATAGCTTATCTAAAGTACATAAGTACGCATCCTCAGAGAAGCCAAATGAAAATTACTTCTTTCACTCTCTATGGAGTCTGGATGGACTCTGAATGGATGGAGTCTTTCAATAAGAGAACCAGAATATCGTGTGACATTAATCATGTGGCCTCCAACAAGTGACCAAACTACTCTGAAACTTGACATCCTGAAGTCTGTTGTTTTCAAGCCTTTTTCAAATTTTTGCTGACAACCAGAGAGTGCAAAATATTTGGGACTCAATGCTTAACTGATCAGGGGTCCCTTGCACCATTCATGTGGAGGAACAACAAGCTCCCTGACATCCTGCCCCCACATCATCTGCACTGAGTAAAGCTCTGGGACAGCAGGGAATCTGCTGTTCTGTGTTTAACTTCTGCAAAAGTTTTAGGGATACAAAAACTATTCTGACAAAATATTTAGGAAGAAGCAGCTCAAACTTGGAAACTAGGAAACTCAGTACTAATTAGTTTTCAGTCAAAGATTTTGGAGCACTTGACTATATGCTTTTAAAATAAGGAGTCCACCTTAAATCTATATAGCTATTTATTACATTCAAATGAGTAGCTTTCCCTCTTTGCATGTTTGTGATAGAGCTGAGTGAATACTTCATTTTTTCTGGAAGCCTAAGCAAAATATCTGATAGATTCAGGTCATTTTGAATTGAAATTGATTTCCCGCCTCACTCCAGCTGCAATGAAAAAAAGAAAAAAACCAACATTGTTCAGATCAAACAAACCATTTAGAACATTGAAGATTTTGAATCCACATTTCATATTAAAAACATGAGTGTATGTATGTATTTTCAAAACACTAATTTTGAAAGGACATTTTAATTCAAAAATATCATTTTCAATGAAAGTGGCTTGTTGTAAAAATCTTGAGACGAAGTGGTTAGAAAGCGTCCACATTCTTTTTCCTTCAGGTTTTTTTTTTTCTGCCCAAAACTGTTCACTGAGCTTGACCTGAATTTGTAAATCATTTTGGTAGCCTCCAAACACATAGTTTTGGGCAAATTTTCTGGTTACCAAAAAAATAAAAACAAACAAAAAAAATATATTAAAAAAATCATCCAGCTCTATATCTATCATGTGCTTAACTGTGTTGTGTTCTTGTTTTGTCTGATTAATTGTGCAGTGAATTTGCAATCTGGCCATACAAATAAATTAAAAAAAACAATAAACTTTATTTGCATAAATCAAAAAATGTACATAGCACATCAATTTGTATTCAGAAATAATAACGTATATAAAATATAATTCCTAAACTTTTAAAATACTTGATTCTGTCACACTGCACAGGTATTAATTTATGTCATCATAAGCATATTTTACCTATGTGTAAAAGTTTGCACAAAACAGCTGCTTTTTATTTTATAAGACTCAAACTTGGAATGCAAATGTATTCTTGCATCTTTTCCTGTGATTTGCTTGATAAAAATATTTCATGAAAGCCAAATTTAATTTGTTGACATTAATTGGAAGCCTCAGTAGAATGCCATTACTGGATATCACATAAAATGCAGTATAAGGCTTTCAATAACATCAGAGGAAGATCTCAGGATGACTAAATTTGGAATTATATGCATCTAATTATGTCTAGATTTAATATGTTAACATTTAACAAAGAAGCTGAGTGAGATCACAGAGTCTGAGATAATTATTTTGAAAGTTTCATCATCATGTTGCATGCCTTCGAAAATCTTCCCATGACTTGTAAGTGACACTGTGAAATCTACGATAAAGATTTTCCAAATACAAAGTACAACAAGGTTACTACCATACTTCCCAAGAGTTAATTTTGTTAAATGAGATTAGGCAATGAATAATGATATACAAAAGTGTCTATCATAAAGAATTTTATGAGTGAACAATAATGACTAAACACACATATTGGCTGACGTATTTTGTAGATGTGAATTACAGCCCTGCATAATATGAATTACAATCTGCATAATATTTGTAGGAATTGTTTTAATCTGGATTATTGTTTTTATTAATATATTTAAGTGGTATCCAGTGAACACTATTATTAATTAATTTTTACTATACTTTTACCGTGTTGTTTTTGGTATTCTTTATCCTCAGAATGGGAAATGCTATAAATCTATAGTAAGTGTAACTCCTGTAAGTGGTAAATATTCTGTTTTCACTATACGTACTGTACAGCGGCATCATCTATTGTGCTAAGTGGCAATATAATAGATGTACTTGATGCTTTGTGGCTATGCAAGACACAAAGAATGTGAACTCACCAGGGCACAATTGCAATTTGATTATTGCAACACATAATGGAAATGTAACAACAGATCATTGTCGGTGGATGTTAGTGAAGACTTGGATGTGGAGTGAAAACAAGGGAAATAAAGATATTGCTCAAAGAAATAGATATGCATACATATGGGTGAATGAACTGGTGTAATGGATCCAGGAACAAAAGAAAAGTTACTTACTGTATTCAACATTTTTGTCCCGAGCTGTACTTAGTATACAAAGGTTTCAGCATAAGACTAGATGGAAAGGGTGAGATCCACAAAGGGATTTAGGCATTTCAATCCTGAGTGTCATGGTGTCTAACTTTTAGGTTCCTAGGGGAAAAAAAATCACAGGAACAACACTGGAACCCAGAAAGCCGATTTAGGTGCCTAGACCCCCTGTACAATCAAGGAGGAGTGGTAGGTAACTAAGAATGCAATCCACAAAATCCCGCACATTAGGCAGGGAGTCGTCTAAGCTAGCCAGCGGGAGACACCACAAGAGGCATGAGTGAGAGGGGTGGGGCTTAACAGAGATAGGCACCTAAATTTGTGCTACAGGGAGGAGCCTATCACTGCTAGAGATACAAAAATGGAACCCGTCTCCTGGGGTCAGGCATTTCTTGTGGGAATGAATTAAGTGCCTGCCTTGCTCCACACAAAGCAAGGGTAGTGGTGCCAGTGGTTCCCACCTTAGAACTTTTATCCCGGTCATTAGCACTCTCACTGGGGATATGCGAGATCCAGGTTCAATTCCCCCTTCGCTGTCAGCAGAAGATGATTTGAAAGGGAGTCTGCTGCTTCACAGAAGAGTGTTTAAACAACTAAAGTATGGGATATTCTGCTCTAGGGATCCCTCACTCTCTCCTGTTAAAGCTGTTCCACTGTGGATAAATAAATAGTGATTGGGACTGGACCCTGGGTCTCCTGCTTCCCAGGTTCGGGCCTAGCCCCTGGCCCCTAGACTGCAAAGTCTCTCTCTGGCCCAATGACTGTTTATGTATTTATACTGATACTGAAAAGGGCAAGTATTGTATGGTGGCTAAAAAGAACCACTTCTGGTATGGACCAGGGAATGTTATTTTAATTAGTCTGTGTTCTGTTTTACATCTATGTTTCCTGAGGTAATGAATACAATTATATCTAGTACCAGTTTTTTTATAATGTAATTAAAATAAAAGCAAACAAAATTACCAAAAAATGCTTTAAAAACAAAACATGCTCACAGGGTGAAATTACACCCAGGTGGGCTATACCAAAGGAGGTGAGCCTCCGCTCCTTGGTTTATACTCTAAACCAAGCATTTATGGTGGTTCAGACAATTACAACTATGATAGTCTTAAAAACTCTATTGCCAAATAGTGAATTGAAGAAAAAAAGCACAAAATACTTAATACAATGCAAAAGAAAACAATTGCTAATATAAAAAAGAAGAACAAAAGCAGGGTGAGGCCTCATTTCTTGGGAGGCAGGATTAGGAAGGTAAATGGATCAGCAGGCTGGAAACAAAATGTCTGTACAAGCTAACAAAGGGGGAACACCCAAGGAACAATTTACAATGGACAAGATAACAATGGACAGGATAGAGCCTGGAACATAAGATGAGGTAAAGAAGAAGTTGTGCATGGACTGGGTGTTGACAGAGTATTCTGTACAGGATTCATGACTTTAGAATAACCAAGCCAATCTGGAAGCAGGTAATGCACTGTATAATTAAGAATGCATGTGTTGGTAGAGTTTGATAAAAAATTACTTAAAGGAAGAGGTTTGCTGTGTGACTTTGGATATGTGCTATGCCCTAAACCCACCAGCTATACTTGAGTCTAATCAGTCCATCATAGCTTTGCTGTACGATAAAGAAATCTGAGTGACAGGACTGGAGGTGAACTGAGTTTTTGGGGAACCAAGTGAAAGAGGTCACCGCAGGAACCCCAATAATACATAGCTGCTTCCATGTGTATACAGAGCAGAGTTGCAAGTATTTATATATAAACTAATAAATTGCTGACTCCCTAATCTGTATTCTTTTACTACACATTTAATAAACAATGTATAAAGTCAACAGTATATATCCAAGAGTACATTTCCATTGCAGAACAAAATGAGGGGGTAAGGTTAAGAACAGGTGGCTATTGTGCAGGAGGTAGGGGAATAGCAACAGATGGAGGATTATGGTAGTAGGAAACTGCCTGGATCTTTTTGGGGTTCATTTTCAGACATTCTAATTATACTTTTACTCTATACGTTATACGTTATATATAATTAGATGTTTACTTTTTCGATAGCATGGAATTTCCATAAGGAAAATCCTCTGAAAAAGTAATTGCATTAACTGGAATCAAATAAAACATGTTTAATCCTAACTTTTTTTTTTTGCACAAAAATATTGTTTGGAAATAATATGAGTATTAGATGTGTTTTAAAATATTCTATACAATAAAGACTTGAGCACATAAGCAAGTTAAGTTGAAAGGCTTTAACAGTTTCTCCTACTCAAGAATTTCATGCTATTGAGTCAAAATCATAGAGTTTTGACCCAATAGTATACTGGGTTACATTGCTGGGGGAGGAGGTGTATTTTTGACAAATAGGTTGTATCGCTCTGCCACATGTAGTGCACATGAATGCTTTTCAATCCATTTCCTTTTCCCATATTGATGAAATAAGCATTTTCCCAGCAGTATCCAAGACCCTGAATGTAAGCAATCAGAATCTGAGAAAATGGTGTTGGAAAAGCAAAGAGAGAAAGGGATATATTGGTCCCTCAAGACAAAAAAAGAACCTTAGAACTAATAAAACAAATAAACAAAGGGTACTCTGCTCTTAGACCATTTCAACAAGTGAGTGCAGCATTCAGGGCCCCAAACATCTTCTGTATGAAATCTCTCACCTTGGTATGAAAGAGCATCATAAGACAAAGCCAACTGTCATGCCACAATCTGCCCTGAGTAGTGGGCATTAAAAGGGAAGGGATTGTGACTCTTACATTCACAATTCCCTCTCAGTTTCTCCCGTTGCTTCAGGGACACAAGTAATCTGTTACATTACTACTTTCATAGCATATTATTTCCGCTTCTGCACCATCACAACCACACTTGCTGACACATGGGAAGAAGGGGCAAAGCTAAGGATCCATCCATTCTCCTTCCCTCTACATGCCTGACTAACCTAATTGCCTTCTATGATGAGATAACTGGCTCTGTGGATGAGAGGAAAGCAGTTGATGTGTTATTCCTTGACTTTAGCAAAGCTTTTGATATGGTCTCCCACAGTATTCTTGCCAGCAAGTTAAAGAAGTATGGGCTGGATGAATGGACTATAAGGTGGATAGAAAGCTGGCTACATCGTGGGGCTCAATGGGTGTGATCAATGGCTCCATGTCTAGTTGGCAACCGGTATCAAGTGGAGTACCCCAAGGGTCGGTCCTGAGGCCGGTTTAGTTCATTATCTTCATTAATGATCTGGAGGATGGCGTGGACTGCACCCTCAGCAAGTTTGCAGATGACACTAAACTGGGAGGAGTGGTAGATACGCTGGAGGGTAGGGATAGGATACAGAGGGACCTAAACAAATTAGAGGATTGGGCCAAAAGAAATCTGATGAGGTTCAACAAGGACAAGTGCAGAGTCCTGCACTTAGGATAGTAGAATCCCATGCGCTGCTACAGACTAGGGATTGAATGGCTAGGCAGCAGTTCTGCAGAAAAGGACCTAGGGGTTACAGTGGATGAGAAGCTGGATATGAGTCAACAGTGTGCCCTTGTTGCCAAGAAGGCTAACGGCATTTTGGGCTGTATAAGTAGGGGCATTGCCAGCAGATCAAGGGATGTGATCATGTCCCCCTAATCGACATTGCTGAGGCCTCATCTGGAGTACTGTGTCCAGTTTTGGGCACCACACTACAAGAAGGACATGGAAAAATTGGAAAGAGTCCAGCGGAAGGCAACAAAAAGGATTAGGGGACTGGAACACATGACTTATGAGGAGAGGCTGAGGGAACTGGGATTATTTAGTCTGCGGAAGAGAATAATGCCGGGGGATTTGATAGCTGCTTTCAACTACCTGAAAGGGGGTTCCAAAGAGGATGGATCTAGGCTGTTCTCAGTGGTAGCTGATGACAGAACAAGGAGTAATGGTCTCAAGTTGCAGTGGAGGAGGTTTAGGTTGGATGTTAGGAAAAACTTTTTCACAAGGAGGGTGGTGAAGCACTGGAATGTGTTACCTATGGAGGTGGTGGAATCTCCTTCCTTAGAGGCTTTTAAGGCCCAGCTTGACAAAGCCCTGGCTGGGATGATTTAGTTGGGGATTGGTCCTGCTTTGAGCGGGGGTTGGACTAGATGACCTCTTGAGGTCCCTTCCAACCCTGATATTCTATGATTCTATACTTGGAAGGTAGTAAGTCCCATGGATGCTGCTCTCAACCTAACTTTCCCCACTTTGTGAATGGCTAGTAGCTGTACTTCCCTGTATGCTGTCAAAAAGGCAGGTCACAGCTCTGCTCTAACTGAATTGCCCAAAGTCTCACAGTGGCTTTGTGACAGAGCTTAAAAAAAAGATCCCACTTAAAGCTGGTCAAACTTGGCATTTCCATTCCATGGGAAGTTGCAACATTTTGAATTGGTTTTCATTCCAAGTCAGAACAAAAGCAAAAGTCAAAATTTCCAGCAAAATGAAATAATTTTCGGTCAATTGGAAAAAAATAAAACTCTCCATTTCAATAAATGAAAAATGAAACATTTAGACACTGTCAAAATGGTTTTTTTCCAAAACAAAATTTTAATTGAAATCAGCACTGTCCTGACACTATCCTGTAGAAAGTCTTGATTTCAACAAAATGTCATTCTGGTTGGGAAAATGTGTCAATCATCAATTTCTGAATTTTTTTTATTAACCAAATCTCAATTTTACTGAATTTACCTGGTCCCTGAAGTTACTTGCTGAATTGTAAAAAATGAGTTCTTTGCACAGCCTCTGGGGTGGGCTTCCTTATTTGTGATTCAAAGTGAGACACCCTGGTCTCATGGGAGCAGATCCTCTGCTGTGTAAATGGGCCCAGTTGAGAACCTGGCCCATCATTTTCTTTCTGGCCCTTCACTGAAAAAACCTACTTATATAAAACAGGATGCATACTTGAACCTAACTCCTTGGACTTTGAGTCTTTCTGGGGCAAGATAGACTCCCACAGGAGGGACACAGTTCTTCCATGTTGTTCATTATGAACAGTATGGTATTTTGGGTTTTTTGAACACCAACACATATAGAATCTAAGCCAGTTTGTCATACACATGTACCTTACTTTTGTAGGAGTTTGCTAGTTCACAGTCACCAGTGGGAGATTCTGGCTTACATCTGTGTAATATATAATTGTGTCTGTCAGTCACTATTTCTTGAAGGCCAGCAGCAGGCAGTTGTCTAACTTTGTCTAACTTTGCTTTTTAATTGGGACTCTGTCCAACCAGTTTCATTCAATCAGATTTATATGTTTGCTCATTTTGTCACTGTGTGGCATGGTCTACACTACAAGGTTAGGTCCATGTAAGCTGCCTTGCTTCGACCTAGCTGTAGAAGTATCTTCACTTAATTTTGGCACCTGCTGATGTAAGTACCTCTCTACACTGATTTAGTAATACACTGCTCAGAGAGATGTCACAGTTGATGTAATTAGGTCGATGCAGTGTCAGCAGAGACGCTATCTTGCTTACGTCGACTGTTACTGGCTTTCAGGAGCTCTTGCACAATGCCTGACACTCACAAAACCATCAGTGCAAGTGTTCCTGGTGAGTACGCGCACAGATGACTCAAGGAGCCAAGTGCGTACACACACAAGCAATTTAATAACTGCAGTGACTGTATGGCAATGGTCAATATAATTCTGTGGCGTAGACATGGCCCGTGTATACGAGACACAGACAGTAAGCAGCCACACTGTAGTATCATCCTGTTAGCTACATCCTACTTCCTCCTCAGCTGTGGCAAGAGAGAAGGCCAGTACACACAGGCTTCAGGTGAGGCATGAATGCATACGTATACCTACGCTTTTTTTTCAGTGGAGACAGTTCATTTGAAGCTTCAGGACCAAGAGAATGCCAAAGGGCTCAAAAATGTAACAAAGCACAGGGTATTCACAAAATGTGCAGTCAGAGGAAAGCAACAGTAATATTGCTGAACCGTATTATGGGGCCCACATCCTCCATTACTGCCAATGATCAAACATTTTTTAACACTAATGTGCCCCCTGAATATGTGAGAAGTACTCTCAGAGAGTATTACTAATGATAGAACCAAGAGTTGTTGTGTCATCTGTACTCACCACTGTGTCCTCTCTAGTCAAGTAGAAGGGTACAGAATCTGACAGTGACTCTTGCGTTAGGAGAAATTAGTGGACATGTTTCCAGCACTGAGCTATCATAAAGGAAGGCATTATTTAAAAGCTAGTTGACTGCTCTCTCCCCTTCTCCCCAGCTAATGTGAAAGTAACAAACCAATGCCTGCATACCAGATATCACTGGAGAATAAATGTGAGTCACCGATGCTTCCTCTGTAATACATACTAGTTTTTTGGGGGATGGGGGATAATATACAAAACACAGACACTAATTTGGGGTGTTGGGAGAGCAGTACATTGCTCTCCCCAAGTGAGCACACTTTCATCTACCCTTTAATTTTCTCCAGGAGGGAAACTAACTCACCGCTGGCTGACAGGGGCCACAAATTACTACCCTTCTCCCCCATGTCGCCACCCAGCTCAGCTCTGTTAGCTCATTTACTGGCTCCATTCACTCATTCCCTACCTCTCCTCATCCACTCCCTACCCAGCTGCTTTGGGAAGGGGAGATAAACAAATGCAGAGGGCCCACTTACTTTTACATGCCTTAGGGTGACCAGACAGCAAATGTGAAAAATCAGGACAGGGGTTGGGAGGTAATAGGAGCCTATATAAGAAAAAGATCAAAAAATCAGGACTGTCCCTATAAAATCGGGACATCTGGTCACCCTAACATGCCTGGACCCATTGTTCAGATGACCCATTTGGGATGATAGGAGGATTTCTCACTCTTCTGCATGGGTGTATAGTCCAAATCACAATATAGTTCATTGCTTGCATTGTTGTAGCAGTGTCAGACCCAGGATCTTAGAGACACAAGGTGGGTGAGGTAATATCTTTTATTGGACTAAGTTCTGTTGATGAGAGATGAGCTCTGTATAGCTCAAAAACTTTTCTTCAGGTGTGGGCCTGTTAGGAAAGACTAGCAGAAAACAGAATGGCTTGAGATAAGCCATCTCTCATCAATGCTTGATGGTTGTTAAGGGACAATACCAGGACTATTAATTTTGGAGATTTTGCCTTCTCCCCGCTAACTTATAAAACTGGTTGAGCTAGGACAAGAAAGGGCCAGTGAACATGGGACATCAAAATAGCAGTAGCAGGTTTAAAAAGGAACATTTTTTCAAGGGGGTCAGGGGGACCAGATTGAAATAAAGGAAGCTGCGGGGGGTGTCTGAAGAATTAGGCCAGCCTAGGTCACCCTCAGGGGATGGTAGGGCTTTTGGTAAAATAGATGTATGCAAACTATTTGTTTTTTTAAAATCCCTTTTCTCTAATTATTTCTATCTACCACATAACTGTAGACAACACTCTGGTTTTAAGGCAGCTGTTTGGTCACAGACTCTAAAAGGGAAGTACTGTGGATGCCAAACCCAGTCAGACCTGCAGGGTGAGAATGGTGGGTACATAGGGTACTGTAGCCCACAGCCTAGTCTAAGAGTGGGAGAATTATGGAATTCCACCCCAGGATAGGTAAAGTCCTGAGGCCTGACACTTAAGGGGATGCTCTCAGAGACCCGCAAAGGAATAAGGGAACAGTAACCCTGTAACCATAACAATTGGTTCAGCCCAGTTTTAAATGACAAATCAAGCAGGTCCTTTGAAAAGAAGTGTAGAACTAACTCCACAGCACTCTTTGCACACACCTGCAGAAATTAAACTTCAGATAATCTAATGGTGTTACTTGTAGGTAGGATAGGTGAGGAGAAGAATGCAGAGCTCCCTTTTTATTGAGGGTAAGCTCTTGTACTGGTGAACAGCAGCCACTTTGATCAGACAGGGCATTGCCCAGAGTTCACTTAATCTGGCAGGATGGTGGTGGTGGTGGGGGGGTGTCAGTCAGCTGCTCTTGCTAGAGTCTTTATGGGTATGTCTACCCTGCAATTAAAACCCCAGTGCTGGCCTGTGCCAGCTGACTCAGGCTCACAGGTTTGGGCTAAGGGGCTGTTTAATTACACTGTGGACATTGAGGCTCGGGCTGCAGTCCACGCTCTTGGACCCATCCATCTCACAGGGTCCTAGAGCCCAGGCTCCAGCCCAAACCTGAACATTTATACCACAATTCAACAGCCCCTTCACCTGAGCCAGAGCCAGCCACAAGTTTTTAATTGCAGAATTGACATACCCTGTGGAAGTCCGACTCTGGGCTATGAAAGGTATTCGTTTCAGCCGTGCTGGGGTGTGTGGGTTTTCCCCTTGTACTTGGCAGGGTCAGCTGGTCCTAGTACTCAGGGGGTCTGAAAACCCCTTCAGTTCTTGAGTCTTGAAGGGATCAGTAGAGGAAGCCAGGCGTACCTGCCCACCCACTCTACTGGGTTCCAACTCAGGGCCTTAACTCAAGCAGACAGAATCAGGGCTCAGCAATAACTCTTGCTGTGCTCTGAGCTGCTCCTACCTCCCTTGGTTTCTGTTGGCTTCTTAAGCCTGTAGAACTGGTCATCCCTGCTCTGGGCAGCTTCTCAGCAGCTTGATGGCCATTGTTTCCTTCTCCAGCCTGCTTACTCCTCTGGCAGCCAGCCCAATGTTTCTCAGCTCTTTTATTCTCCCAGCTGCTGTGAGGCTGCTAATCAGCTCTGTCTGGCAGTTCCTGCATTAAACCCTTGGTTGCTAGGCCAGCATGGAGTATATACATCCTATGACATTGAGTCTCAGGAGATCCATATAAGTTGTTATACTGAAATGGAGAAAGAGGAAGATCTTTATGACAGTGTGTGTTATCTCCTCATGTCATGACAGCCATATGGACCAGGGGACCAAGCATTTGATTACATAGCCTCTGTAATATATTTCACAGTTTTGCAATCTGACATCTGTGCCCTATCCATTTGCACATCAAGCACCATCAGGAAACATGTAACACTGAACACTGTGAAAAATACCACATGGCTGTCCACCTGCTTCAGGATTTGTTTCGACCATTTGGAAACTGGCTTACTCCCAGATTTCTGAGACCAGGATTTATTACTTCAGATTATGGTGCCAACATTTTATGGACAGCAAAGGATGATAACTTTACAGACACCATGTTTTGAACACCAATTTTTTTTCCCTTGAAGACCTCAGAGTTCACATAAGATTAAGAAAATAGTAGCAGCAATGGAAGGCAAATCAGCTGCATTTCCTTCTGCACAAGCAGCACCAGACCTCTCAAAACGGTTTGGATTTAATGGCATGTCTTAGATTTTAGCAGTTTTGCTGCAGTGTCCCACAATCCTATGCAACATTTCCTGGTCTTGCACTATTAGTTCTCTCTCCTCTGATGACCCATTCCGCAGATATAGAAAGGAGGAGAGGGGGGTAAAGCGGACTAGCAGCGAAGGATTAACATGGTGTTATGGGGTATACAAACCCCATATTGGACTCTAAGGGCTTCAAAGGCATTACGGGGCCCAGGTAGCCCTGACCCTCCGGACCTGCCAAGGATGCTCCAACTGGAGGAATGGATTAAAAGGAGCTCAGAAGTCCAGGCAGAGGATGGTGGACAGGTTGCATGAGAGTGGACTCCTTCTCCAGGAAGCCAGGCAGAAGAGTGAGACTGAAAGGGGAAAATGGAATGGATAAGGTCCTCAGGTAGAGCCTTCTCTAGCTCCCACCCTTTTTGAAAACTTGCAGAGCCTTACTGTTTTGTTGTAAGGTGATTGACTGTTTGGACTATAGGAGCCATGTCAACTGAAAGGATCTATAGGTAGGAAGTAGCCCAGGGAAGGAACTTAGATGCACTGCAAGGCCAATATTGCTTTCCACAGGGCTCTGGGCTAGGACCTGATGAAGAATGAGGGCCCATGTCCCCTTACCACAACCCCTTAAGCGCCTAGTCACTTATGTGAGTGTAAAGCTGAAGATCCCTAGGTTAAGGTACCTCTGCTGCCCTGACAGAGAGGCAAGGGGCTGGAAGTTGAGTGCAGCTAGGTTGCCTGGCCCTCTGAGCTCCCTATCACACATGGGTATTGGTCTCAAATGGCAATGAGGGAAAGTGTGGAGGACTTTGAGGGGGGAGTCAGATCATGGGCTGTATGAAAATATCATGGTAAAAGACTGTGGAAGGACAAGGAGATGGAAGGAGAATTGACAATGTGAAGAGAATAAGAGCATGTATGCAAGAGAAAAAATGTACATGTTAAGTGCTGAGTTTACCTTGTGGTAATTTGTAATACTGAGGTACCGCAGTAATTTACAAGTGGTGTTTGAAATAGTGTATGGATAGAAATTAAAGATGAAAATGACCTCTTAGGTCCTCTAGCTTCAATGACATTATTAGTTTGAATAAATCCTCACCACCAGGAGTAAGGGTTACACAACTGAGCTGTTAATTATTTCTTAACCCAGGTCTGATGTATTTGTCTTTGTTAATCTTTGTTCATATTCAACATTCTGTAAATTGCTTTTCTCTTTGGAAGTTGATGCCACTATCTGGAGGCCTCCACTCCCCTCTGCGACCGCAAAGGAAAACACACTGAAAGGCTGAGGCGCAACTGAACGCAAGACCCATGCTTTAATCATTTGTTCCATACTGACTGATTTGGAGACTGGGAAGTCTGAGTGGCACCAACAGCAAAATAATATTAATGCAGCCGTTTTATTTCTGAGTGCAAATGAGTATTTGGATTAGTTTGGGTCTTTTGCCATCAGCCTAAATTGAAATAACATTATCCAGTCAATAGGCATCTGTCAGTATTTTCATGGTGAACAGTGACATAGAGTCAAGTGACTCTAGAGTAGTTACCATGTATCATGTCAATCCATAGTGAGGAGAGGTTAATTAAGGGATCTTTGACTTGATCTATCACTCCAATCTGTATCACTGAAAAATTAATGAGCAGATGTGTGATACGACATCTTGGGCTAAATTCATTCCCTACGTAAATCCACTGAAGTCAGTGGAAATAAATCAGGGTTGCTTTTGTCCCATTTTGATAATGCATAGAATAGGGCCATTAGGATTTCAGTATGGATAATATCTGCAATTTGTCCTTGAAAATATTATGAATAACACTTATTGCATGTTGGGAAGCAGCTGATTGGCTGTTATGTTTATTTTAATGTCTAAGACAAAGATGTGCCAATTTTAGAGAAGTAGACTCAAGGCTCTGCCCACTTGTGTATGAGTTAGATGTAGCAGCCCCACTAAGGCTCCTATCCTTCTTATGCTGATGCGAGGGAGTAAATGGGGCTTTACACCTCTCCATTCCCTTACACTGCTGTATAAGCTAAGTCATTGTGTTGCCTAGTGGCTGGTGCACTAGACTGGGCCTTAAGTGAGCTGAGTACTATTCCTAGCTCTGCTAGTGGATCTTAGGCAAGTCACTTCATCTCACTGTGCCTCAGTTTTCCTATTTGTAAAATGGAGGTAAAAATACTGAATTTCTTTGTAAAGCACTCTAAGCTTTATGGATGACAATTGCTATATAAGAGCTAGACATTCTTCTTCTTCACTGAAATAATTATTTCTCTTTTTCTGTTTCTTACTAGGTGCTACTCTGTGCAGAGGCAGTTTTACCTTTTATAGTCAGCTAGTTTCATGCATGATTCAGCTGTGTCTTTCCTACAGCAACAGGAGAGTAAAAAATCTTTTTTTAAATGGGAAAATATGACTGCACGACCACAAAAAATGGCAAAAGCAGATGTAATACCTGAAATTATGTTTAATTTGCTTTTTGGAAGTGACTACACTTTGAATTGCTAGTATTTTTTTAACAAAACAGACTCACATATACAACTGATTTAAGCAAGTTCTTTCCTTAGCTGAAGTATTGCTGTAATGACTAACAAACTCATTAAACCAGATTTAAAATTTGATTAAATCTAACAGAAAGGGAGCAGGGTGAATTGAGGGCATCAGACAATATTCATAATTAACATTTATCTATCTAACAACCATACAATTAAGATCTGTCAGGAGGGGTTAGGAAAATCTAATCATTCCCCAAAGAGTCAGGATCAGAAGAGGTGGCAAATTGCATGTTCTTATTCTAGGCGGGTCATAGAAGCCAAGTCCTAAAATGAGGTTTTCTGTCTGTGCCGGACTTAAGGTTTGGCTGCATACAAGATTGATGCCATGACATCCTCCTTCATCATTTTTTTTTCAACATTTAGTTCCTGCCTTTGATGTTGTGCAGCACGCTTATGTCAGGGGAAATTAGTAATTTATGCCCACCAATAATTAGATCAACTTTCTTGCAAGTTCACATAGCAGTTTCTTGCTTATCAGTAGTATTCAGAAATATGGGATTCTCTATATAACTGGCATCTGCTGTAAGGTT
Source organism: Natator depressus (assembly GCF_965152275.1). Lineage (NCBI taxonomy): Eukaryota > Metazoa > Chordata > Testudines > Cheloniidae > Natator > Natator depressus. The sequence continues at coordinate 308,005,265 of NC_134234.1, forward strand.
TCCTGTGGCTAACTTGATAACACCTTTCCATATACAAAAGATCTGGTTTCCTTCCAGATGCAGGAGTCCTGGGATTTCACCATCCACTAAATCAATGATTTGTTTTGGAATTTTGTCCCAGGAGCCTGATATATCAAATGCATTTAGTTATCAAGGACCTCAAATATCCCATCTTCATAGGAGTTCTGCTTGGAACAGTTTTATTTTTTTCCCCACACACTGAAGTTTACAGTCTTTGTAGTGAGAGCTGAGTTAGCCTGTTTGCTCTATGTTGTTTAAGCATCATTCTCATTGTAATAATGTTATTGTTCTGCCCACCTCAGTCTGAAATCACCTATTTCAATTTAGATTATAGAATCTGGAACTGTGTGTCTATGGACATTGGTACAATTTCAGGGTTTTTTTTCAGGGAAGAATTTCCAGCATTCTTGAATGGAGGACTGGTTCCTGCAGAGACAAACTAGGAGAGCAGTGGGCAGGTGTGGAGTAATCAATAGGCCTCTGGACAGACCCCTGCAGAATAAAGAAATGTATTTTTTACCTGGTTCTAGTTCTTCCCCATGTCCAGGATGTAGTTGTGGGTTGCACACTTGTTGAGCACAGACAGACAAATTGGGGGGGGGGGGGTCCGACAGGTTAATTCCAGCTCTATCAGTTGAACCTAAAAGAGAGGCTCATTTCCTCTTAACTCGTCACATTTTATATTTATATACAAAATATTTGTGGGGAGGGATATCAAATAATAAAAATAAATGTGACACAAGCCCCTATTTAAGAAATTACAAAAAAACAAAACTTCCTGTCAAATCAGTATTGCCAAAATACATTTTGTTCTGTGCTGCTTCTGTGTTACTTATCAAGTTGTGATGAAACAAGTTTTGGAGCTTAGTTTTGTCCCACTAAAACATGGAGTTTGGGTCTGATTTTATAGATTAAACTCCTATTGGGCCAGAGTTTCCGGTACAATTCTAGCTGTAAAAGGCCAGATGATAAATTTTCTCTTACTGAGGGAAACCTCCGCACTGGTAGAAAGCCAGCATAGGCAGTGCCTGCACCAGCCACCTCCCACTACACAGCAGGGGAAAAAAAAACCCATGCAATAGAAAGATGGTCCAATGGTTAGTGCATTAACCTGGGAGTTTAAAAACTTGGGTTCAATTCCCATCTTTCCCACCGATTTTACTCTTTCTGGTTTCCATCCATAAAATTGGGACAATAGCACTTTCCTACTTCATAGGGGGCTTATGAAAGAAAAATGGATATCAAAGCTTGTGAGATGCTCAGATACTACATTGATGGAGCCATAAAAGTACCTTGGACAAATAAGAAGAGGGAGGAGCTGTAGTGGGTGTGTGATAGAGCTGAATATTAATTAGAGTGGCCCATAAGCTGTTCAAACTGAGACCTGAACAAGGTTGTGCAGAATGAGGGAGCTATAGCTCAGTAGGTGAGGGTTCCTCACCTCCCATCCCTGACCACAACTCAGCTACAAGGGACGATCAAGCCCATTGACTTAATGCACAATTTTTCCTGTTTAGGATCACTGAGCAGCAACTATTCTTTTTGAAGCTGTAGTATTTTCTGTATTTTCCCACATATTAACTGATCTTGCTTACAGCATGAATATTGCATTCAGTTTGTTAAACCTTAAATGAGATTGATGAGTATTGTCTTTGGCTTTATCCTTTTCTAGCCATGCATTCACTTTAGTATGCTTCAGATAGCCTTAAGTCACTTGATGCAATAAACTTGAGCTTATAGGTTCGGCTCATACATAACCAGTCTGATTCACTACCAGGTCCTCCTTTTCAGCATATGTCCTTGTTAATAGTTTATGTGATGTAGTTTCCTTGTGCAAAAGTAAGGAACCAGCTATTTATAATATCTATTACAAGACTGCAAGCACTTTCGAATGAACATAGTCATTTTGTTTAAAATATTAAAAAATCAGATGAAGTGCGGGGATATTGTACAGTTCATAGCTTTCACTGCAGCCCTATTGGCACTTCTATTGTAATTCATAGCTTTTATTTACACACTCCTCCTGAATTGTAAACAGAAGATATTGGCATGCAACAGAGTAGCGTACAGTTGATTTGTTCCCTTTACTTCCATGTACCACATCTCATAAAAGTGAATGCACTGTCAATTAGCACAGGACTATGGTTCGTTATTTAAATGAATCAAATAATTGTTTTAACATGATATAATTATGTCATTCCACATGTTCTTCATGTCATTGGGCCTATTGCCTATTTGCAAGGCATCATAAAAGCTACTGTGCACCTGGGAACTGATTCCTTAGCTTCTGAAGTATAGTTTTCATTTAAACTCTTCAATGCTGGCATTAGTGCTCTCAGAGCAACAGCTCGTTCATGTAAATGGATGGAAATGAGCCTTGTAGATGGGTAAATGTGCCACAGAATTGTTGATGCACAATGGTTGTTGTGATGCAAACTGACGGAAAAAAATACTATACAAAAAATGGGCTTGTGTAAAGGCAGGTTAAGCAATTGATATGAAATTCAAGTACCGAAAATATCATCTATTTTTTTTTTCATAGAAAAGACAGACTGGTTGCTGTTACAATCTGGCAGCATATAGAGTAAAACTACAGATTTTGCTTTCTTGATGTTAGACAATATACATATTATATGTATTGTCCACCATATTAATATGTATTACACATCACTTTAATATTATACACATTATATATGAATGTTGGCAAAAAGTTATGCTCACTCTTGTTCACCCATGTCACGGTATTTAGATTTCACAACACCTTGCAACAGCTGAGCTCAGCTTTGGTACTAGTGAATATGAAACCTATCAAAGGCAAGATGCATGAATACTTTGTACTAGTACAGTTAGGGTGTGCTTTCATGGCTCATCGACACTTGGAATGTAGTATTCAAAATGAGATCTGGGAAAGTTACAGGGAGGTACCAAAGACAAAGTTAGCACAAATTGGTGGGTAAAACTTAAGTTGATGTATAAAGTGGTTGTAGCTGGTTAATAACCATACATAAGGGATAAATTTGAGGATGCATCTTTGAAGTAAACCCACTCTGCCAGGTGAATGCTATGAGTTTCCCAGAAGGGTGGTTTGTAGAACTCCCTTCATGTATTGCTTTGTTTTAATCAATAAACTTGGCTAAGCTAGGTTATTCGGTCTTGAACATTTTAATAACAAACCACAAGTATTAGTTAAGCAACTGGCTATCTATTTTAGCAATATTACTGTCACATTACATAAAAGTTACTATTTTTAGCCTTTTTGTTAGACAATACTCTTATTTTATTCTCACTTCCAGCAAATATAGTTTAAGATTTTGTTTTCTCTTTTTCAACATTTATGAACGTCATCTATCCATACATCATAATACAGTATGAGCTTCACCTAACAACTCAATATATCAATGATAGTTTTATTAAAATTAGTTCAGGCCTAGGCAGTGTTATTCAGTTCTCATTATAGAATAAATCAAAAGGAATTCCACTAGACAGAACCTTTCCACAATGGGATCCAGATCCTCCACCTCATCCTCACGTAAATACCTATGAGAGGGGGCAGAGGGGCAGGAGAACTGTTCATGTTAAAATGCAAGATACCTGTTTGTCCACTGCCTGGGAATTTGTGTAGTCATTTACCTCCGTGGCAAAATGGGTGCAAAAATGCTACCAAAGCAGAGTAATAGCCTTTTACAAAGACATACGTAACTACACAAGTTGCCCGGCAGTGGAGAGCCAGGCCTATGGACTTTCCTAACTCATGTGTGGATAAACTTCGGGAGGCCATGGAATGGGAAGCAAACAAAGGTCTCTTTACCACAAGGATACTGAGAATAGCAGGGAATGGCACTCCTAGCTCTGCACTGAGCCACAACCTTCCCCAAGCAATGTGGCTCCTTAGAAGGGTCATGCTGGCATTGTCTGTTCAATAGAACCCATAGAGTAATATAGTTAATATAGGTTTCAGAGTAGCAGCCGTGTTCTTGTACTGCATTAACTCTTAACTGGATTTCCAGATGGATTTGTGGTAGGTCTTCAGGGGAAGATACCAAAATGCATGGCCAGTCCCCTGGTCTTATTCCTTCAAGTCTTGACACCAAATCTCTGCAAGATGGGTACAATGGGTAGAAATTGTCATTGAGGTACACTCCCCACACTATTGCAAAGAGCAATATGAGGTATAACTCAAGGCCTTGGGTATTAGTTTAAATTTGACCCAGGTAGGTACCAGACAGAAGACATCATCATCATCCAGTTTCTCCAAGGGCTATGTAAAATAAATTGGTGGTCTCAATTTCCAGTGCAGCAGTGTCTGAATAATCAAACAAACACTAGCACAAATAGTAACCTCACTGGAATGCTATATGAAGCAGAGGGGCTGCTCCATAGTTACTTCTCTTAGGGGCATGTCATCACAAACACATTAGGAAGGGGCTGAGGTCATGCCTCCCCGCCTCCTCTCCACTGCTGTGGAGCAGGAAAGGTGCAGGAGGAACCTGTTGCACCCCGTGAAGAGGGGTAGTAGATACATATTATTCATATACCAGCAAGTTCTAAGAGACTTCCTGTGTCCTAGTGGTTCCTCTCAGGCAGTGCATCTTTTCTCATGTGCCTAATGGGAATGAGCTAATCCCAAGATTGTTAGTATCTTTGATTCCTTATTTTAGTGGCCAGGTAATTTTTTTCTTGTTCCCTGGTTAGTCTTCAGCCTGTCTCATGCAGATTTAAACATGATGATCCTGAAGTTGATTATTTTAACATTGCCTTCACACTGGTTATAGTGGGAATATGCTGCATGTTGGCTTCTTGAGATCATCTTGTCCACCCATCTTGATAAATCTGAGCAGTAATCTTTCTAGTGAAGAATAAACTATAAGGAAGAAAGTAAAGTGCTTAACACCACTCATGAAGTAAATGAAAGGATGTCTGGAGACCACAGTAACTGTCAGAATTAATCTGTCATCACAGGGGTGTTTTTATTTTAAGTCTGAAGGTACGAGTTATTCAGAAAAATTCCAGTTTTCCTTTCTAGGAGATGGCAGTTGCCTCTTATTAGATATCTCTGATGTTACAGGACCTCCTGATGTACATCTTACCACTTTTTTCAGCATCCATAATATTCTCCATGTGTGAGGGTCACTGAGTTTAGACTGTAATGATGTCTTTCCTTTACTTAGCATATTAAAGCGGTGTAGGTAATGAATGTATGGTATGCCAAGCTGTGTAGGTAGCCAGTGCCTGATACATTATAGCTCATAGAAGAAGCTGAACATCATGGAATTTCTGAATATGGCTAACAACGATTCCCCTACTTCCTTACTCTCAGTGCTCAATTTAAATACAAAAGGCCCAGGATGGTATAACAGGGCATTCTGCTCCTTGGAAAACTAGTGTGGGGCAGGGAGAAGCCAGCCACATTCTGGAGAAGAACCCAGCAGACAAGTGCTGGGAATCAGTTAAGCAAGCTGGATAGCATCAAGTGATAACTCCCTGCTGGGGGATATAAATGAGTGTCCCATCTGCATGAGAGGGTGTGGGACCAGGTGAGAGCTGTGAATTCTGTAGCTGCACTGGAAGCAAATATGCCCTGTGGAACCCCCTAGACTGGAGAAGATCCTAACCTGTAACCTGCAAAGGCCCCACAAGATAGGTGGGGAACAGGATCTTTAATTGACGTTGTTCAGTGTTTCCTTTCTCTTATGCTGGAGGATAAACAGAGCCCCAAAGTAATGCCTATAAACTGAACTGGAAGTGACCCACGTTGGTGACTGAGCCTACCAGCCGACAGAGGGGTGCGGATCACACATCGCCTGCTGAAGAAAATGGAAAATGTACATATATAGCTGAGGACAGAATTTAGCCATAAGCTATAAGTGGCATCCCTGTTCAAAAATCACTCTTTGCTTTCCTCTGCTGAAATATACTGAGGGATAGCCGCTGAGGTGCATTTCTAGAGGGACACCTGTTCATTACTTAGAAACATTGCCAACCAGCTAAGTACACACACAAACTACACCCCAAACATCAAACTAACAAGAATTATATGAAATTAAATATCTTCTACATTGAGTGTTCCTTTTCCTCATGTCTGTAAATACTATCCACATCTACTGCGTAACACTATGCATTTGAATAAATAACCATGTGCAAGTAGGGAGTTGCCAGAAGACTGGCAAATAAACACAGGGGATACCAGTTGAGGATCTAGTCCTTAAGTGTGTGTGAAACCTAAAGGTTGTGAGTAGTAGTATTAACTTCAGTGAGATTGCTAAAATGCATAAAGTTTCACATGTGTGGATTGGGGCCTAAGAGAAAATCACTAAACAATCGATACTGAAGGCTCAATCCTACAAAGTGCTGAGCACCTTGAAATCAATTTGTATCAAGGGTGCTTAACGCTGGTTAGGATCAAGGCCCTGGAAAGTAGTGGACTCATCAGTAATAGGTGGCAAGGAAGCATGGATAAATCTTTCCAGGTACACTGTAATGCTTTTTTTAAAATACAAAAAAAATAAAACTGATATTAGTAAAGTACTTGACACACAGGTTCAGATTCCATTCCCGGCTGTATCAGTGTTAAAAATCCAAATAATTCTGTTGAGTTCAGGAGAGCTTTGCCGGATTTATACTGCTGTCATTGGAATGGAAATTTGGTTCATTATGTTTTACCTTAAAAAGTAATATAAATTGTCTGGAAATTATTGGAGTGTTTGATGGGGTGTATAGATCCCTCACTGGCCAAGAAGGGCTGGAGGCAGGGTTTAAAAGACAGCCAGGCCATCCAATCAGGGTCTGACCATCCAGGGGAGAAGACGAGCCCTGGGAGCACTCAAGGGAGGACCAGAATGTGGCTTGCCTGGGGCTGGTGAGCAGGAGAGACTCAGCACCTGGCAGCAGGGATGAGCGCTAGCAGCCGTGAAGGCGACATTTCCCAGAGCTGGGTGGCGGCTAGGTGGGACACAGACTGGACTAGGAAGTGGCCCAGGGAAGCTGATGGGAAACTGAACACCCTATGGAGCCAGGTGAGCCACCTAGTCAGCCCACAGGGCCCTGGGTCAGAACCCAGTGGAGTAGGGTGGGCTTGGGTTCCCCTACTCCCACTCAAGTCATGACCACTAGGTGGGATTGCCACCACAGAAACCCTAAGCACTAGATGGAGCTGCTGCTCACTGAACTAGTGCCACAAGGCAGAGCTGTCTCCCACTGAACTGGTGCCACTAGCCAGGACCACCGCCATCATGGACTATAACCGTTAGGCAGGGGATCCCTGCATCACTCCCTCAATCACAGAGTGAAATATGGTAATGAAAATTAGCAATGTAATGAGCAGGTGGGAGGTGTCTAAGGGCACTGTAGGGATCAGAGTTGAGTCTGTGCTTTATTTAACATCTTCATTGATGAACTAGAAGAGCAATCATAATGTTAATAAAAATCGGTTTATACTGAATTGGGAAGAGCTTTGAACACCAGTCAAGACCAAGAAATACTATAAATGCTCCTAGACAAGTGAGAAAGATGAAACCAAATGCTACATACTGTGTGGCTTCTGCCCACTTCCTGCATGATCAGTCTAGCCTACTTGTTTGCATATATTTCTGCTCTTGCCTATTCTGTAAGGAATCATCCACTGCCTAAACAACTTGTAGCCTACGCATTTCACTCATACTTTTTTACACTGTAAAAAAAATCTATGTTCTTATTGTGTAGAGGGAAATCCAGAGTTGGCAGGGCAGTGGCCTGAATAACAAAAGGATTTTTAGCTTTCACTACCTTATCTACTTGAGTTTTAAGATTCTGTTGATAGGAATCCTAAATTCTATAGGGACACTATTGCAGGCAACAAAATAAAATGTCAATGTCCTAGAGCAACTAAGCTAATTGAACTGAACCTGAACAAGGGAGCAACTAATTGGCTAAATGATTCTAGTTTTGCTTCTCCTTCTTCCCCTCTGGGCAGAGTTTTGGCTATCCTACCACTTTTCCAACCATGTCTTTTCCAGCCATGTCTTTTCCTCCTGATTCTTAGCTCACACTAGTGTAAATGAGGAGTGGTTCCATTAAATTACATTGATATCCTTGAGCAGAAAATTAGGCCTATTGCTTGTACATAATTTTTTAAGGCTGAAATCCTGCAGCACATACCACCTTCTTGGAAATAGATAAGATGTGAGAGCTTAACTTTCCAGGCAGTTTGATTAAATGGTCTGCCTCTCCTGATAGGCTCTCACTCAACAATATCCTTAGAAGTACATTTATCTTGTCTCAGATACAACACTCTCACCTTCACTCTATGATACTTTGCTCCTCAGGGTCACTAAAGTTTGAGCCTTTATATCAGACATGCCAAACCCGCAAAAAAAAAAAAAAAAAACCTCTACAGAAATTGGGCTTATTTTTGGCTTAATTGGCTTGTGAGTTGCTTGTTGGCTAGTTTTAGGCTTGTAGCTTGTTGTACCTTGTTGCTTCTTTTTTTTTGGATCAGCTCCCAGCAAGCAGGGGCAAGGGAGGAGAGAGTCAGGGATGCACAGCGGGCCCACCACAGTCCCAGACTGCACGCCGGAGGGATCTAGTCACATAGAGTGTGCGGGTTCTTAGGCATTGGCTTGTTTTGGCCTTGTTTTGAAACGGGATTAGCGTGGTTGTTGTCTTATTGTGAAAGTCAGGGTGCTTATTTACCAAGTGAAAGTTGGCAATGGTTTTATATGCTTATTGAATCTCTTGACTGAATCATTTCCTGATTATGTGTAGAAAACTGATTTGGTCTGAACAAGCAGAGTGATATGTCATTTGGTTTCTATTTGTTTAATGCCAGGAAGTACGTCCATTCTTTTTATCTCTAAAATAGATCTTGGTCTTTGTCAGACCATTTTCTCCAGTAAAAGAGTGTTTAACCCCCCCTCCCCCCCCCCCCCCCCCCACACACACACACTTTCCTGAGGTATTGAACTACAGTAACATGAATACTGTGATTTTTTTTTATCTGGCATTCTGTTGCTAATATATTGTTCTAGTGGATAAAGAGCATGGAAAGTATTGAATTATTGACAAGAGAAGCAAAAGTATTGTAACAGATATGGTATAATGTCTATGTAATTAAATGGAGGACTTTCAATGATCTTGTAAAGCTTCTTGAATGGATACAAGAAACTAGAAATGCCTTGTTAAAAGGCATTGTACGGACAAATATTCTAAGCACTGTAAGAGGAAAGATGAGCTTTTATATTGATAAGCTAAAGTAAAAAAGGAATTAACAGTGTTGTATCTATTGTATTGTTATGTATGCAAATTCTGTTGACATCGATGGAATTTCTATATGAAATTTTCTCGTCAGGGTGCATAAACTAAACTGTGGCTAATGTAGTATCACCTTAAAATATCTGGCATGCAACATGTATATGGTCTGCCAGCTTTACCAGCAAAGCACAGGCGAGTCATTTAAAAATTCATTCTTAAAATGCTTTTGAAAAAGTGGATCAAAGAGTTCTAATACAAAAGCATGTAACTGCCATCTTTAAATGTTCATAACTCTCAAACTCCTCACTTAATTTTCTTCAAATTCAGCTTGTTTCCAAGCAAAGACCTTCTGGTCTGAACACATGGGGAAAGAGTGTGTTTCCCATGGTTGGAGATACCAACGGAAATGGAGTTTGAAACTCAACCATAACTAGAGTGTGCACTAGAAAGCCCTGCTCTCTTAGACTGATCTAACACACTTGCAAACCTCAAAGCCTTTATTGCCTGAAAACAAAAGATCCTAACACATCACTCAGAATTATCACTGTAGCAAACCAAAAGAGTAAAAAATAAACAAAACACACACACAATAAAAAGAAAAATCGAAGATAAATGCTTCTGGCTTGTCTTATGACAGTGCTTCCCATAGGTTCAGCCTCGAAATACTTTTTATCTATTTTGAGATGAAGAAATAGAACAGAGAAGGCAATGGAAAGTATTTTTCTTTAAATGTGACTCATTTCTAATGTAATACGAGGAATGCCACTTATCCCTTCACTAATGTAAGAAAAGCTTTGGTATACATTCCCAGTGAGTCACCTAGGGCCTGATCCAATGCCCGCTGAAGTATATGAAAAGGTTCCCATTGACTTCAGTGCATGGTGATCCAGTCCCAAAGGCCTGATCCAGCACTCATTGCAGTCAGTGGGAGATTTTCCATTGACTTTTATGGCAGTGGATCACATCCTGTAGTGTAAAGCAGTTTGGGGTTATACTAGAACTAGTGTACAACAACTATATTCCAGTCATCACTCAGGGGAAAACCTGCAGCCTTTTGTGCAGGCCACATCAGTTCCCAAACGCAGGTGAAAACGAAGCCAAGCAGTAAAGAGGCTACACAGGTTCACTTGGTTCTTCCCTCAGACTGGAGAAGGGACCATGGTGGGGGCATAGGGAGAGCATAGTCCATGTGGTCTGCTCAGTAAATATCCACTGGAGGCTACTGACTGCAATAGGGGGAGCAGTGAGTTATGTCTGCTACTCCTCCCTGTCGCCTGGAGAAGCACCCATTCATTGGCCATCTGTGCTGTGCAGTTGGCTCAGGCCTTCATGGAAGGCTAGGGAGGATTCCTTCTTTCTAAACCAATATCGTATTTACATGGACAAAGAAATGTTCTATGCACTTTGTTTGTAGGCCCAGAATTTGTCCCTTTGAGCACTGTGGCTTGGTCTATACTACCAATTTATTTCGGTAGAACCAGGTCGCTCAGGGGTCCTGAAAATTCACACCTCTGAATGACTCAGTTATAGCGACCTAACCTCTAGTGTGCACAGCACTATGTTGGTGGGAGGGCTTCTCCTGTCAACTTAGCTATGACCTCTTTTGGGAAGGTGGCATACTTCTCCCGTCAACTTAGGTAGCGTCTTCAGTAAGTGCTACAGTGGCACCATAAGTGTAGACAAGCCCCAAGTCTCTCCTTGTATTGTGCCCTCTGATGAGTGGTATGTTAAGTTAGATCCCATTTTATATTTTAACCACAGCAAATCTGTTCAAACTACAATCCAAATGATCAGCAATTTAAAACACATAGGGATACAGAAACAGGAATGGCCAGACTCGTTGTCCAGCTAATCCAGTAACATATCTCTGACAGTGGCCAGCACCAGATGCTTCGAGGAAGGTGTAAAACCCCTCAGTAGGCGGATGTGGGATAATCTACCCCCCACATCAAATCTCATCCTCATCTCTAATAGTTAGAGACTGGTATAAGCCATGAAGCACAAGGTTTAATATCCCTCACCAAATTTTTGTTATGATAATTTTGGATATCTTTGCTATACATATAAATGTCCAATCCAATTTTTAATCTTGTCAGGTTTTTGGCCTCAAGAAGTTCCTCAGTTTAATCACATGTTCTGTAAATTTTTTTCTCTTTTTCACGGTTTTGAATTTCTCATGCTGTTCCTGGTATTCACAATGAAGAAGATAGTTTAGAAGCTGGATTTAGATTAAATTAATAAACCAACTAACAAGGAATCTAAACTAGAACAAAAATAGATAATTAAGAGTAGCAAACATGTTCAAAAATATTATTTTAAAATAAAGATTTCTTATGTTCCAGCAAAACTGTTTATTTTCTTGCATTACAGCAATGATCAGGAAAATAAACATAAAAGATGTTTGTTTTATTTTTAGCTCTATCACCTCTCTAGCCCCTGCTGTTTTTCTACAATGATTAGGCATTGGCTTGCTGCTCTACAACTTGAGTGTTGTTGAATGTTGCTTATAATTTTCGTCAATGGCCAAAGAAAATGATCTTCCGACCTTTCCCCAAGGGCAATACAATTTGTCATGCCTGGAAGTTTTATTTGTGCTAAAGCATTAAAACCTTATGTGTTTTTAATGGACTAAACAGCCAGTTTATCTGGCTGGTTTAATTTGTTAAAACATACAGGATTGGGCCAGAGTGCAGGGAGCAAACAGGTGAGCCTGAACTCTTATCATTCTGATGTTAATTAGTTCCCCTTCAGAAAGCTAATGGAGGTAATTAGACAATCAGGCTGGCCCACTGGATGAGATAAGGAGTCAATTACCCATCAGCCCAAAGCTGATAAAGAGGCAGGAGTGCGGTCCCAAGGAGGAGAGAGAGAGAGAGAGAGGGGATTAGGGTTAGTTGACCCCTGTTGCGTGGACACCTCAAGGATCTCAGGTCCTGGGGAGAGGGCCCCAAAAATGCTGTTGGTGCTGTAAATAGACTGTTACCCAGGGATTGTTGTGGAAATAGTGGAGGGAACTTAAAATAAAAGGGTACCAAGAAGGCACAACCATGGGATTCCATGCAGTTTCTGTGGAGAGAAGCCAGGTCCTTTGACACAGATAAACCAAATCAGTATATTTACTTGCAGTGAAAATCTCTCAAGGAGTTGGCAGTTACCTACGAAGGGTTGAAGTTTTAAAACAAAGCAACAACTAGTATAGGATTGCACTGAATGCCTCATATATTTATAAAGCAGACTGGTTTGATATTGCACAGGCACAAGCAGTGTTTCCATGAATTCGCTGCATTTGTAGAGCAGAAAGAGTATCTAAAATTGAATGTATTCTCTTGGATTGCAGCAGTGATACACTCATGTATATTATCTTTTCATCAATGTCTGGCAGCTACATTTTGAAACACCGTGCTCAGTCTAGGAAGTGTTCCTTGTCCATCATTGAATATAAAAATATGTTTGAACGACAAGTGTTTCAGGAAATACCGCTAAAGATCTGTTAAATGCTGAAACATCAATTGAAAAATCTAGAACCAAGCCAGACAAAAGCAACTGTTCTTTGTTACTTCCTTTTTATTTTTCCTTCTACTGAAACAGCTAATATGTGGGCATCATATTTTAAAAATGTAATATTTCTTCTGGCTTTCATTTTTCAATATGTGACCAGTAGAGCTGGCTGGAAAATGGAAATCCCTTTCTCTGAAAGATTTTGTGTGATTTTTTTCCCCCAAAAAAGTATTTCATCCTTGATTGGGACAAAAATTAAAAACCATGAAATTTTTTTGCAGGAAGGGATTTCCAGAAAAAAATATTTGGTGTTTTTGGGAGAACCAAGACAGAGTTGTTCCAGCTGCCCGCCTGGAAGGTTCTTGTCTATTTTAATTTCTTGTTGCAGGCAGAAAGTGTAATTTATAAGAGCTTTCCACAGTCTAGCTTCCCGAGAGGCAGATAGCTGGGGAACACTGCATCTCCACCCAGGCCTCAGCACCTTGACTCTCCAGCAGCTGGAGTTGCATGGAAGATGGGGAGACTAAGCATCTCTGTGTCTCTCCTGTAGCTAGAGCTGGAGGGGGAGGCCAGGAGGTGGAGACCTGGGGGGTCAGAGGCAAGGTGCTCTGTAGTCCAGGCAACCAGAAATTAGCCATCATTTTAATTTTCCTGACAGAAAGTTTCAGTTTTGTGAAAAGGGCATACTCCATTGGTAAATCATTCCAACAGAAAATTCCCAATCAGCTCTACTGATTAGTATGTGCAGATAACTATCTGCATCTCTGTGATGAGGTTTGCTGTTAGCCTTCTCTGTGTCCATTCCTTCACATTACACCAGTTTGTTTTGGAAGGATGCTAGTAAAATGCTTCAAACACACTCTGTAGTTTCTGCTGCCTTTTTTTTTTAAACTGACAAACTAGACATTAGCCAGGAATCTTATGGGTGCATGTTAAACCACACACAACAGGCATGCTGTGAAATTTGTGGTTCAGGAACCATGTGGCTGATTGATATTAAGGACTAGAATATTTCTTTGAAAGCCTGAGCCACATTAAGGGCTGTGAGCTAGACTGTTTGAGTGGTGGTGTTGGTGGCCAGAGGCATTCTTTGGGTTTTAAGGAGCAGTTGGTTCAACCCCTTTTGGAGGTGTAGCATTCACTGCCTTACTACCTTCCCAAGATTGCCAGCCTGTGTGAGAAAAGGTGTGACCTTTGTCATACCCCCACTCAGTTATGGCCCCTTGGTATGTTCTGCCCTCTCGCTGCACTGTCACTCCTCTGCACTTTGTACTCAAAGATCATGGGCACTCAATGCACTGGATTTCTTGTATTCTGTTGGTACAATTAGTATTTAATTTGCTGGAATTATATTGTTTCAATAAAACAAGTGCAGTTTGCCAAGAAGAGCCCGGTTGGGAATAAGGAATTGAAGTAATTAAACTCTAACAGTGAGTAATGTATAATATTCTAGGACTTTAATTTTACAGTAGTATTATCTTTGTTTACATTATCCAGCTACTGTGAATGCCAGAGCTTCTTATATGAAAGGGAATGTAGTGTAGAACTGCTTATTGCCAACTCCCTCTTCTCCCCCCCACTCACTCTAATGATCACTGCTCTCTGCCTCACCAGACGTATAGTATGGCCAAGAGTGGGGAAGTGAAAAGAGTAGTAAACTTCTGGTTGGGACTCAACCTTCCCACCCTGGAGTATCAGACATAGGACTCCTGCTGATCAGTTGTCTCTTATCCTTCATTCTTGTCTTCCTAGACTGTTTCCTTCTTGCCCTTTACTGCCTCTCTTCCTGTAACCCCCTCCACCGAGCCTCTGTTGCCTCTTCATCGCCCATGTAGCTTACCATAGCCTTTGTAGCCTATTTTTCCTCTTCCCTACTGCCTGACTGCAGTGGAATTTCAGTAAGTTTCACTGTAAGCTTTGTTTTGCCTCTGAGCTAGTGGAATTCACAACAGAGGAGAGAGGAGCCCAGCCCAGATGCAGTCTCTCTACATTTCTTTATATGTTTTTCTCTCTGCTCGTTGGTATTCAGAACTCCTCCCAATTTAGTATTATCTGTGAATTTCACTAACATGCCATTTTAGTCCCTCTTCTAGATCATTAATAGAGATGTCAAACAAGACTAGACATAAGACTGATCCTAAAGTCATATAGTCACAGCCTTTAAGTCCAGAAGGGACTATCAGATCATCTAATTTGACCTCCTACATCTCACAGGCCACCAACACTACCCAGCACCCGCACACTAAACCCAACGACTAAAATGAAACCAAAGTATTAGATCTCAGAAGCAGAGAATAGAAGAGACAGAGGTTCACCATTGCCCAAGGCCCCCACAACGGCAGGGAAATGATTCAGTGAAATATACCCAGATAATCCTGGCAAGTAAGCCCCACTCACAGACTGCAGAGGAAGGCAACCCTCCCTCCCCCCCACACACAACAACCACCCCACAAAGTCACTGCCAATCTGACCTGGGGGATTATTCCTTCCAGCCCCCGCATATGGTGATCAGTTAGAGCAAGAACCAGCCAGCAGAGCATGTGAGACAAAGAATGCTAAGTGCCACCTCAGAGCCAAGATCCCCTCATCCAATGCCCCATCTCCAGTTGTGACTTCCCCAATGCTTCAGAGGAAGGAGAAAAAAACAAAACAGAATACATGAGGGAAGAAGAGGAAATCCCTTCCCAACACCTTAAATCCTGAAGCATGAGCTCTTAGGAACATAAGACAAACTGGAAGTGAGCCCCAGGGCCCCCTACCATTACAAGCAACCCCATCATACAATTGCACTCATAAATCTGTCCAGCATTCTCTTGAAACTAGGTGAGTTATCTGGCTACACAACTCCTATTGGGAGGCTGTTCCAGAAATCTTCTAATTTCTAGCCTGTATTTGGTCTTAGCAAGTTTATAACCATTTGTTCTGGTGCCAGCATTGTCCTTTAGCTTAGGTAGCTCTTTATCTTCCCTGGTCTTTATCCCCTAATTCATTTGTAGAGAGCAATCATATCCCCTCTCAGTTGTCTTTTTGCTAGACTAAGCCAGCCAAGCTCTTCCAGTCTCCTCTTATAAGACATGCCTTCCATTCCCCTGATCATTCAGTGTCTCTTCTCTGCACTTGTTCCAGTTTGAATTAATCTTTCTTGAACATGAGTGACCAGAACTGTACACAGTATTCCAAATGAGGTCTTACTAGAGCTTTGTACAATGGCATTAATACTTCTCCATCTCTACTGGAAATGTCTTGCCTGATACCTCCTAGGATCACATTTTGTCTTTTTCTCAGCTGCATCACATTGGTGGCTTATAGTCATCCTGCGATCCACCATACCCACAAGTCTCTCTTGTCCTCTGTCACTTCCAACTGATGAGCCCTCAACTTGTAGCAGATCTTATTATTAGACCTGAAATCTGAGACTTTGTGCTACTGAATTTCATCCAATTTTTATCACTTCAGTCTTCAAGGTCAGTCCTAATCTTCAAATATAATACTCCAATCCTTCACTATATTGACTTTGTATCATTGGAAAATTTCATTAGCACACTCCTACTTATTGTGCCAAGGTCATTAATAAAAATATTGAATAAGTTTTGGTCTCAAGACGGATCCTTGAACTCCTCTAGTCACCTTCCCCCAGTCCATTAATTCACCCTTCAGCACACCCCGTTGCCTTCTCCCTTTTAGCCAGTTCCTTATCCAGCTTACAATGCTTGTACTGATCTCCATCTTCCCTAATTTAGGTAATAACTTCCCATGTGATACCATGTCAAATGCTTTATTGAAGTATATTGCATCTCCTGAACTTCCCTTATCTAAAAAAATCAGTTATTTTCTCAAAGAAAATAGTCTGGCTTGATCTACCTTTGGTAAACTCATGTTGCATTACATACCCCTTATCATTTACTTCCATGAATTTAATTATTAATTACTTCACAGTTTGTTTTAAAATCTTGCATACTACCAAGATCAGACTAACAGATCTGTAATTGCCAGGAACAACTTTTTGCTTTCCTTTCTTAAATATAGGTAAAACAGTTGCAATTTTCCAGTCACATGGTACTACCCCCAAATAGATAGCGTTATTAAAAATCCGTGATACCAAACTAGAAATGGGATGTGCCTGTTCTGTCTGAAAATATCCAGTCCCCACGATCTGAGTGCATTAAGCGCTAGACATTTTCTTCTATCTGAGATATTGTAATTTCCATTTGTACACATTCATTTCCATCACCCATATTGTCTTCATGCACACATTCCATAACACTTTCCTTCCTGAAAACTGATATCACCATGCCTCAGTTGGCCACAGCCGAGAATACCAGATTCAGGACAAACTGCTGAGAAATAGGGCAGACTCAATTGAAACTGGTGGTTATGCTATCATCAGATTAGACTAGGTCAGTAACAAAAGTAAACCACAGTGCTTAACAAAAAGCCAAAAATCTAGTCTCCTTAGGCTTTCCAGCCCTTATCTCACTGCCCAAACACTGGACTCTATTATGAGTGGCTACTGAAAAGCAGTTTAATCACATATAGGGTCCTTCTAATCCCAAGAGATCAGCCACATAACCAGGTCAATATCTAACTCAGATTTTACATAATAATCATGCTGGTGCCAATCCTTTAGTAACTAAAATCTAAAGGTTTATTAATAAAAGAAGAAGAGAGTTCAAAATGGTTAATAGATCATATATATATACACACACACACATATATATATATATATACACACAATAATTGCAAAGTTCTTATATCAGGTTTGTAGCAGTGATGTAATAGACTGCTGGCTTATAAAGTCTCTCTGGTAACTTCCAAAGGATTGGAAGGTCCTCAGTCCATAGTTAAATATGCTCCTTTTAATTGTAAATCTACAGTCCAGAGAATCAGGGCAGGAAAGAGGCAACATGGAGTTGTCCCAGGGGTCTTTTATATATTTTGCCATGTGCCTGGACATTTTCTGTTTCAAACAAAACTCACCGCCCAGTTTGTGTAAAGTTACTGGCACAAGATGGAGTCCTGGGTCACATGAGCATATCACATGTCTTTACATGGCTTGATGACACAGGGCAGGTAGCCATATTCATCCCCAGGCAGATCTATCGGAGTGAATGCGTTTCTTCGATGGCCCATTAAGAATATAAGAATAGCCATACTGTATCAGATCAAAGGTCCATCTATCCCAGTATCCTGTCTTCTGACAGTGGTCAATGCCAGGTACTTCAGAGGAAATTAACAGAATAGGTAGTTATCAAATGAAGTGTTAGAGTGAAGTGTCCTTAATGGGCCATCAAACTTGAATAATCCATTCACAATGTGCTGGCTAGATTGGATGTAAACTACTTTGTGGGTGTTACCCCAGGAACAAACCCATTTGAGATATATATAGCCAATATTCATAACTTCAGATACTCATTCATAACTTCAATATTATTGAAGATATTCATAACTTCAATATTCATATATAGCCAATATTCATAACTTCAGATACAATGATGATACAAGGATTTAAACATGATAATCTTATTTAGCAAATCATAACTTTTCCACTGACACCTTACATGATATACTTTGTATCAGATGTCAGGTTTCAGAGTAACAGCCGTGTTAGTCTGTATTCGCAAAAAGAAAAGGAGCACTTCTGGCACCTTAGAGACTAACCAATTTATTTGAGCATGAGCTTTCGTGAGCTACAGCTCACTTCATCGGCAATGCCAGTATCATTGATATAAATGGTCACATTTCAATCACACAGCATCACAACTAAGGCAAAGTATTCTTTTAGTTATTGGGCTACAGCTCGACTATCTTTCATCTCCTTTCAATCCACACTGCATCACAGCCCGACTCATCCTTCCTTATTCTTTTAAATTTTTAACTACCCTCCCCCCCCACACACTTATTATTTTAAGTTCCTTGGCAAGAGCTAATTCAACTTGACTTTTAGCAATTCCTACTTTATTCCTATATTTTCTAAACACCACTAGGTAGCTTTTTTTTTTCCCCGATCAAACCCTTTTCCCATCCCCTATAGGCTGTCTGCTTACTCCTGTTAACTTTTTGGTATGGTTATTCATCCAACTGGGTCTGGAGCCTCCCTATACATTTTTTCCTTTTGCTTGGGATGCATATTTTATAGCTGATTTGAAGAAATGCCAAGCCTCCTCTGTATTTATAAGTCCTTCAGCTCTTCAGTCCAGCTGACTTCTTTAACTAATTCCCCAAAGTCTGTCCCTTTGAAATAAAAAATCATAGCTAATGCCCTGGTTTTGATTTCCTTCTGTGTAATTTAATTCAACCTGGTTTGGTGACAATTTGGTGAAGAAAACTGTTGTCTATCACATCCAGCAATAACTGGGTCCTACTGGGTTTAGTAGCATTTATTCTCCAATTCTTATTCGGGAGGTTAAAGTCTCCCATTAGGACACAATTCCCAAAAGTATTTATCTTTCTAAAGAGATCTCTATCCATATCTGAGTCTGACCCTAAGGGTCTATAGCAGCCCCTAATACAATCCCAATAGAACCTCTTTTACAATCCTTCCACAAACTGATTTTGAACCAGATTCTGTTTTGCCCATATTATCACTTCATATTTCTTTACTGTTTACCAGTTTGTTGATATTGTGACAGGGTCGGGCCAGATGGCTACAGGAGAGTAATAGAAGGCAGATATATTTAGCCCCAGGTTAAGTAGGTCCCTTTTCCCTGGGTAAGGTAACAAGGAAGGTTCCAGAACAATCAGGAACCTTCTGGAGACAATTAAGACAGACAGGCTGATTAGAACACCTGCAGCCAATCAAGAAGCTCTTAGAATCAATTAAGGCAGGGTATTCAGGGCACCTGGGTTTAAAAAGGAGCTCACTTCAGTCATGTGTGAGGAGTTGGGAGCAACAGGCTCTAGGAGCTGAGAGTGAGAATGCGGACTGAGGAGTACAAGCATTATCAGACACCAGGAGGAAGGTCCTATGGTGAGAATAAAGAAGGTGTTGGGAAGAGGCCATGGGGAAGTAGCCCAGGGAGTTGTACCTGTTGCACAGCTGTTCCAGGAGGCACTCTAGACAGCTGCATTCCACAGGGCCCTGGGCTGGATCCCAGAGTAGAGGGTGGGCCCGGGTTCCCCCCAAACCTCCCAACTCCTGGTCAGACACAGGAGGAGTCGACCTGGACTGTGGGTTTAGAAAAACGGCCAAGCTGAGGGCTGCCGTGAAGCTCCAAGGCGAGCAAATCCGCCAATAAGCACAAGACCCACCATGGTAGAGGAGGAACTTTGTCACAATATACAACACTACCCCACCACTTCCACCTTTATTCTTATGTCTCCTAACCAGCACATACTTCTCTGTACTGTTTCACTACACAATATCGTCCAACTAGATTCATTACAATTTACTAATGCCCTTTCCTTAAAATCTTGCACAGTTTTCAGTCCACAGGACAACAGTCTTAGGGTAGCAAAGCCATTATGCATTTGTTATTCAAGTAGCATGGCATGAGACAGGGTATCACTATGTTTTGCTGAAATCCAGACATAATTCATGTCCTGCTTTCAATACATGCATTAAAATATAAACATTTTTAAAAACAGTTAATTGTGTAGTACACTGAAGGTATTTGTAAAGGTGCCCATCTACTTGTACACATTCTAAATGTGCGAAAACCTGCATGGGATGTAACACTTGTACACACATTCAACAGATTTACACTCTGCACGTGTCCAAGTGTTGCTGTACATTGTCACCATTTTTTTTTCCAGGTCTGAGTGTGCAGTTTCTTGGAAGAGCATGTATTTTAAACAAAGCACACAGATATGTTTTCACTTTCCAAATATCATAGATTTTAAGGCCAGAAGGGTCCATTATGATCATCTTGTCTGACACATATGTGCTTTAAATTTTGAACATTCAAAACTGGAGGCATAATGAAGGAGCTTTTCCAGAGGCTCAGAGACCAAACTAACAAGTATGGAATTGAGCAGACTTTGTGAGTACTCAGCATTTTTCTCTTCCTGACAAATAATAAACTCATACAGTGGCAAACTAGAACATTATTTGCAATCATTTCTGTTAACTTCTAGCTAGTTAGGAATACAGCAACTCATATGAATTCAAGTTTAGTTCAAGTTCATCCATTGTGAGTTAATTATCCATTTAGTTATTATTAGAGTAAAATATAGCAGTATGGAAAGCACATGCTGTATCCAAAAATGTGTTTATAATAATCCCTGGTATGTCATTCAGTATTGCCTGAGGACTGCATGAATGCTGAATGCCTGTCAACATAAAAAGATTATTCCTTTAAAGCTGTTCTCTGGTTTTGACCTTGTAATGCAGTTGAAATTTCTTTCTTTCCTGGACAGATGTACAGAAGTGTATGTAAAGAAGGTATGGATCAGCAGGTCCTTGAGCTAACACCCTGCTCTAAAACTTTTCAGTCCAAAGCACATAGCTCTACAATGTGATAGCTGAGTGTCTCAGGGGCCAGCTCTGAGCAGACTGTGGGTATTGAGAGGGGCTTCCTGACAAATGTCATGAACTGGATGAGGCTTTTAGGGGGAAAGGTTTTGACAAACTGATTGTTTTCACATCACTAGGGAATTGCTTGCTTGTGTGTGAGGTTAGAAAACAGTGGGGAATGACAGTATATAGGAAATGTCTAACATTTTCTTCACAGCCTATGGATGGCTTTATGTTATAGCAGAAATGAAATCATAGCTTCCAACGGATTAGTTTGGCTGGACCAGTCTCAATTTTGAAACCCATCCTGGATGTTACAACTAGCTAATGTCCCAGGATTGTGTGCCACCAGGAGGCAGCTTTTCTAAACTAAGATACACTTTTTTTCCCCAGTGGCTCATTGGCCTTGGTCCCATTCCTTGGAGGTGTCTCCTGCCAGCAGCAGCTGGGTGCAACTTCTCCCTATGGTGGCTTCCTCTCAGCTGCTCAGGGACAGAGTTGGAAGCTGGCTGCTGCAGAGAGAAATGGGCAGCCTTCAGGGAGGAGGCGGAGACAGCTCAGCTGCTCCTGGGAAAGGAGACTGCATGAAGGTCATTCCCTGGAGGACAGAAGCAGCCATGGGGATAAGGGAAAGTAGAGGGGAAGAGAACACTGCTAGGGAGAAGGGAAAATAAGAGGAAAGAATGGAGTCGTGGGGCAGCCTCTGGGCCCCAACTTATTCAGAAAAGTGTTCCTGGCAAACATTTATGTAAAAGTTGAGGGGCATATCATTGCTCCTTTGCTCCTGGGCATGAAGGGAATGAGACATATAAGTACATGGATGTGAGAACATAAGAACGGCCATACTGGGTCAGACCAAAGGTCCATCCAGCCCAGTATCCTGACTACTGACAGTGGCCAATGCCAGGTGCCCCAGAGGGAGTGAACCTAACAGGTAATGATCAAGTGATCTCTCTCCTGACATCCAACTCCACTCTCTGACAAACAGAGGCTAGGGACACCATTTCTTACCCATCCTGGCTAATAGCCATTAATGGACTTAACCTCCATGAATTTATCCAGTTCTCTTTTAAACGCTGCTATAGTCCTAGCCTTCACAACTTCCTCATGCAAGGAGTTCCATAGGTTGACTGTGAGCTGTGTGAAGAAGAACCAATCCTCAGCTGTGTGTAGTTAGCCGCTGTGGCTCCCTGCAGCCCTGGAGGGGGTCGAGCCCCGGCTAGCCCCTTACAAGCATAAAAATAACAACCTCAAGTGGAAGCTGAGAAAAGTTGATAAGATGCTGTAATTTGTTGCATTGAATTCCACCTGAATGAAGATTGATCTTTTTTCCCCACTGCATTTGAGTTTAAAAAAATAAAAAGATTTTTGAAGTAAAAGATGAAATTCTCAGGTTAGCAGTATAATAGATTTCATTGATCCTAGAATGGGACAATAACTTATTCATGAGCTTACTTTGTTCTGGTATTAGCATACATTTCTTTTTGCATCAAAGAGCCATACTAAAGTTGAAATAATCCTGTTATGAGACTGTGACATTTGGTAACCGCCCCACCCACAAAAAATAAGATAAAATAATGAATTACCAGAGAACATGCTTTTAGAGTCGGGCTGTAATTCAGCTATAATTTATATCTTGATTTTCCTTGTGTGACTGATTTTATTGTGGGATAATAGTCACTTCAGTAGACATTATTCAACTGTTATTCATGCATGGAGAAACTAAATGATCTAAAACATACTAAAGGTGTTTCAATTTTTTCCCCCTAATTTTGTTTTTATGAGGGAATTTATTTTGCTTTCCCAAGCACAAAAAAGCAAGAGAGAGAAGTTGTTTAAACCAATATAATATTTTGAAATGGGCCAAATAGTTTCTTCAAATTTGATTTTATTTAATGGTTACAAAAACAGACAACTCTAAATCCATTTGGCTGTTAGCAGTGTCTGCCAGGTACTTCTCCTATCAGCATCTTTTCATTCTCCCATTGATTTTTCCCTTGTCAATGGTCACTCATTTCTGCCACATATCTAGATAGCCCTTGCTGCAAATCTTCTGAGTTGAATTATTAGAGGGTATCCAGGCTAAAACTGAAATTGTGGGATTTAGCCCTGAGAGAGGGGAGCTGAAGAGTTGTTCCATCTCCTTCTTGCTACATGTGGGGTGATTTTCCCTTCCCAAGGCCATATAAGGGAATAGTTCCTGAGTGAATAATTTTATTTTTACTGGCTCTACTCAGCAGGGGGAGAAGGCTTCTTGCTCTGTCCAATCCCTATGAAAGGCTTTACAGCAATACCTAAGAAAATACCTGACCACCTCCTTTTAAAAGACTTTTTTTGTGTGTGCATCATTTTTAAATCCTGCATGTTAAAATTAAGCCTTTCTGAATTAAGTATATAAAATTTGTTGTGCTAACTGAATAAAATAGTGTAGAATAAAAAGTAAGATGAGTGGAGAATCTAAATAATTTAAACCTGGTAAACAGCCTGCTGAGGACCTATTTATGTCAATACTGTATGAACTGCAATGACAGTCTTGTTCAAAGCAATGCCCGTGTCAGGGAGAAACCTGTTATAGAAAGAGATTCCTTCATGCCAAAGCTACACACTGAGGAAATTTCCATTGCTTTGGTGCTTTGTATCTCTGCTTCGGCCTCTGTTGCTTTGTTTATATAGTGATTAGCAATGTAAGTGCATAGCTAACTCCCATCGCATCCCTTAAGTTGTTTGCTTAAATTAAACACCATTTGTGCTTAATTTAGATAAAATCAATTGTTTTGTAAAAGCCAGTCGGCCAGTTCATCCCCAGTGTAACTGCTGAAGGCAACACAGGTACATAAGCTCACTAACCTAAACTTTACTCCTATATGGCAGTTAACAAGGATGTCAAATTTACATCATAGCTAGATTATTCCTTTTGGCTGTTTTATTTAGAGCATTGTGCAAAGCTATAAATGGTGGACAAATTAGTACTAAATAAGTTATTAACTAGTTTGCATTTTGTCTTTCTATTGCTATAGAAATTTTGACGTTTTTTCCACTGCTAAGGTTTGGAAACAGATTTACACCCTGGAGGCACACTGAGGTCTTTCACTTTGGGCATTGTCACATTAAGTTAATTTGCAACCAGCTGCATGTTTACTCCAGCTAGGGAGGGGAGGCCTTCCTTTCTTCATATTCACATTTCCAGCTACAACTCTGAGAGCATGCAATGAATACAAAAATACAAGCAATGCTAATGTTTAACTCCCTATTGTTCGGCACCAGAACAACATGGTAAGAGAAAACAATCAAGAGGTGGGAGTGCCAACTACTAAACAATAACCTTAATTGTAGAGATAAAAGATATTCTGATTGTGGTGCATGTGAAAATGATGCTGTTTAGGTGCTCAAATGACACATTCTTACTACATATGCATCTAGACATTACAGCTGAATAGCAGAGTACAGACAACGTAATTGGACTTATTAAAATGTTCATGTGGATATGATTTTTGTTTGTTTTCTGTTTATATCAATAACAAAATTGAGAGGTTTATCTGTTGGGTATATAATTCCCTTTTCTGTCCTACAAGGGCAGTTCTTCAAAGTCCTAGCCCATTTCACCAGCACAAGTGGCTTTTTCCCCCTGCATGTCCCTGTGTTTGACATGTAGTCTGGTCATAAAAGACAACAGCAAACACGAAGTAAAATAGATCTAAAGTTTTTATTTTTGATATCATTTTTCTATTCCCTCTGTTGCGTTCCCTATCATTTAAGTGACTGCACAAGTGGGATGCTGACAAATTCTTATATTAAAGCCATGCCAGCACCAAGCTCTGCTCCTTTGTGTTCTGGCTAAATATATGCTAAGCAGCTTGTACCCTCCTGTCATCCTTGTAGATTTTTTATGCCCACACCCAGAGATCCCCTTTATAAGAATTCCCATTGAATGAAATGATACTTATTCATGTGAGCAGAGCTGATAAACTGCAGGCCTCACCGTTGCTGAACACAGTATTGTGTTGATTATGCCTCTACAGATGTCATTTTCAATTAGTAATCAAAATAGGTTTAGAAACACGTTTTCCCTTTATCCATCCAAGGAAACCAGAGCAGAAAGGCTGAGATCCAACAACTGGCTCTTTAGTTGATGCTAAATCACTCTGAACAGTACCTACAACACCTGGCCTATCTTGATCTATAAAGTCTCTGCCACTGTAATTGATATTCTCAAGCCTTCCATGGAGATTCATGCATTAAACTTTGGTCAGTGTCATGAGACATGCACTACACATCCCGTACTTTCCCCTTCCTGTGGCCTGACACTGGGGAGAATTTTATGGAAAAATCATATACTATACAATTTTTATGGCATCTCACGTTAAGGAAAACATCACAAACCACACATGATTAGAATCCTATGGAAACAAAGAGCTTGATTCAGCAATCCCCCCAATCCTGCTCCTGCCCCCTCCCCGAAAAGACAGCTGGCTTTCATGAATCTCCATGGAAGGGTTGAGAATATCAATTACAGTGGCAGAGACTTTATAGATCAAGATAGGCCAGGTGTTGTAGGTACTGTTCAGAGTGATTTAGCATCAACTGAAGAGCCAGTTGTTGGATCTCAGCCTTTCTGAGAAACTAAATCTGTGTTTTGGTTGGATTGGGTCATTAGTCCAATAAAATGGAAGGTGCATGTTACATTGTAAACTCTGGAACACAGCCTAATAACATTTTCTGCACACATTAACTGTTCTGTCAGAGAAGCTAAAATAAAACTAAATGTTGATCTGCATCTAGTTCTTTGTTTAACCCAAGAATAGGGAAAAAGAAGAACAAATAAATGTCAAGAATATGCTTACTATTCAGTGGGGTCCTGGTCTATGATTAAGGCAGCTAGGCACTATAGTGGTGATAATAATATAATCTTTGTATGATGTGCATAATACAACTGTACTTTTCCTGATATCTATGCATTAAAACTGGATTGACATCACAGGTACTTCCATGGCCAACAATCTCTTGCCTAAAATAATTAAAGAACCTATTTTGCAGTTTTAAACAAGTTAGCGTAATCCTGTTTTAACTTTGGGTTCCAATATGAGATGAGGTATGGGTAAGTTTATAAACAGAATCAGATGAAATATAATTCAGGGACCGAGAGCCAGTTTCTGGGCCTCCATTCTGGCAGCTCCAAACAGCTAGCAAAATGGTGTGGACCACCTGCAAAGTCTCCTTTTCTAAGGGAAACACCTGGGTTGTGTAGAGCTAATACTGTAGGAGAAGAGGGTGTCTGGGGAAAGAGGCATGCTGGTACAGCCCCACTGGCCTCCTGGCAGCAAGATGCAAGCTGAACAGCTGTTGAGACCTGACTAGCCACCAGTTTGCTTGAGAACTTGGGGCTATACAGGGGACATAGATACATTTGCCTCCTCTGCTCATCATAGCTTGGATACACCTCAGGATCTAGGAGTGTTTTTATTGCTACTTAACAGGCAATCAATACAGACAGTATTTTTAAAGATATGTATCAATATTACAATCTGATGCATACTGAATTTTAAAGCTGTGTCTATAAAATATAGTGTAACGTGTTGATTTTTTAATTATGGCTTTTTAATTTACAGTTTAAAAATACTTTCCCTTTCTGGTATTGATAAAACACTATTCCTCCTGCATCTGTCATATTTAGGTCTAGCATGGTTGTCTATTTTCAGTATATTACCTTGTGACGTTGCACTCTGTATGATTTTATAAAAATATGCTAATGAGTGTGAATATAATATAACTGGATTATGCTTCATGCAAAAGCTCCCTTGTAAGATATCATTACAAAGCTTAAAATCTACTGAGTGTTGTCATCCTATTTGTATAAATGTATCACTCTTGTATGTGAAACTAGAAATATGAAATAACTCTGAGGGCCTACTGCAGTTATGCAACGTGTGGGCCATTAATGGTGGTTTGGAATCTTAATGACTCCCATTAACCAGGACAATTACCTGTAGATGGCTCTGTTTTACTTGTAAGTCTTCCTGTATACCTGTGGGCTGGCATGTGGGTAATGAAGTCTTACAGTGACATGTGATCATGTCACCTGAACTGGAATCCATCTTTAACCTGGTGCTTTTCCATTGAGAAGAGGGGTGGGAACCCAGAGGGACAAAGGATTCCCGCCTTATGCAAAAGATATATAAGTGGGTGGAACAGAACAAAGGGGGCGAAATCCCCTAGCTACCACCGGAGCTGAAACAAGGACTGGACAAGGGGAAAGGATTGTGCCCAGATTAGGAAGGCATCTAGTCTGTGAAAGAAACTTATTGAAACATCTCTGAGGGGGAGACTTTATCTGTATTCAGTTTTATTACTGTACTAGACTTAGACTTGCGTATTTTATTTTGTTTTGCTTGGTAATTTAAATTGTTCTTTCTGTTACTACTTGGAACCACTTAAATCCTACTTTCTGTATTTAATAAAATCACTTTTTACTTATTAATTAACCCAGAGTATTAATACCTGGGGAGAGGGGGAGGCAAACAGCTATGCATATCTCTCTATCAGTGTTACAGAGGGCAAACAATTTGAGTTTACCCTGTATAAGCTTTATACAGGGTAAAATGGATTTATTTGGAGTTTGGACCCCACTGGGAGTGGGGCATCTGAGTGTTAAAGACAGGAACACTTCTTAAGTTGCTTTGAGTTAAGTCTGCAGCTTTGGGGTACGTGGTTCAGACCGTGGGTCTGTGCTGGAGCAGACTGGCATGTCTGGCTCAGCAAGACAGGGTGCTGGAGTCCCAAGCTGGCAGCGAAAGCAGGGGCAGTAGTCTTGGCACATCAGTTGGCAGCCCCAAGGGGGTTTCTGTGATCCAACCCGTCACATACCTGCTTATTATGAATCATTGCTTTTAATAAATAATCTGCTTGTCTTTAATTTAGTGTGTTTCAGAAGGGTACAGTATTTGATAAATAATCAGTGACCTCATTTACAGAAAGGTAAAACAGTATGGTGAAAGAGTAGCCTATAAACTGTGCTTCATTGTTTACTATGTGCCAGTGTTTTTTCTGCATAATTAGGGAAAAGTGATTGTAAAGCAGGAAAAAGCTTCCTGATAAAAATCAAGGCTGCAGTATTTTCAGGGATGCTGGAACTAGAGGTGTTGGGGTGAGGCAGCACCCCTTGGCATGAAGTGGTTTCTATCATATACAGGGTTTACAGTTTTGTTCAGTGCTTTCAGCACCTTCGCGAGAAAAATTGTAACAATGTCATTAGATATCTTAAGATTTTTTTCTGCCTTTATCTTACCTTTCAGTTCTCTTCCCTTTGAGTTCCTCCTCTGTAATCTCAGAACAGTAGGTGACTGATAGATCCCAAACTACTAATCAACTCTTAGACTCTTAGGTCCCTCACCAAAGGCTCTTACGTAAATTAAGTTGTCATGGGATAAGAGGGAAGATCCTTTCATGGATTGAGAACTGGTTAAAAGATAGGGAACAAAGGATAGAAATAAATGGTAAATTTTCAGAATGGAGAGGGGTAACTAGTGGTGTTCCCCAAGGGTCAGTCCTAGGACCAATCCTATTCAACTTATTCATAAATGATCTGGAGAAAGGGGTAAATAGTGAGGTGGCAAAGTTTTCAGGTGATACTAAACTGCTCAAGATAATTAAGACCAAAGCAGACTGTGAAGAACTTCAAAAAGATCTCACAAAACTAAGTGATTGGGCAACAAAATGGCAAATGAAATTTAATGTGGATAAATGTAAAGTAATGCAAATTGGAAAAAATAACCCCAACTATACATACAATAAGATGGGGGCTAATTTAGCTACAACTAATCAGGAAAAAGATCTTGGAGTCATCATGGATAGTTCTCTGAAGATGTCCATGCAGTGTGCAGCAGCAGTCAAAAAAGCAAACAGGATGTTAGGAATCATTAAAAAAGGGACAGAGAATAAGATGGAGAATATCTTATTGCCCTTATATAAATCCATGGTACACCCACATCTTGAATACTGCGTACAGATGTGGTCCTCTCATCTCAAAAAAGATATACTGGCATTAGAAAAGGTTCAGAAAAGGACAAATAAAATGATTAGGGGGTTGGAATGGGTCCCATATGAGGAGAGATTAAAGAGGCTAGGACTTTTCAGCTTGGAAAAGAGGAGACTAAGGGGGGATATGATAGAGGTATATAAATCATGAGTGGTGTGGAGAAAGTGAATAAGGAAACGTTATTTATTTGTTCCCATAATATAAGAACTAGGGGCCACCAAATGAAATTAATGGGTAGCAGGTTTAAAACAAATAAAAGGAAGGTCTTCTTTACACAGCGCACAGTCAACCTGTGGAACTCTTGCCTGAGGAGGTTGTGAAGGCTAGGACTATAACAGGGTTTAAAAGAGATAAATTCATGGAGGTTAAGTCTATTAATGGCTATTAGCCAGGATGGGTAAGGAATTGTGTCCCTAGCCTCGGTTTGTCTGAGGGTGGAGAAGGATGGCAGGAGAGAGATCACTTGATCATAACCTGTTAGGTTCACGCCCTCTGGGGCACCTGGCATTGTCCACTGTCGGTAGACAGGATACTGGGCTGGATGGACCTTTGGTCTGACCCAGTATGGCCATTCTTATGTTCTTATGTTCTAATTCTCTGCATGTCAGAAACATATTTATTTATTTATTTACTGGCATCATTATGAGAGTTCTGTGATTACAACTATTCCAGATAAGGATTTAATGAAAAGAACTTCATTTAAGCAACATTTCATTCCTATGGTAAACACCTCCTTTGGCTATATTTTAATACTGACAATGTTACCACTGGGGAAATGTAAAAACACAGCATGAAGATAAGTGAATGCTGTACAAAAATTGCCACCACAAGCTTCCTGTCAATCTTAACTTGACAAGCCAGACATATTGATCGGCTAGTACTCTGCAGAAGATTAAGCAGACTCAGGACACAGAGCAGGTGCTGGTGGCATACTTCTTTTCAGAAATTATTCACCAATCTAAAATGACTACTGCTTGAGAATGTGAGATTCCCTCACAGTAACTGTAAAATATAAATTGCATCCAAGTCCCTAGGAAAAATACAATAAAGATATATTCAGCCTAAACTGTTAAATTGCTGTAATTTGCAATAGCATTTACAGGCACTGTTGCTATTGCAGGTAAATTAATGTTTTATGCTGTGTAGCCACTGGAACATGTACATTAAGCTTTATGACTATGGTCATGCTTTTTATGTTAAGTGACAATATTCAGGTCTGACTTCTCACCAGGCCTTTTTCTTCATGAGAAAAAAATTCATAGGTTGTCCCTAAAGTTTTTACAGTTAATTGGATATTATAGTAAAGCCAGTTTGATTTATGAAGATTTCAGTGATCTAGAAATGTACGGCTAGGCTTTGTCCTATGCGCTGGAGTGCTTTGATTTTATTGTTGTTGCTAATGCATTAGATGTGGACCCTTGCTGATAAAGGGCTTGAAAGGCATTTCCTTTATGTACCATGTTTCCGCAGGATGTCAAAAGAAAAAAAAAAACAGCTGAGCAGTTTGGCAAGAGTTCAAGTGCTCCGCTGGTAAAACGTCTATGTATTTCAATTCACTTAGGGGATATGTGGGGACTTGTTTCTTAAATCCTGGGGAAAAGGTGACAGACACTTTGAAGCGTTTGCATATCAATCTCTAGAAAAGTAATCCTAAATTGCTCCTTGGCCTGCTGATTAAAATCAAATCCAGTATCTGTTAAATATATATATATATGTCCTTGATCAGGGCTTATGGGTCTGATCTTATTCACGGGGCAGACATTCAAATACGGGACAACTTTAGCTTTTTTTTTTTTTTTTTTTGCAAGAATGACCATTATATCCAATACTTCACCTTGGTCTATTAGCTCTCAAGAATATCTCTCTCTTTTCATCCATCAGCCATTCAGCAGCAAGGACTCAGCATGGTTAACAGTCCCTCTTAAACCCTCTTAAAAGAATTAGCCTACTTCTTACACTACACATAAAATTCGATAGGGAGTTGAAGATATTTCTGTCTGCCAGTTTAGATCAAAAAAAGGACCTTACATGACCACACAAGCTGTTATCTGTTTTTCTCATTCAAATGAACAATATGTTGCCTGCTTTCAGGTTAGTCTGACCCTGGCCTTAGGGCAACAGTAGTTTTAAATGAACAACTTGCTAACTACTACAAATGTCATCTCTTCTGCTGATACTCCATCATCTGTGATAGTGTTGAAGCATTTCTGCCACATATCTCTATATACTTGATAATATTGTTCACTTTTTAAAATATAAAGTGTCCAAACAGCGCTTGAACTGAAGAGGAAAAGAAGACAGAGTTCCTGGGCACCTTTTGGATTGATGTTTAAAGAAACATTAAAATTATACATATTTGTTTCCCCTTGGTTAAAATTTGTGAATTTGGTCCAGGGTGAAATTTTACCAGTAAAAATAGCAAAATTTCTAGCACCTTCAGGAAAATCTGAAGTAGGCCAAGTCAGCTGCATTTGAGTTTGCCAAACCTATCCTTAATAAAGTTAATTTTCTTTGGCTGACACATGGGGTAAAGTATAATCACTTTATGGTACTGTAATATTTACATCAAGATATCATTTTGCAAATGTCATTGTGTCATGGCGCTATTGAAAATAACTAGTTAAGGAAAGTCACACAGTCTGGTAGCCTCTATCCAGATGGTACAAAGGGAAGATAGGGCTTCACTTCTCTGCAGCTTGTCCAAAGAGCTCTGCACTATAGCCTCGGATTAGTTTGGGGTGTAAAATTACACAAGACATGAACAGGTGCTATTAATCCGCAGCTAAATTAAAAAAAATGTTGAGCTGGAGCTTGACGGAGCACATACAGAGACATTATAAACTTTGGTTAGTACAGACAAGTATAATTGAAATCATAAGAAAACAAAAGAGTACAAAAAGTACGTCATGCATATTTACAGCTGTAGGCTGGTACAAGATAAAGCAGTCCCCCAGTGTTGATATACATACAATCTTATGGAGGCCATTAGAAGCAAAGATGGAAAAAACAGTGGAGCACACCACAAGAGGGCGTGTTCATATTCAGGCTTCCACTGTTTGGTTATCCCTGGTGTCCCAATTAGGGCTTGGTCTGACCATCTTTCTATATACCTTTTTTCTCACATCCCTCACAAGTCTAGGACTATATTTGATTTAGGTCTGAGCCCCCTGCCCATGTTTGTCATTCTAGGGGACCATAGTTAAGGTTTTGATGCTAGCATAAACTATTTGTGCCATACATTTCATAATGGCTTTGATACATAAATTTGTGTTTTCCATAGTTACATGTTCCCCCCAAACCCCTAGAAATCCATGATGTCAAGGTTCTGTGGTGTACTTGTTTATCACAAGCTACATATTGCAAAATATTATTAAATCTTATAACCTTAGGTTAAGCAGTCATACTAACTCCTCCGTTACTTTGGCTAAATACCGAAATTTCTGACAGGCTTACTAGGCCTCAGCTGATTACCAAACTACTTAAATTATTATACAGATTCTTATGTTTCCCTGTTTTTGTTACAGCTCTAATAGTGTTACTATCTTAAAGCATTTTAATATGTCAAAACAAATTATAAATAATTTAATCTTCACCCTAAAATTAGGTTGGGGTAACAGGTAAATGACCCCCTGAAAGTGAAAGCCTGGCCCCACTGAAGTCTATGGTAAACTCCCATTGACATCTTTGGGGCCAGGATTTCAGATTGTGAGCCCATAACCAGAAAGTAGGTTGCAGGAGAATAATGAACTCTTCTCTATCTGATTCAAAACAGAGTACTTATCATCAGGGCAAATTAAGAGGGCAGGCCTCTTCTAAAAAGACATCTCAGGAGAGTTCTCCACTTTAGGAACCTCCAGTGTAATATGAATGCCTATTTTGGATCTAATCCTAAACACATTTCTGTGGTGGGACACCTCTTGAAATAATTGCAGTAACTATCTCATTATACCTCATATTCAAAGGTGGGGTCTCTAACAGAAGGTTCAAATTCTACATCTGGTTGCCACAAAAAAAGATCTTAAGAAAATAAAATAGCTATTTATGTGTCTGGAAATCCTGGTTTGAGGATCTAGTCATAGGATCTCCTGCTAGGCACCCAGGTTTAAAAATCAGATTCACAGAGTGAAATTCACCCATGTGCAGTGGGCTTTGGAGTTGTGCAGCACTTCTGTCCTGCAAAGTGGGACCATAACTGGTGTAGATGCCTTGTGCACATGGGTGGATTTTGCCAACAATGACAAAATTCTAATTTATTATTCCTCTCTCTCCTGTTGTTTTCAGTTGAGAGTACAGTAAATTAAAGTTTACTGACACACATTTTACTTAGCCAACTTATGTCTTTCTAGAATGTTCCCAATGACTTCATCTTTCTGGATGACATTTATGAAATTACAGCATATAATTACATTAGGATAAATATCCAGTGTAAATAATGCAACTATGAACACATTTCTGTTTGCTGTACCATAAGATTATCCCATTTACTTTCCTTTATAGACTAGTTTTTTTAAGAGTCATTTTGTGAATATGACACTTTGGCACTGACAATTTCTATTCTGCATGATGTTTTGCTCAATTTACAAATCAAAACACGTCTTTATAACTCTCTGAACCACAGGTTCAATGTCCCCTATGAGCATCAAGCTGCTTCTTTCTTCTTTACATCACTGTCAAGAATTTTTTTTAGTTCTATAATGATTATTCTTGGTGATTCAAAATAATGAAGTATGCAACAGAAAGATTACAATCTAATTTTCATAAAGTATCTATTGTGAAGGAGACTGAAAGTGGCAAACTAATGATTTTGACTAGAATATTGAGCCAGCATGATATCAAAATTACAAAAGAAAATGATTTGTCATATACATTGATGTGAAATACCCAGATGTGAGAAATCAGCAACCGGGGGTTAGACTCATAGACTATCAGAGTTGGAAGGGACCTCAGGAGTTCATCTAGTCCAAACCCCCTGCTCAAAGCAGGCCCAATCCCCAATTTTTTTTTGTCCCAGATCCCTAAATGGCCCCCTCAAGGATTGAACTCACAACCCTGGGTTTAGCAGGCCAATGCTCAAACCACTGAGCTATCCCTCCCCCCCCAATTTGGGGGTTCATTTCCCCCAACTTGCCCCAAAGGTGTAAAAAAATGAATTTATACTGAAGCAGGCACATAGCGAGAAGAACATATAGTGAGAAGAAGGAACCATATGGGGTTATCTTTCTCTTTTCAGTATCTTCTCTAACCTCTAATGATCACTTTTCTGATTATATTTCACAATTTCTCCCTAGGACTAGGAATGGGTAAGCATCTTTCTCTGAGCCTCATGTTTCTCCAGTTCTGTGATCAACTAGCCCTAGGATATGTGCTAAAGAAACTGTTGACTTATTACTCTATAGAAATTCAGCTGTTAATCTCTGAGCTATAGCCCTCAGAGCAAGATGGTGATATCACCTACTTGACTAATTAATATTTAAAAGGAATCCTTTTGGGCAGTCTTGTATTCTTCAAGCACTCTGTAGGAGAAAGGGGTTCAGTCCTTGGTCTATCACACCAACGGTGTCAGTGCTGGTGGTCTGGGGAAATGTAGCTACCTTCTTAGTACGTTCTGGGCTGATAATTGATTTTAAAAAGATCATTGAACATCCATCAGAACATAATTATAATAACTTTTTACTACCAATAAAGGCTGGATTTGAACCACTGACCTACAAGTGAAAAACTGTCTAACCCATTACCAAATTCTCTAAGCAATTTAATCATCCTGCAAAAAAGCGTTTACTTTTATTCCTAATATAATATTTTGACACATAATCCTAGTCTTCTGTAAGTAATCACTTTAATTAAAACATTACAGTTGGCTTCTTTCAAACAGTTTTATGCCCCATCATCATTTTTTTCCCTCTCTTCATATCTCAGCAAAACATCCTCAAGAGAATCTAAATTATTTTATCTGTTGGCAGGAGAAGTATATGTTCTACCTGAACATGATGAAACATTTAAATAGTAATTCATTATCATGGCTATAGTTAATGACCTCTCTAAGCCATATATATATTTGGCCGACTCACTAGAACATGACAATGGTTTCAAGATTTCCACCATAAATCCTGTTGCCAGAGTTTGTAACTTTGTTAGAAGCAATTTCTGGGCATTGAATCTTGGTTTATTTCAAGGGTCTCAAACACGCGGCCCACCAAGCTCCCCGTGCCCGACCCCACCTCGACTACCTCTGTGTCAGGGGTTGGCAAACTACAGACCGTGGGCCGAGATTGCCCCCCCTTGCGCCGTGAGCCCCGTGCAGCTCCCGGCACCAAGGTCCCTGCGGGGGGGGGGCACAGAGAGCTCCATGCGTTGCTTCCAGGCACCGCCCCCCGCAGCTCCCATTGGCCAGGAAAGGGGAACCGCAGCCAATGGGAGCTTCAGTGGAGGTACCTGGAGGAGCAGCAAAGGCAGCGCACAGAGCCCTATGCCCTCCCTCCCCCAGGGGCAGCAGGGACGTGGTTCCAGCTGCTTCCTGAAGTGGAGCAGAGTGGAGTGGGGCCAGGGCATGCAGGCAGGCAGGGAGCCTGCCCTGGCCCCGGTGCGTGCTGCTGCCACCCCGGAGCTGCTCTAGGTAAGTAGCGCCAGGCCGGAGCTTGCATCCCTCACCCCTCCTGCACCCCAGCTCCCTGCCCTGAGCCCCATCCTGCATCCCACACCCATCCTGCAGACCAACCCCCTGCCCTGAGCCTCCTGCTGCACCCCACACCCTTCCTGCACCCCCACCCCCTGCCCTGAGCCTCCTGCCGCATCCCACACCCCTCCTGCAGCCCAACCCCCTGCCCTGAGCCTCCTGCCACATCCCACACCCCTCCTGCAGCCCAACCCCCTGCCCTGAGCCCCCTGCCGCATCCTGCATACTTCTTGCACCTCAACTCCCTGCCCTGAGCCCCTGCTACACCCTGCACCCCTCCTGCATCCCCAGGGGGAATGGAGGGGGCGGAGCTGCAGTGGGGACTTCAGGGAAGGGGTTGGAATGGGGATGGGGAAGAAGTGGGAAGAGGCGGGGCAGGGTGGGGCCTCATGGAAGTGGTGGAGTGGGGGCGGGGCTGGGGGCAGCGAGGGGGGCTGTCAGTGATGCGGCACGCGGGCCAATGCACTAGTCCTCATGTGGCCCTTGTGATCATTTGAGTTTGAGACCCCTGATTTATTTCGTTTATCGATTCATAGATTCTGAGGCCAGAAGGAACCAGTGTGATCATCTAGTGTGACCTGTATAACACAGGCCATAGAACTTCCCCAAAATTCCTATAGTATATCTTTTAGAAATCTCTATTTAAAAATGGTCAGTGATGCAGAATCAACCAAAACCCTTGACAAATTGTTCTGATGATTAATTACTCACTGCTGAAATGTATGCCTTATTTCCAGTGTGAATTTGTCTAGCTTCTCCTTTCAGCCATTGGCTAGTGTTATACCTTTCTCTGCTAGACTGATGAGCCCATTATTAGCTTATTAGCTACCCATATAAGTAGCTATTGATTGTAATCAAATCACCCCTTAACCTCTTAAGCAAAATTTTGTTAAGCAAAATACATTTAGTTCCTTAAGTCTATCACTATAATGCAGGTTTTCTCATGCTTTAAATCATTCTCATGGCTCTTCTCTGAACCCTCTCCAATTTATCAATATCCTTTTTGAATTCTGGGCCCCAGAACTGGACACAGTATTCCAGCAGTGGTCGTCCTAGTGCCAAATATTGAAGTAAAATGAGTTCACTACTCCTGCTCGAGATTCCCTTGTTTATATATCACAGGATCACATTAGCTGATTTGATAACAGCATCACACTGGGAGCTCGTCAACTGATTATTTGCCATGAACCCCAAATCTTTTCCAGACTCCCTGCTTCCCAGAATAGAATCCACCAAGTATGGCATCAACCCATGAATTCTTTTACAGATATAGGTTTTTTTTAATGGAAGTTCTCTTGGTACACAGTCTGTTTTGCTTATATAGCTAAAATATAATTTTGATGTGAACAATGAAGAGCTTGGAAATGTTTTCTAGGTTATGGTTTAACAGCACATGATAGAAAAAATAATAAAGCATATGAGTAAGGCTACGTGTTTGTCATGGAGGTTGCGGAAGTCACGGATTCCATGACTTCCTGCGACCTCCGTGACTTCTGCAGCAGCTGGTGTGGCTGACTCCAGCATCGCCCAAGCAGCTGGTCCTTGGGGCCAGGTGCATGGGCGGCCTTGGGGCTAGTCGCACTGATTGCTGCTGGAGCAGCTCTGCAGCCAGCCACTTGTGACAGCTCCTCAGCCAGTTGCAGCAGCTTCTGCTCCGGAGGCCTTGGGCAGAAGCCAATGCGGCTGGGCCCAGGGACCACTTGAGCAGCAGTCCCCGGGGTGGCGGGAGCAGTCACAGCTCAGGGGCTCCCAGCAGCAATCCTGGGGGGGCTGGAGCAGCAGATGGCCCCATGGCTCCCCCCCAGTGGATGGAGTGGCAGTGGGCCTCTCCAGGGATTCCCCCACCACAGGAGCAGCGGTCCTCCCCAGGGACCTCCCCAGGGCTCCCCTGGTGTCATGGGCTCCCTCCCGCCACAGCACCCCCCCCCATCATCCCCTCCCCCTAAGATTCAATCAGTAGTATTTATGGTACAAGTCCTGGACAGGTCACAGGCCATGCTTTTTTGTTTTTTTGCCCATGACCTATCCATAACTTTTACTAAAAATACCTGCGATTAAATCTTAGCCTTACTCATGAGACATTAAACTTGAAAAATATCTGAAATTTTATTTTTTCTCAAGATTGACTCAGTAGTAATTATTTTCATAAATAGTTTTCTTTCCAACAGAGTCATTTGTGCACTAATCTAACAGATAACATGTGTTTTAAAATAGTGTTAATGACATAATTATGCATTTAACCAAGTTGGCTCTGTTGGCCCATCCTAACCACCAACTTGATTGAATGTGTAGCTGTGTCATTAACACAATTTTAAAAATGCACATTACGTGTTAGAGTGGTGCATATTTTTCAATACTAGGGTAAGAATGCAAAATTCCAATTAAACTAATGCAATTCCATCAGGGCTGAATTTGGCCCATAGCTTTAATCATCCTCAAATAGCCTGAAAAGTTTTTTTTTTCTGGTTTTATTTAGAGATATGTACAAATGTCATGGTTATTTGCTAAATTAAAAATGAAGAACATAGCTAGTATCAGTAATATGTCTAGAATGGGAATTAACTGTAAGTACACTCATTGCATTTTTATTTATTTACTTTTAGTTAACACTGTGGCCTAGTCTTCACTATAGGGAGATCTACACTGCTGCAATCGATGCAGCAGGGATCGATTTAGTG
This sequence comes from Natator depressus, assembly GCF_965152275.1. Taxonomy (NCBI): domain Eukaryota; kingdom Metazoa; phylum Chordata; order Testudines; family Cheloniidae; genus Natator; species Natator depressus. The sequence continues at coordinate 308,043,844 of NC_134234.1, forward strand.
GGTCCAGTGAAGACCCACTAAATTGACAACAGAGAACTCTGTTTGACCATGGTAGTCCCACTCTCTCAGAAGAGTAAGTTAAATCAGCCGGAGAGTTGGTAGCACACACCATTTTGATTAAAAATCTGGAATGATATATATTACCATGGCATACATTAAATGGCTTAAAAACTGTCTAACTGATAGGCCTCAGAATGTAACTGTAAAGAGGGAATCATCGAGTGGGTGTGTTTCCAGTGGTGTCCTGCAAGGATTGGTTCTTGGCTCTATACTATTTAACATTTTAATCAGTGACCTAGAAGAAAACAATATCACCACTGATAACATTTGCAGATGACACAAAAATTGGAGGAGTGATAAATAAAAATGATGATAGGTCACTGATTCAAACTGATCTGGATTGCTTATTAAATTGGGCACAAACAAATAATAAGCATTTTAATATGTCTATTGAAGCAGTGACTCCGAAAAGATGTAGGGGTCATGGTAGATAATCAGCTGAATATGAGCTCCCAGGGTGATGCTGTGGCCAAAAGAGACGATGCCATTCAGGGATGCATAAACAGGGCAATCTAGAATAGGAATAGAGAGGTTATTTCAACCATTCCTAGAATATTGTGGTCAGTTCTGGTGCCCACAGTTCAGGAAAGATGTTGATAAGTTGAAGAGGGTTCAGAGAAGAGATACAAGAATGATTAAAGTATTAGAAAACATACCGTATAGTGATAGACTCAAGGAATTCAATCTATTTGGCTTAACAAAGAGAAGGTTAAGAGGTGAATTGAGAATCTCTAAGTACCTATGACAGGTTTCAGAGTAGCAGCCATGCTAGTCTGTATTCGCAAAAAAAAAAAAAAAAAAAAAAGAGTACTTGTGGCACCTTAGAGACTAACCAATTTATCTGAGCACAAACTTTCGTGAGCTACATCTCACGAAATGTATGCATCCGATGAAGTGAGCTGTAGCTCACGAAAGCTTATGCTCAAATAAATTGGTTAGTCTCTAAGGTGCCACAAGTACTCTCTTTCTAAGTACCTATGTTTGTAAATATTTCATCATGGGCTCAACAATCTAGTGGAGGTATAACATGATCCAATGGCTGAAAGCTGAAGTTAGACAAAGTCAGGCTGGAATGGGGATGTAATAAGGCATACATTTTTGGCAATTTACCAAGGGTTGTGGTGGATTCTCCATCACTGACAATTGGATTGGATGTTTTTCTAATAGATATGTTCTAGGAATTATTTCGGGGAAGTTCAATGGCCTGTGCTATACAGGAGGTCAGATTAGATGATCACAACGGTCCCTTTTGGCCTTGGAATCTATTAATGTATGTATGTACACAAAATGATATTTCTAATTATTTCACTGTATAACAATCTACCTTTTGACATTTCTGTAACAAAATTTAAAAGCCCACAAAAATTACAAAGAGTATATATTTTTGAAAATGTGTGTGTGGGTTGATGGATGGGGGCTGTTTGTTTTTTAACAGTCTGATTCCCATTTAAATGCTTGGGAAATATAGCTAAAACTCACAAACTTGCAAGTGCGGAAGTTATGACAATAGCAAAGGAAGTCAAACTCAAGGTTCAGGTGCCTTCATTTGTGCCAAACTCTGCTAGTCTGACTCACATAAAACTATTAATTTCACTGGGAGTTTTTCATGAGTAAACCAAATAGGATTTGACCATTATTCTGATCCATTGTCTATTTATTTTGGTATATGTAGTCTTGTCAAGATATAGAAGGGGTCAGTGACAGTAGAATTAAATGATGACGCTCTGAGATGAGCCAAAGGTCCCTATTAAATTTAAGGTCAAAATTAACCCAAGATGAATTACAAAATATGTTCCAGGATAAAAGGGAATTTAGCAAGTTTAAACCACAATTAGCTAAAACAGGACAGAAACATACAGTACTTATAGATTACATGATAATGTAGAGATGAATGTAAAAGAAAATACAGCTCAAATATATTTCACACGCACTGATACAGAAGAATATTAATAATGCGGAAAAGGCTATTACATCATTCAGTAGTACCAGTTTAGAACCCAGGTCTGTGAGGACCTGTAACAGTAAATTTAGAGAATTATATTTAAATTTGGAAGGATTAGATTTTTACTGGTAAATGTCAGTAAACGTTGACTTCACCGTACACCCACACAGCGATGAAAAGTATTTCCATCGATGATAATAGAAATTTACAGATTGGAAACATAAGAAAAATGGTGCTTGAGAATTTATTCGTTTGACTAAAGGATATTTACTTTGTATATTTTGACTTATAAAGTCCATAACTTGTGTTTTAAGGTTTATAAAGGTTTAACTTTTTGAATCTACTGTCATTAATTATTTCTGACACCGTCCATTGCCTGACCCCTCCCCAATAATTTCCTGCAACTCTGAACATTTCAATCAATACAAACAGAAAAACAATCTTTAAAATAAACATTGATATTAGCCATCAAAATTATTTTTAAAAATTGAATTATTCCAAGCCTAATTAGATTTCAAGTAGTAACTTTCATTTTCTCCAGGTAATCATTGCTTGCACCACATCTAATATGCAATAGTATCTGATGTAATTTTTCTTCTGATTTTTTTTTTGATGTTCAGAAATGGGCTCTGAACCTATGAACTCCATATTTGTCCATGGCTAGTATATGACCCTTATTCCTTTGGTCTTTTTTTAAAATGCAATGCATTTTTTTGTTTGACTTCAAGTCACTGGGAGTCAAGAGTCTGTGTCTTTTTGAGAGAAATTTTTTTTTTCTGTTAATGCTCATTTAAGTTTTCAGATATGCTAACATTTGGATGAATACCTGGAAGATATCTGCATACTGGGGCTGGTCAACAAAAAAAAAATGTTCGTACAGAAAATTTTATTGAAAAAACCTCCAAAAAATCACAAATTTTGCAGAAAAAACAAAAACAGAACATTTTAATTCAAAAATAAAAACATGTTCAGTTTTCGGCCACAAAGAATTTGTTTTTCATATTTTTGATGAAAAGTTGAAAATATTCATGGAAAATTTCCAGATCTTTTCAGTGAAATTTTTTGTTTAGTCAAAACCCCAATTTTCAATCAAAAAACATTGATTGAAAATTTTGAATCAGCGCCACTGAATACTCTCAAATAATTAATAGTATGAGTTCCCATACCATAGTGAACAGAACTCAGTGCTTTTATTTAGGAAAATAGTCTTGGAATCCATTCCCCACCCCCCCCTTTTAACCAGCTATAGAATTACTAGTAGCCGCGTAGTGTGCTCACTACCGACACACACAGGCTAATCTAAACTCCAGCCTCAGACATATTTTGAGAGAAATGTCAGTTTCATGTGCCATATACTAACAGCATTAATATGTAATGTAAAAATAGCTTTTTTCCCCGGTTTCTCTTCCTCAACACTGCATTATGAAATGCAAGATAATTTACCATACTGATTATTTTTCTGATTATTTTTCTTAATTCAAATTGTACTAAAAGAAAAGGAGGACTTGTGGCACCTTAGAGACTAACATATTTATTTGAGCCTAAGCTTTCGTGAGCTACAGCTCACCTCACGAAAGCTTAGGCTCAAATAAATGTGTTAGTCTCTAAGGTGCCACAAGTCCTCCTTTTCTTTTTGCGAATACAGACTAACATGGCTGCTACTCTGAAACAAGTTGTACTAGTATTTTATTCCAGTAAGTACATAGAAAGTAGCCTAGTGCTTTGTGTTACTGTAGTAGGAAATGCTTCTTATTTCTAATCAAATGAAAATTGGAATCTTTAGTCTTGTTATCAAGTCTTGCAAGCGTCATTTTAAAAAAAAAAAAAAAAGAAAAAAGAAAGGAAATCTCTGTCTTTTTCACTACCTGGTCCTTGCTCATAAAAAACTCCCAGGTGACAGAAAGTAAACCTCCAAGCTGCTTAGCCAGGCAGTATTTGATTGTAAAACCATACTTCATATTAAATTCTTTCAAGGGAACACTTAAGACAATGTGAGGATTTGGGACATCTATTTTTTTTGTTGAAACAATAAATGGAATACAAAAAAGTCCCTTAATACTGGGATGACAGTTTTAATCCTCTTCATGATTTTACAGAAAACAGGATTTTGAGAGATAAGGAACCATAATTAAATATGACTAGTGAATAAACAGAAATCACAAAGTTATCTGCATCTCCACACACTGAAATTTTAATTTCAGATTTTAATTAGAAGATATTAGGAGTTTAATTACCTCTCTTCTTCTGGTAACATAAGCATGTTCTCTAGGCTCGCTTGAGGAAACATAAAAAATCATCGGTTTGTTTTATAGTTGAACAGAGACATAGTTCTTAATGCAATTATGTTTGCAGTTGGGGAATGAAGTATTCTCCACCCTCATTCAGTCTGTTCTGCAGGAAAAGGCAATGTTTGACTTAATTTGTGTATGAAATAAAATACTACCAATCTCTTGCCACTTTTGTTCTCTGGACAATTGACTCTTGAGTCTTTACTTTGGTTTCCTGACAATTTCTCATTAGTGACAAGTTGACAATGACAGCAATTGTCGTAAGATTTGGTTCTGAATCCATATTTTGCCCCTCTAAACGTAGAGAGTGTCCCTTGATCTCTATAGATTTTCAGGACTTTCAAATAGGCCTTTCTTGCCAGTTTCAAACATGCCTTATTCGTTTTTTCTTTCCTTGATATTGCATGTTACCCACTATGGCTATCTAAAAGCATTACAGGAAGAACAGCCAAACAACTTCATATGTACACTATCTATGCTACTTTCTTTAAGTATGTTTTAGCTGCAGTTTTCAGTGTTTTATCTTTGCACTGTATTAATGCATATTATGAAAATGAAAGTCAGCATTAAACTCTCTTTAATTGCTAGATGCTTATATGCAGATTGCATGATAGCAAACAGTCTAGTTTTTTTTTCTGATTTGTTATTCATTTAGTGGCTGCACTGATAACTACTGTATAGACACTGAATTCAGTTTATTTGAAAATTTTTTGTGAGTCATCATAAATGTCACAGGGAGGCAATTCACATTTCATTGTAAATTCAGCTTCAGTCTTTTATTTTGTTTTTATATGTTATTTGTATTACCTTAGTGCCTAAGAGCCCCAGTCATGGACCAGACCCCACGGTGCTAGGTACTAAACAAACATATAAGAAAAAGATAGTCCCTGGGCCAAAGAGTTTATAATCTATGCTCTAAATGAGGTGGATGCAGTCTCACAATTTCTGACTCTACTTGGACTCACTAACTAGATCTTACAGGTTTGCAAGTGCTCTTACATTGCTAGTGTGCTACCTCTCCTGTCTTGCACCACTCATGAAACCTACCTGACTAACTTCTATGCAGAAGCAGAGGCAAATTCAGGTTTGGCATAAACCATGAACTCCATGAAGTTGCCCCTGATTTATATTGGTTATGATTTTGGTCCATGGTATTTATGACTGATCTCTTTTTGTCCTGTACCATATCAAATGAATGCTGCCACGCTATTAATCCATCCTTAAAAAATGTACTGTTACCTAACTAATGTGACTGTTGTAAAGAAAAAAAGTAATGATAAATTTTGGATATAATATAGAAACCAATTTGAATCTGGTGTACATTGTGTCCATCTACATCTTACATGAACTCCTGGAAATATCAATGATAAATTAGATTTAAGATCTTCAAGGCTCAGACCTCCTTCACCCTGTGTTTGTACAATGCCTAATAGACTGGGGATTTGATCCATGACTGTGGACTATCATAATAATATGTCTGATTCACCATTTTATTACTTCAATTTTACACTGGTGTAACTTCATCAATTGCAATAGAATGATACGGATATAAAACTGAACTAGTGCAGTGGTGAATCAAATCCATTGACCTTATCCATCAAAAGAATGGTGACTACTTGTGTCTACATCAGAAATGCCCTGTATTACCAGGTCTTTCCCTTTATTTTGGACCCAGTTTATCTTTCTACATAAATTTGTTATCACTTCAGGTTGATCCAAAGCACATTAAACTTAATGGAACAACTCCTATGGATTTCAGTGGGCTTGAAACAAACCATTAATATCTTTGTGAATTATACACCAGATACTCTTTATTATTAAAAAAATAGAAAATATTTTTTATAAAGAGAAATTAAATAAAGATAATAATCCAACATCAGGTTTACAAGGACAGTGTTTAAATGATTCCATTTCTGGCAATCAAAATACATCGGTTGTCTCTATTGTTCTAGTTCAGATCACATGTAACTAAAGATAGCTGCCGTCAGATCAGTGTTTGGTTAGTTACATGAAGAGTTAATCACTTTAGTCCACTACCCGCAAGATGACATCCCCATATCACAGAAACCACCTGACCAATTGCTAATCCTTGTAAGTCTCACAGGGCCTGCCTGATCCAAAGCTCCTTGAGATCATGGTAGTCTTTCTATTGACTTTAATGAACTTTGACCAGACAAACCAAACATTGAATGAATAGAACTACCCCATAACCTCTCTCAACTGGACATGGTTCCTCAAGGACATCATATGGAAATTTTCACGATTCTACCCATACCATTGCTCTTCTATAGAAAGAGACGTGTAGTCTCCATGGTTGTAATTTTAACACTTTTCATAAGCATTACATTCAATAATAATAAACAATAATATAATAGTAGTAATAATGAAAAACAATAAAGAGCTAGGATTTTCTCAGAATGCTTTGATTAAGACTCCTTTATTGGTTTCATTTAAAACAGATTAAAAACAACTTCCAGGACTACAGTCCTGGTTTAATAATATAGGAATTATGTCAAGTATACAAGCTGATTATTATTGTTGCAGGCATCATAGCAAATAAGAATTAGAACAAAATGGATCAATCACTTGTGATGCTATAACAATGTGCATCTTCTCTGGTCAAATGAAATGTCATTTTATTCAGTTTTTAACAACACTCTAAGGTTGGGAAGCACTATTATCCTTGTTTTGCAGTTGGGCTATTGAGGCATAGAGAGACTACACTACTTGCTCAGGGATGTCTATGTCTGAGGAGGAATTCAATGTGGGTCTCCCTTGTCCCATGCTAGCTTTATAACCACCCGACCATCTTTCCTCTGTAACTAATGTACATACAACAATTGCTTGTAATGAGTCAGTTGTATAAGGGAGACTGAAAACATTTTAAGAGTTCTCATTGGTAGATTACTTGGCCAAACTATCACTGATCTTTATGGATTAAGGCACCCAAACAACATTAACTCTGCTCTGTAGTGGCAACATGAAGGGAAAAATATGAAAAAAGTATCTCAAAAATAATTTTAATTTAATCTGGGACCATGAACATGGAAACTCCTTGGTTAGAATCATATTAGGAGCTGAAAGCCCACGCTGTTGAACAGGTGTGGCCATTAGGCCACGTAATCCATCATCTGTGCAATCTCCCTCATGCAACCAATGACATTGTTGAATGTATATTAGCTAGATTAAAGGTGGCAATTGGTTGAGTTATAATCGATATCATAATACTCTTAGTACAGCAAGATACATGCCTTACTATATACTGCCTGGGTTGAATTCATAGAGTCAAAAATGATTGAGAATTTAAAAAAATGGGTGATAACAGATGGCAAATGCCAGTGATGACTGAATCTGGTGATGTTCTATAAAAAAAGCTCTCTCAACTGTTCTTGTAACTGTTTCTATCACTTCATGCTGACTCAGATATTCTTGGCTTCAGAGTGACAATCCTAGAATCTTATTAGATAGATGATTATGGTATGGCCTCACTTTAGGGTGGAGGTAAGCTTATTTGGGTGCTTTAACTGTGCACCTGGATACCTTAAAATGTTTTGATTTCTTTTATGTGTATGTAACCTTAACTCTCAATGTCTTGGGTTTGTAATGCTTGGTTTGGGGATAATTACATCCCTGTAATATTTTTTACCTTTAAGTTACTTAACCTTAACTCCATTTTAATGTAGATTTTTGTCAACAAAAAACAGATAAGAATTGGGCAAAAGCTTCCAAAATGTATTCATGAACTGATAGAATGAAAATACCAGTTTATTTTTGTGATATTCACTGGGAACTGGACTGAAACAACCAAACTCATTTTGCATAGGCCACCAATCTGCGCCAGATTTGAGTCAGTCACCGACAGATAAAGAGTTTTGTTGGGGACACTGGGCATGGCCACTAGGTAACTCGAGGGGATGGAAGACCACGAGTGTTGATGAAGCCCCCTCGCACTAGGCCCAAGTGACCTTGGCCACCCACCCCTGGAGGCACTCGCAGCAGTTATGCTGAGGATCTGCAACAATATGTTCCAAGTGTAGACTGTCCGAAACCGAACAAGGCCAGAAAGGGCAGATATGGCAAAACAATGCTGAACAAAGCAACTCTATATATGGTTTAACAGATGGTACAAAGAAAAAGGGAACTAGCTGGTATACTGGATTGGCTGGCTATATGGATACTTAGGGCAGCTTGCTATTGGATAAGTATGCTGAAAAAAAAAAGGGATGTATAAAAGTCTGTAACTTCCTGCTCTGTGTGCCGGATTTGAGATTAATGTCTCCATGTACCACTTGAAGCTTCAAATAAACTTTTCCGCTTCTCCACCCCGTTGTGATTATTTGGCGACGCATACCAGGCAACGAACCCTGCTGTTGCTTGCCTCGGGCACTCTGTGCCGGCAACAGTTTTATATAGCATCTCAAATCCCATGTGCCATTTGGTCTGCCATCTTAGGTTATTAAGTGGTATTTCTCAGTGGGAACATCTTACAATGGGGTCCTAACCTCAGTTGGGGTTTCTAGGTGCTTTCATAATACAGGTAATAATTATTAAAACACCATGTCACTAAACTATCATGCTTCCCTCCCTCTCCCCATTGCAGCCAAAATTGCCATTAGGAGACTTTAACACTGGAAGTTACAGATAGATCTACAACTCTGCAAGAGAAATATCTGTACAAGTCTCGGCTCATCGGGTAAGCCCACCTATATTCATCAGTAAAGCACACACAGAAAAGTTAAACAAAAACACGCACACACTTATTTGTCAAAAAATTCCATTTTTGAAACAGTACTATATTAAAATGTGCTAGGGAACAAACATACTAACTGCTAAACCAGGGGTTCAATGTCAGGGATACAAAGCTTAAAGTAACATGAAAGTCATGTTTACAGATATGTAAAAAATTTAGGTAGATCCTATTTGGATTAGACTTTTGGGAAGAACATGAAAAAATCTTCTCATTTCAGCATCAGAGAAAGAGTCCTGAAAACACCCAGTTTTTGGACCGCTACATAGAACCCAAAATGGTTAAACAAACCCTACAAAACAGAAGCAATATATATGTTACAATATGAAAATTAAACGGCATTTGCTCATAAATGTTTGAGATATGTAGGTCTAATTTTTTTTTAAATGATGAGTCTGTCCTATGTCATAAAAAACAGGGATTAGTGCCTGAATATACAACTGCCCTTAGACAAGCTTTACAATTTTCAGACCTAGTCCTGCCAGTCATTCATTTTGGGTGACAGTCTCACCTCTGCTCTGTCCCCTTTTTCCTGGGCAAAGAGATTGGAGAGGCATAATTTGACTTTAAAATCGCCAGTTCCAGCTAGGGAAGAATTCCCCTCCAGCACAAGCACCAGGGGGACAGCTATAAAGTTGCCTTTTAAGGACCTCTAGCAAGCCCTCCTGTGCAACCAGTGGGTATATATTCACATTGCTAACCTGTGCCAGGGTCCATCCCCCTGCATCTTCATTGCCATTTTTAGCCAAGGGAGCTAGATTAAAGCTAGTGTGGGTTTGCCCACCCAGGCTGCAATCACACTTGCAGTTGCAGTTTAGACATACCCTTTGAAATTACCTTACTCAGTAGTTCCACTGATGTCATTGGGGTTGCTTGCACCATATAATACTACTTCATGTAAGTAAGAGTAGCAGACTCTGATCTTTCAATAGCTGCTGCTTAATAGCAAAGAAATTAATGTGTATTTAAAGTACAGCACACTAACAGTAGGGTGGGCCTATGGGGTGAATTGTCTATTTAAGCATGCAATTGCATTTTCAGTGTTATTAGTCACCTAATTATGCATTCAAATTGAATGTATTTGCCCATATAAGTGATTATGATTTATTGCAAGATACCACTATGTGTTGTTCTCAACTGTATTCCAAGCAAATTGACAGATATAGTTGATTCCTACAGATTGAGATATTTTATTTTGAAAATGTATTGCTTCTTTTTGAGGGGAATGGGGGTGGGGAGAGGAATACTCCCACAATATAACACATTCAGTGGTGACAAATTGCATACACCACAACAAATTAAAGTAAAAGCAATATAGAAAAGTGAAAAATATCTAAGGCACTAATCCCTGCCACTGACTGTTTGGCCAAAGCCCCTGTAACCTGTACACTGAAGTCCGTGCAAGGTTGGGGTGTAACACACATTGTGCATTGTCAACCACCAGGACTCTGTGATTTACCCACAAACCACAATTGAGCCCCAGAGATCTGGGGCCAGGCCCTGGAGGAGCAAGCTCTTTCCCACAACAGTAGTGCCAGGGAAGCTCCAGGGATGAAAACTGACAGAATTTCCTCTCCTCTGAGTGCCATAGGCAGTCTGTTTTAAAGTGCGTCATTACCCTCTGAGCAGTTCACTGTGGGCCAAATTCTTATACCTTTACTCATGCTGAATAGCACTTTACTCCCGAAGCAGTTCAGGTGAATGGAGTTACTTGTTGAATAAGGTGCTACTCAATGGGAATAAGGCTGGCAGATTCTGACCTGTATGAGTGCTTAGCTCTCTGAGTGATGACCACTTAAATTGACCTTGAGGATAAAAAAAACAAACTATGGAGGGAAACATTTCAAAGAAACACCAGTCTTCCCCAGGGCAAAGAGAGCATAAAATTCTCTAGGTACTAAAAAGCATCTGAACTGGGAGAATTTATCATAGAAAAAAGACAGTGAAATTGGTTCACAGAGATTTGAAAGACAATTAAGTAAATTTTTGCTCTCAAAATTATTGCAGTACTTCTTTTTGCTTCTATGCATAAATGTTTGGACAGTTGGGATCTCGACAAGTCTAGCAAGTAGGAAACATCTAGTGTAAGGTTAATGAAGATATTCTTTTACTCATCATGACATTGTTTCTATTTTATATAGTTATCTTCAAATGCATTTATTGGTTTGGGTTACTACTTTAAACATTTAAATGTTCTTATCTTTTTAAGTAGAGAGGACACTGCTAAACACCTTTTATATTTATGGCTACAAAACAACTTTCCTTATAATTCCATGTTTACACACACTCCCACACCCACCCACCTCCCTTTCTGAAATGCTGAAAATTACCATGCTTTTCCCCCCAGACAAAAGTAAAGACCAGACTGAACCTTGTTTGCACACCTATGCCTGGGAGTAAAAGGACATAAGATATTGCAAGTAGAGGTGGAAATGGGAGAGCACAAAAACTGCAAAGCCACTGTTTTCCTTGCCATGCAAGAGGGCAAGCAGGGGAGGGGAGTGGGTGGAGCATTGGCTCCGCCCCACCCCAAAGTGCTGGCATAATCAGGGAAGTCATATGCTCCAAGTATAGGGCACAGATTACCTTCCATCATATATAGATATAGATAGACATCTCACACACGCAAATTCCCCCAGAAAGTGAAAACTGGGGACTAGAGCTGGTTGAAATTTTTAGATAATATTTTTTCATTGGAAAATGCTGATTTATCAAAACCAAAACAGTTTGTGGCAAAGAGTTGGTTTTGATTCATTTTCTGGTTTTGTTACAAATAAGTAAGTTTTAAAACTGTTGACACCTCTCATGTTGACATTTTTTCTTTAAATGAAAAAAATTGTGTTTGGGTGTCGAAAGGACTTTTGTTTTGAAATTTAAGTTAATTTACAGTAAAAGCATCAAGTTTAAAGCATCAAAATTTAAATCAAAATGTTTTGACCTAATATGACTTTTGGGGGGGCGGGGTGTTGAATTGAAAAAATCAAAAATTATTGCAGAATAAAAAAAAAATTTCCCAACTAACTATACTGGGGACCAGATATCACCCTCTGTGTCATAATCTCGTATATAGTCTTCCCTCTGAATAACACAATTATATGTGATGTTTGCTTTGGTTTCGTTGCAAAACCATAAACTGGTTATTTGTTATTTTGGAAAGCAAACTCCATCAACAGTTAGGTAAAGCAACTGAAGATACACTTTTGCTACTGTTAACAAAACTATTACTTGCATATTCCTGAACTGGGCTATAGCAGAAATTGTTGAAATTTGAAATCTGAAACTGGCCTTGTGCCCAGACCTTTAGCCCTACATGTCACTGCAGCACTGACTCAGGTCAGCAGAGTAGAAATCACTTAAAATGTTTTTAATGTGGTGGTTCAAGGTTTTTTTTTAAAAATGGGAAATATGTAAGGGCTACATATACTTCTGAATATAGTAACTACATGCACAAAATCTCTCACTAATCTTTTTTTTTATAGCTATCTGCCTTAATTATTGTATTTTAGATACCTTTTTCGGGTTGAGCTATATAGTAGATTTACCACATTCCAGCACTGTAGTTTTACAGAAACTCTTGCTCATTGATAGTTTGATAATTCTTTGCCGTACAAGTGATGTGCAGTGAAAAAAGGGTAGAGAGCTTCATTGACTTCCACAAAGCGGCAGAACTGCTTAATCTCTTTTAAACGGATGCAGAATTGATTCTGCCAATTAAAAATTTAAAGGGTTGCAAATGTATGAACAGAATTAAACTAAGTAAATGGAAAAACATTGGGAATTGCAGATTAAAAACATTTTGTCATGCTCAGCTACATAATGTTCATAATGGTTCATTTCACTCTGCTCTATTGATATGGAATGAGGAATATGTTCACCATGTGAACTCTGCATCATTAAAAAAATGATTTTAAGAAGGCAATTATAAAGACAGTTCCATAGTCTTCATTATACCTTTAATGAAAATGGAAAAGTTCACTATTACTGACAGAGTTCACTAAGGAGTTACCAAATGTATTCAGGTTTTCCAGGGATTTAATCTTACAACATTTTTTTGTGTTAAGACTAAAGCTGTCTTTTTGTTCTCTTGGCTTGGGCAGAAGCTCAACAGGTGTGAAAGAGTCACTGTAAAAGAAGAAAGAAAAATATTCCAAAGGAGAGCTTAACTCTTTTGGGGAGGGTTAGAAGAAAAATCAAAGCAGTGAACGAAAATGAGCTCTAGTTTGTTCTTACTAAAGCTGGATGACTAAAACAGAACCTTTAACTAAATTTGTTCAAATTATTTGAATGAATTTAATTTTAAATGAAACCAAGGACTTTGCCCATGTCCTTTTCATGTTCACATTCCAGGATTAATGGAAGGATCAGATTTATCTGAAAAAAAAAATATGTTCACTGAAGGCAAATTTCAGACTTGTATCTGAGCATTTGGGAAAACTAAATTTGTACATGCAAATATTCACAGGGGAAGTATGTTTGCTCTTGTCCAGTCAGGGAACAGAAAGAATTACATTTATGGAAATGATCATGCCTATAATGAAATGCAAAAGACATCATGAAAATGGTAGGGATGGGGTCAAGAAACCTCTACAGAAACTATTTATTAACATTAAAATTTTCCTTTGCCATACAATTTTCATTTATTTATACTCTCCCTAACTAAGGATATGGTTCCAAAACTCCCCAAAATATTAAACCTGAAATACTAGTTGTGCAAAGAATATACTTAACTTTATACATTATAAGTAGTCTTATTGACTATCAGGAATGCTCACATTGCATAAAGTTAAGCACATGCAGAAGTCTCTGCAGTTTCATACACCATATTTGTTGTCACCTTAATATTACCCTTTTAGTCACATTTAATTCAAATCACAAGTTACTGAAAGATTAACTACAGTAGTTAATAACATATTTAACTTACTTTTATAAAACAAAGTCTGCTGGTACATCAGGGAAGTTCTCCCTTTTGAAAACTGTTCAGGTCCAATTGGAAGATTTAGATGTGCTAGAATATAAATAAGTATGTGCCTTGGATTTGATGAACAGACATGGGAAACCTGAGTAACGCTAGCAGCTAGAGCTGCCCAAGTATCTCTATTGGGTAGGCTCTGACACATCTTTTTCTGCCACTCGTCCATCACCATTCTGAAACAACCTTTGTACAAGAACCAATGTACAAAGTGATTTATTGAATTTTCAGCAGGGCCAGACACTTCTTCCAGAATGGTAAAGGCAAGGGGAGATTTATGTGATCTTTTTCCAGTAGGGAAAGGTGGATCTGACAGATGAGGAAAGAAATCAACATTGGTCAACTAGCAAGTTTGTGTCAAAAGGCCATAGATTTAGTTCAAGTTTTAATATATTAGAATTGTAAAAAACTGCTTTTGGGGAAAAAAATGGATTTTTGACTGAATGAAATTTTTCACAAATTGTTTCCTTTCTATGCAAAAATTGATTTTTTCCCTTAATGCCTCCAACTGAAAAGTTTTCAGTTTTTTCTGTAAACCAAAATAGTTCAACTAAAAACTGAAATATTTTGATTTGGATATGCTGTTGTAATGCTTCTTGGGAGTTGAAGTTCAGTTCCTTTCAAGTCTCCATTCTCCTTTATGGGCTGGGCTCAGCAGCCATATTTCATCTCCCATGATACACCATGGTGGTAGGCCTCTGATGGGATTCTTGCCTTCCCTCATCCAGAGCAGAGACTGTGGTACATCATGGGAGATGAAGTCTGATCAGGCAGCCTGTGTATAGAGAATGAAGCATCCAAATTACAACTCCTCTAGGGCACCAGGGCAGCATTTCAGAATCAAACTATTTAGGATTTTGGTCAAAATATTTTGGTATTTATTTTTTTGCTGCCGAGTAGTATGTCAAAGCCCTATATGGAACTGTGGTGAGATGTACCTGGCCTTTTGTGGCCCTCTGCTGGAGGCCTTATGGTCCTACTACATCCTCAGCCAGGAAGGAGCAGCGAAGGCATTTGATTTCTTCTTTTTTTTTTAAAGGATATTTTATTGGTTTTATTGGTTAAAACGTAAAATCAGAAGCCCTAAATATGTAGAATAATGGGTATTCCTGCTGCTTTTTTCCACCTCAAATTTCATATGGTATGGAAACTTGGGAAATATTTCTTATCTGTAGAAAACTAATATGTACTTTATATATATATATTCTGTCATGGCTTTGGTGTTTTCTTCGGTTCTAAAGTAATGTAAAAATCATGGAGCAGGTCCTCAAGGAATCAATTCTGAAGCACTTAGAGGAGAGGAAAGTGATCAGGAACAGTCAGCATAGATTCACCAAGGGCAAGTCATGCTGATTAAAATAATTGCCTTCTATGAAAAGATAACTGGCTCTGCAGATGAGGGGAAAGCGGTGGACATATTGTTCCTTGACTTTAGCAAAGCTTTTGACACGGTCTCCCACAGTATTCTTGCCAGCAAGTTAAAGAAGTATGGGCTGGATGAATGGACTATAAGGTGGATAGAAAGTTGGCTAGATTGTCGGGCTCAACGGGTACTGATCAGTGGCTCCATGTCTAGCTGGCAGCCGGTATCAAGTGGAGTACCCCAAGGGTCGGTCCTGGGGCCGGTTTTGTTCAATATTTTCATAAATGATCTGAAGGATGGTGTGGATTGCACCCTCGGCAAGTTTGCTGGTGACACTAAACTGGGAGGAGAGGTAGATACGCTGGAGGGTAGGGATAGGATACAGAGGGCCCTAGACAAATTAGAGGATTGGGCCAAAAGAAATCTGATGAGGTTCAACAAGGACAAGTGCAGAGTCCTGCACTTAGGATGGAAGAATCCCATGCACCGCTACAGACTAGGGATTGAATGGCTAGGCAGCAGTTCTGCAGAAAAGGACCTAGGGGTTACAGTGGATGAGAAGCTGGATATGAGTCAGTGTGCCATTGTTGCCAAGAAGGCCAATGGCATTTTGGGATGTATAAATAGGGGCATTGCCAGCAGATCGAGGGACGTGATCGTTCCCCTCTACTTGACATGGGTGAGGCCTCATCTGGAGTACTGTGTCCAGTTTTGGTCCCCACACTACAAGAAGGATGTGGAAAAATTGGAAAGAGTCCAGCGGAGGGCAACAAAAATGATTAGGGGACTGGAACACATGACTTATGAGGAGAGGCTGAGGGAACTGGGATTGTTTAGTCTGCGGAAGAGAAGAATGAGTCGGGATTTGATAGCTGCTTTCAACTACCTGAAAGGGGGTTCCAAAGAGGATGGATCTAGATCTCAGTGGTAGCTGATGACAGAACAAGGAGTAATGGTCTCAAGTTGCAGTAGGGGAGGTTTAGGTTGCATATTAGGAAAAACTTTTTCACTACGAGGGTGGTGAAACACTGAAATGCGTTACCTAGGGAGGTGGTGGAATCTCCTTCCTTAGAAGTTTTTAAGGTCAGGCTTGACAAAGCCCTGGCTGGGATGATTTAGTTGGGAATTGGTCCTGCTTTGAGCAGGGGGTTGGACTAGATGACCTCTTGAGGTCCCTTCCAACCCTGATATTCTATGATTAAATGTGAATACTCCTAATAGCAATGGGACATAATTGTTGAAATGTATTATCTGATGTTATTATAAATGATAATGAGTGTTTACTGCTGAAAACAGCAGCTATCCTTTTCTCAAAGCTGGAAATACAGAATGCTAATGCAAAAAATATACAAACTGTCAACACCAAAGAAATATATTAACATACCTAGGTATTTAGAAATTAATGAATAGAAAATGTTTTAAAGGAAGTCAGAGTAGACTTACCTGTCTGAGTTGTGTGGGATAGGACATATAGGTAGGGAATGTCACATGTGACCTAAAATGGCTTAGAAGTAAATATTTGCACACTCCTTCAGTGGGTGCATGGGGGCACAGATGCACTGGAGCCTCTGTTGGTTCTTTCCAGAACTAGAGAGTAAACAAATTTCAGGAGCTCATGACGAGGTGTGCCCCTCCTACAAAGTATGTAAGGGCAGGGAGTCGATGTGATGGGGCTGCTGAATTCACTTCAGTCCAGAGCCAACAGCCATTAGAACAGGATACGGACCTGTGACAAGGCGTGACTCACCACTGCAGCACCTCCTGCTGGCTATCCGGGGAATTAGTGCTGCTCCCTCTTCTGGTGGTGTCTTGCCTGCTTTCACCTCTGTTCCTGGACCCACATCATTCCCAGGACCGCAGCATCCTCTTCAGTGACACTGCCCTCCAGCTGTGCCACACTCCATGTTCCCTCACTTTCGGGGGGACCCGCAGTCTACTGTCCGGCAACTCACTTCAGTGGCAAACTGCATGCCACAGTCTAGCCACTTTCCATGTGGCTCCAACACCATCCTTGCCCTTGCATCAGGGCCTTAGTCTGCAACCCACAACAGCCAGCCAGGAGCTGTCTCCTGCTCCCCGGCCCCTGTTGGCAGCGCTGCCCAGGGTGCTGGCAGTTCTCTCAGCCCTTCAGAGACCCAGCCCTTCCTCTCTGGGCTCCCAACAGACAACTCCCCTCCTCTGCCCTGGAGCTCCCTTTTTATATTGGCTTGCTTTGCCCTGATTGGCTGCCTCCTGTGCAGCCTCCCTAGGGCTGCTTTTAACCCCTTTTCTACCAGCGTGGGGAAGACGACCCACTACAGGATCCTACTCCAGTTGTGAGACGTTGTGATGGCTGAAGAGTGGACCTGTCGCTGCTCCACAGTGTAGGGCAAAGGATTCCTTCCACTATGTGAAGCTCCCCAGGATCCAGCCCCACTGTTATTTAGACTGGGTACTGGGAGCAGGATTTAGCCCTCAGGGACATAAACAAACACCTCATTCATGGCCATGGAGGGTCCCTTTTCCATTGAAGTGGAGCAATTCCACTGTGAAAGCGTGGTAAAGGTTGGGTATATGAGAGATAAGCATCACTGTCTAGCACAGAAACTCCTTTGCCATGGCCTACAAGAGACAGCAATTGAGTTAAGCTTCTAAGTTTGATGTTTGCACCTTTTATTTAGATTACAAATATTGTTCCAGTTTAGAGAGAGAGCTGAAATTTTGCAGCTCTTTCCTCCACAAAATCAACCAAATATTACTCAAGTGTTATCATTTGAAATTCAAAAGCTTTGTTCCAATGTAGATCAATTTTAGCTGAGAAAATATGAAATTTTGTGTTTTGATGTGAAAACCACAATTTTGCAAAAGACACTTGAAAACCAACAATTTGCAGCTGCAAAATGACCCAGAATTAAATTATGAATATTTTCTTCTTAAAAAAAATGTTGTAAATATACAGGACTAATTAACACGAGAGAGAGAGAGACTGGAATAATTATCTTGTGCTTATGTCCACTTAACTGAGACTCAGGAAACCTGGGTTCAATTCATGGTATTGGGTAAGTCACTCGGGTATTGCGTAAGACTCTGCTTCTGCAAGCTGAATGTGTGGGCAAATCCATCGACCAACACAGAGCTTCACTGCAGTAAACAGGATCTGCCTGTGTATATGAAACTGAAGGATTTAACCTCACAGGGGTATAGTGAGGCTACATGAATGTTTGTGCGGAGCTTAGATACTATAGTAATGAGAGCCATAGAAAAGCCTGTAAATAATAAGTAAATTAAATAGAAAGTTCTGTCATTTTCTGTTAATGACACTGGAATCCGCAGTACTTAAAATTAAAGAATTGTGGGGGTGCGAGCGGGTTTCCAAATTGTAAATGATGCCCTGGCGTTTCCCTGCTCAGTGGCTCTGCCTCCTTAGCATATGTCCACACATCAATAGCTGTGCATGGGCTAGCCTACATGACCTAGCTTGCCAGCCAGCATGGGTAACAAGACCATGCAGCAGTGTCTTCACTGCTATTAGGTGCAGATAGTACAAGAGACCCTGGTATGCACTCAGCTAACTAGCCCACTCTGACTGTGCTGTCATTACTGCTACTGTTACCCATGCTAGCTGGAATTAAGCCAGCTCTGATCGCCTAGCTTGCCCTAATAAAGCAGCAATACTTAGCAGTATTACAACCAGACTGCTTATGGACTCACATGCATTTCGTGTTGTAATTTCTAACTGGACAGATCTCGTTTCAGGGTCACCTACAGCATAGCACAAAGGAAGATTTATGTCCATGGCCAATCTCATGAATAATACTCATTCACAGTAAGCTCAGAGCTTGAGCCAGGAGCTGCTACTTTAATGTTTTCCTGTGAATGAATTCAACTCCTCTCAGCTGGTTTCACAACAAAGCACTGTAGGGGGAAAAGGTTGTTTGCTCATCTTTTTATCCCCAGACACATGATCTGATATTTCCCTTCATGGAATCACTTGTCTGCCCTTGCACCTGGTCTGTCCATGCCATTCTGAGTTTGATTGCCACCCTCTATACAGTTACTGTCTCAAGTAGTTTGATTTTCTTTACTTTTCAGAGAGTCTCTCTCCGGAATTAAAACAACTGAATTTGACTATTTTAAAATAGTTGTGGCTACTCTGGATTATGGCACAGTTTAATCCAGCTATTGTAAATGGAGCCAAAATATGCTGTATTCTGACCTGAAAAGCTGTTTATTACAAATATTATTACTGTAAGGCAGGAGAACTGCCTGAATGCCCTGGAACTAATCTTGACTATAGCAATGCCAGGCACTGTCCATACAGAGCAGGCTCAATTATGTCATAACCCAGTTCGGCTATAACATGTTTAAAAACCATTATTAAACTCGTTTGTTTAGGGTACATAGATGGTACTTATGTTTTCAGTCTCCAATCAAACTGATCTCCTCAAAAAATTCATCTGTTTTATGTTTTCTCCCCCTGTTGATCAGTACTCTACTTCTCTCTACTTCTACTCTCTACTTCTACTTCTACTCTCTACTTCTCTCTACTTCTTTGTTCCAGTCAAAATAAATAAAATTCCTTCATCTTATGTTATTGTTTCAGGTTCACGGAGCATAGATTTGCTTTTTGTGAATCTGCCAATTACCATGTTGTAAGTGTTTTTCCTTAAGACAGCTTCTATCCGGTCCCCATAATCAGTGTTCCCAATATTCTCCTCCTGTTATAAATTAAATGTATAGGTTTGTATAGATCCTTGCCCACAAGTAGATACTATAAATGTTTTTCTGCTTGTTCTAATGCACTCCTGATGAATTTAGAATGAACTTTTAAAGAGCATACTGCAAGGTGTTCGTTTCCTTTGCTGTACTCCTCAAGATTCCATAGTGACACCATGGCATGCCCATTGATGTGGCGCACGTTACTCTTACTTTGCATGGCCAGAGCACTGTTCTGGTTTATGAATGGGACAAAGTAATGGCTCGCCCAGTCCCTTTCCATTTGTATGCCCTGCACTCTCACATGTGCTAGGGCAGCAATTCAAGAAGACCTAATACAGCAATGCTAAGAGAATGGGGGTATTCACCTGTGCAGCTGTATTAGGCATGAGCACAATATAACCATAAATTAATTACCAGTACCAGCTCCTAGAGCTCCTACACTTTCATCACTTTTTTCCTTCTTCCTTGACAGTAGTTCAGTTTGACTCTACTTTTTGAACAATATTCATATTTTTACTTGACTGTTTCTTATACATTTTTTGAAGTTGTCTTAACTTGATGAATGCTCACATTCTCCTTTATATTTGGTATCTTGTTCTTATCAAACAGTTTTTATAATCTTCAATTATTTTTACATTCATTTCATCCACAATGATCTTTTCCTATCTCTAGCATGTTTATTGCTACTTAGCATCAGCACTGTTGGAAATAAAGTAATTTTTCCTTGAACTCTTTCACTTTGCACTAAACATAGAATAGTGTTATTCAGTATTATACAAGAAGAGGATTATGTGAAAGATTTCAATTAATCACAGCCCGAGAAATATCCAACATTATCATAACTCATAAGCTTTTGAAATTCTTAATATGATGCATCAAGTGACATTCCTTCCTTTCAACTCCTGCCACTCCTAATAATTATTCACTCTTCAGCCCTGTCCTTGATTTATAACTCTCACGAACCTTCTGTCAAAGAATTATTCACCTGAACCTCATCCCCAAAGGAACATCAATGGCCTGTCCTAGCAGATAGCAGCAGTGAACTTTCAAACCTTCAGAAGGTTCATCAATTATTTTTCCTTTTTTTTTCTCCCTGGTTCCTTTGCTGGAAGACTACAGTCCATTGGTGATCTTTCGGAAAACACCATCCTGGCCACTATGGATGTAGAAGCCCCCTACACCAACATTCCACACAAAGATGGACTACAAGCCATCAGGAACAGTATCCCTGATAATGTCATGACAAACCTGGTGGCTGAACTTTGTGACTTTGTCCTCAACCACAACTATTTCACATTAGGCGACAATGTATATCTTCAAGTCAGCGGCACTGCTGTGGGTACCTGCATGGCCCCACAGTATGCCAACATTTTTATGGCTGATTTAGAACAATGCTTCCTTAGCTCTCGTCGCCCAACGCCCCTACTCTACTAATGCTACATTGATGACATCTTCATCATCTGGACCCATGGAAAAGAAGCCCTTGAGGAATTCCACCATGATTTCAACAATTTCCATCCCACCATCAACCTCAGCCTGGATCAATCCACACAAGAGATCCACTTCCTGGACACTAAAGTACTAATAAGCGATGGTCACATAACCACCACCCTATACTGGAAACCTACTGACTGCTATACTTACCTCCATGCCTCCAGCTTTCATCCAGATCACACCACATGATCCATTGTCTACAGCCAAGCTCTAAGATACAACCGTATTTGCTCCAACTCCTCAGACAGAGACAAACACCTACAAGATCTCTATCAAGCATTCTTACAACTACAATACCCACCTGCTGAAGTGAAGAAACAGATTGACAGAGCCAGAAGAATACCCAGAAGTCACCTACTACAGGACAGGCCCAACAAAGAAAGTAACAGAACGCCATTAGCCGTCATCTTCAGCCCCCAATTAAAACCTCTCCAACACATCATCAAGGATCTACAACCTATCCTGAAGGACGATCCCTCACTCTCACAGATCTTGGGAGACAGGCCAGTCCTTGCTTACAGACAGCCCCCAACCTGAAGCAAATACTCACCAGCAACCACACAACAAAAACACTAGCCCAGGAACCTATCTTTGTAACAAAGCCCATTGCCAACTCTGTCCACATATCTATTCAAGGGACACCATCATAGGACCTAATCACATCAGCCACACTATCAGAGGCTCGTTCACCTGCACATCTACCAATGTGATATATGCCATCATGTACCAGCAATGCCCCTCTGCCATGTACATTGGCCAAACTGGACAGTCTCTACGCAAAAGAATAAATGGACACAAATCAGACGTCAAGAACTATAACATTTAAAAACCAGTCAGAGAACACTCAATTACAGACCTAAGTCGCAATTATTCAACAAAAAAACCTTCAAAAACAGACTCCAACGACAAACAGCAGAACTGGAATTAATCTGCAAACTGGACACCATTAAATTAGGCTTGAATAAAGACTGGGAGTGGTTGAGTCATTACACTAATTAAAAACTATTTCCCCATGCTAATTTCCCTCCTACTGTTACACCTTCTTGTCCACTGTTTGAAATGGGCCATCCTGATTATCATTACAAAAGTTTTTCTCCTGCTGATAATAGCCCACCTTAATCAATTGGTCTCATTAAGAGTTGGTATGGCAACCCCCATTTTTTCATGTTCTATCTGTCTATCTATCGTGACAAAGCTCTGTCCTTGCCTCAGTGGGTCCTGCATTTCCTGGCGGATTTCGCTAGCCTCAGAGGCTCACTGTGACCCTCCACATAACCCTTCTTTCTCTAGAGAGAAGGGTCACAGTCTACTGAGCCATTTTCATCACAAGCCAGCAAGGGAGGTGAGGAGAAGTTATCCTTCCTTGCATAGTCTCTGTTGTCTCCCAGTCTCAGTGATTAATCAGGGGGCAAAGGTGGAGGGGGGGAAGAGCCCAGGCCCACCCTCTACTCCAGGCTCCAGCCCAGGGACCCTAATAGTATCAGCTATGGTAGCTGACCTTTTAGAAAAATGACATGTACAATTCCCTGGGCTACTTCCCCCACAGCAGCCCTCACTTCCTCAAGCTCCACTTCACCCTTACCTCAGGGCCTCCTTCCTTGTGCCTGATATGGTGTGTACTACTCAGCCTCTCCAACAGCGCAACTTCCTCCCACAGCTCCTGACATGCACACCCACCTGACTGGCTGGGAGGCTTTTAACTAGTTTCAGCTAGCCCCTGATTGGCTTCAGGTGTCCCAATCAACCTAGCCTTCTCCCTGCCTTCTGGAAAGTTCTTAATTGGCCCCAGGAATCTTAATTGACCTGGAGCAGCTGCCATTTCACTTATCCTGGTACTAGGGATTTGTTTAGGCTGGAGATAATATATCTATCTCCCACTACTTTTCCATACCGATGTCTCTCCCTCCGAGGGAGAGCACTGGTGCTTAACCAACTAGTCCTGTCCACGCTCTGGTACTGGCTCAACACCCTTGTCCCGGCCCCGGGTTTCTTGACCAACCTCCGGACATCGATTCTAGAGTTCTTTTGGTCAGGAATGCATTGGGCCCCTGTTGGGGTTCTTCATCTACCCCTGAAGGAAGGAGGGCAGGGCCTGAAGTGTCTGCACACTCAGGTCTGTGTCTTCTGCCTCCAGGCCCTGCAGAGGCTCCTTTATAGTGCAGGTAGTTCAACGTGGAGCATATTGGCGCACACCTTCCTGCCCGCTTCCAGGGGTTCCGATACGACCGGCAGCTCTTTTATCTCTGTCCGAGAGGTTTTCCGCGAGACCTCTCCGGGCTGCCGGTCTTCTACCAGGACCTCCTCCAGACCTGGAAACTGTTTTAAACGACCAGGTCCGTGGCGGCCACCGTGGGAGCAGATCTCCTCACGGAGCCCCTGCTACACAACCCCCAGCTCCGTGTGCAGGTGGCGGAGTCCCACTCGGTGCACCAGAGTTTGGTCCTGGTGGAAGTCACGAGAGTCGGAGACCTCCTGGACTACGACCGGGGAGACTGGCTGGATCCCCTGACACTCGCTCCACGCATGGGGCTCTCCAGACCTCGTACCCCCCGGCGCATACTTCAGGAGGTGAAGGCCGCCTTGATGCCCGCTGCTCGGGCTTATCTCAACCAAGCCCTGCGCGAGGGTGCACCCCGCCCACCCTCTACCCCAGGCCCGCCGGACCTTTCCATTGGGCCCCTACCCCGTAGATCCCAACAAACCCCTCACCCTTTCACTGCAAGCCGGCTGCATGTCAGTTTCCAAATCGTGCCACAGAAATATTTATACACACTCACGCTTCACACCCTTCACGCCCACACCCTGGTGTCCCGCCCTGATACAAAGTGGCGGGACCTCCTGCCACCTTTGGAGGGTGAGCAACCTCGGTGGGCCAGCCTGTACTCCACCTTGGTCCCGAGGCCCGTCGGGGACATTAGTTGGCGGCTCCTTCACGGAGCTGTGAGTACGGGCGTGTTTTTGACTCGGTTCACCCCCATCCCGGATACTTGCCCTTTTTGCAACGTGAGGGAAACCCTGGCGCACGTATATTTAGAGTGTGCCAGATTGCAGCCCCTTTTCTGGCTCCTCACGAATATTTTATTACGCTTTTGGCTCCACTTTTCCCCTCACTTTTTTATCTACACACTCCCCATCCATGGCCCCACAAAATCGCGAGATCTCCTGGTTAACCTCCTCCTAGCCCTAGCTAAAACAGCCATTTATAAAACCAGAGAGGGGAGGTTGGCTCATGAAGCGTCCCGCGATTGTAGGGCCGTTTTCCGATCCTCAGTACATTCACGTACCCGGGCGGAGTTCCTCTGGGCGGCGTCCACCGACTCCCTTGACGCCTTCAAGGAGCGGTGGGTGCTGTCCGAGGTTCTCTGCTCGGTGACCCCGTCAGGTTCCCTCCACCTGACCCTTTGATTGAGGGGAAGAACGAGAGACCCCAGCCCCAGCCGTTGCCGCTGTGGATACCATCATCACTGTCACCTAGGAGGGGTCCTATAACACGTGGGCGTATACCCCCCCACCCCCAAACCACCCACCCCGCAGCCGTGCCAATCTTGTCGGGCACTCTCAGGAGAGGAATAATCGGTGACACTGGGCGTGGCACTAGGTAACTCGAGGGGGTGGAAGACCACGAGTGTCGAGGAAGCCCCCCTGCTCTAGGCTACCAGGTAACTCAGGAGGGTAGAAGACCACGAGTGTCGAGGAAGCCCCCCGGCTCTGGGCCCAGGCTAGCCTGAACACTTCTCCCTCCTGAAGGCTGCTGTGTTATACCTTCTGTTTGCTTTGTTTTGTTGCATAGTTTTGCTTTATTCTTTTTGGTGATTCTTTGTAAGTGTTACACAAATAAAATTCTTTTCTGCTTCAAAAAAAAAAAAAAACAAAACAACTACTTTTCCATAGACATTTGGCCTTGCCCCGTCACACTATCTATGTCCCACTGCATGCGTCTGATGAAGTGGGCTTTAGCCCACGAAAGCTTATGCTCAGACAAATTTCTTAAGTCTCTAAGGTGCCACAAGTATTCCTCGTTCTTTCTGCTGATACAGGCTAACATGGCTACCACTCTGAAAATTGAGCACGGAGAACATTCTTGCAATTGTAAGTGTACAGTAGTCACAATAAAAGGTTTTGGGTTATCAAATTCATAAGCTTTACTCCATGTAATCATTCACACATGCTATTTATTAACTCATACATCCTCATCATAAGTATTATCCCTTAAAAATTACTAGTTTCATTACTGTTTATCAGCCAGACCATGGCATGGATTTTTAACCAGAACTACCCTGTTGAAACCAATGGAGGAGTTCTGTTGAAAAATTGATAGTATGACATGGTCCTTACTTATTACTGGAAACCCTATGAACAGGAGTGCCAAAGGGGGAAGAATGTTCTGTTCTCTCTATTGGTGACAAGGGAGAGTGCTGCCATTGAGAGCTTCATTTGCCTACACGTCCTACCCCCAGTTCCTCTAGGGAAACTTGGGTAATCACCATAACTATACACAAATTTGGATTTTGGCATTGAGGGGCAGTCTCAGAGAAAGGTAGGGAGAAGAAATGAGTGAAGTGCTCACTTCCAAGTAGTCAGGTCTCAGCTAAAGAGTCTTAAATGTTCTTGGCTCCCCAAGAGCGTCATAAATGAAGCTTGGGCAGCCATGCCTAGTGGTCAGGGCTTGTGTATGAGAGCCTCGGTCAAGGTTTAGGAGCCAAAGCCAGGAGTTAAGGGTGGAGACAGAGTCCAAATACTGAAGCTAGGGGCTGGGTTCAGAGTCAGGATTCAACGGTGAGGTCTGGGGTCTGAGTCAGGGTCAAAGTCCGGGAAGAAGCCAACAGGCATGTCTGTCACTACAACCAGCTAGGGAAACCACTTAGTTGCACAGATCTCTGTGGAACTTCTCTTGGGCTTAAATTGGGCTCTTGAACCAATCAGGGGCCATGAGGAAAGCTGTCATTCCAGCCTTCTGAAGTGGTACTTCCTGGGGTGTTTATCTTCATGGGGTTGATATGATAATGCATATGGCCCTATCATGGCTTCTAGATAGCGGAATGGAAGTGTCAGCAAGCCCAGGTTCTGTTCCTGGCAGAACCTCACACCCATGGTGACTTCACTGCATGAGAAAATGCAGAGCGATGACTTTGCTGCAAGAGCTGTTGCTGTTTTATGGCAAGAAATGATGCTGTGAACAGCAGCAGAGTTGGGTGGACTTTGGTGAGGCCTGGCCCATCCAGCACCCTAATAAAACTGACTCACTAAACTGGGTTGGTCGGTGGCAGAACCAGACAAGCAGTGCCCTTAGGAGTGGACCTGGACCTGGCCTTTGCTCAAGCCTGGTTTCCTTGACCGATGTAGGCATGGATTATCCCCCCCTCCTCCCATGAGAGCCATGCTAACCATACCATACATTCCTAGCTCTTTTATAGTTGAGTTTTATAACCTGTTTCAAACAGTTTTCAGAAACAGATTCCCTGTCCATGCTGGTCAGGTAAAAGGTAATTGACCTCAGTGAACCCATGGTGATTTCCATCAGCTGAGGACCTGATCCAAGTACGCTTAAACCATATAGCTAGAATGACCTTGGTGCCATAGAAAACAAGGTCTAAATAAGGTTTGGAGAGAAAGTGCATATGAGATTGTGGTATCTCCCATTTATCGCCAAACAAGACAGCCCTGAATCAGCACTGAACCAGGTATGCTGGGGTTCATCCTTTAAAAATATAAAACAATTAAATTAAAATCTATTAAATAACCAGATAAACAATTTTAGTGTCTGCAAAGGGTGTGATCTATAGTTAAATGAATGACACATCAGGTTTAGGAAAACTGGGTCAAGGCTTTTTAGCTAGTCTGCCTGTGGAAAGGAGTTAGTACAGACATGCCAGAAGAAAGTCACAATTTCAGTTTAGTGTGATTTTTAGATTAATTTGTTTAGACATTTTTTGAGGGGGCTTAAGCCCTGGAGACATTTTCTGCCAGCACCCTGCTCTATTCATCTCAGTTTGCACTAAACAAGGTTTGTCACAGTAAAGACCTCAGATACCAAAAGAGGTTGTCTTTTATAAAGATCAAAATTTGCTTTATTTTTTTTAGTTATGGCTAATGGTTTTAGCCTAATGATACACCCCAGAAATCTAATACATGCTCAACCCCTCCCTCTTTCACCTTGTTTATCATGCAGAAACTCTTGCACCACTACGCTGGATTGTAACTAGGGGGAGCTGAAGTGATTTAAGCATGTTTTCGTCATTAAATTGCCTGATAATAAGAATTAATATATTATTCAAATTTTGCTAAAGATTTTAATGCTTTTTGAAGGGCATTACAATTTTAAGCACACTTGGAATGAAAGTTGAGAAAGTGTGCTATAGTGCAATGTATTATACACAGGGAAATATAACAATAATGATTAGAAAGGAGATGATTTAATGTCTACAGAAAGTATTATTGTGGCCCCGTAGTGGAGAAAGTAAGTATCAGTTACACCAAACAATTGGATCATTAATTGTTACGAAGGGTGGTATTCCTTGGGTAGTCTATGAAACCACCAACCTCAATTTTCACCTGCAAACTAAATAGGACCCAAGCCTTTTAAAAAACAATGCATTTTTCTGCTCTCCTAGTACTATTTATGCTTCTTTCTGCATTCAAATAGAATAATGGTAATTAAATAACCTATCAACATCCATAAACTAATAATTAAAATCCCCATATTGCATACCAACCTGTGTCTGATCTGCAACATGCCATCAAATGAGAAAAAATTGGTGTTAGGAAAAATCTCTCACCTCCCTCCACCACATCTTAGAAGTGGAAAAGATTCTTACAGTAAAATCTTTCATAGCAAATATTAAGACAGAATATGCACAGCATGGGATTTTCTCACACCATGAACCCTACAATCTTATTATTCAAATCAGTCTGTTCATGTTATTTCATTATCACATTATGAGCTTAGTGACACAGATGTTATCCTGCAATAGCTTCTGTGTGCTTCCTTTTTATCCCCCACCGCCGCCCAGTGAGCAAAATAAGGCATCGGTTTTGTTGTTCTCTGGTTTAACACTCATGTAAGCAGTTCATAGTTCTTTGTTGTAGAATGCCAAATCATTACATGTTTAAAGAAATTAGTGTCAAACAAAGATTATTATATTTAAATTGCATAAATTAACTGGCAATTATTGAACTTCAACAGCATAAACTATAGGCTTCACTGACATCCCTTATTAAATGAATACACCACTATAGTATTCTACAGTAAAGCTCCAAAACACAATATGTAAAGTTCAGTCATGGTTTATGCTGATTTCTACTGGCACAATCCATGAGACAGAAGCCGACTCTCAGGTAGGGCATACTGCATGCACTCTTAGAATCATAGAATCATAGAATATCAGGGTTGGAAGGGACCTCAGGAGGTCATCTAGTCCAACCCCCTGCTCAAAGCAGGACCAATCCCCAATTAAATCATCCCAGCCAGGGCTTTGTCAAGCCTGACCTTAAAAACTTCTAAGGAAGGAGATTCTACCCCTCCCTAGGTAACGCATTCCAGTGTTTCACCACCCTCCTAGTGAAAAAGTTTTTCCTAATATCCAACCTAAACCTCCCCCACTGCAACTTGAGACCATTACTCCTTGTCCTGTCATCTTCTACCACTGAGAATAGTCTAGAACCATCCTCTTTGGAACCACCTCTCAGGTAGTTGAAAGCAGCTATCAAATCCCCCCTCATTCTTCTCTTCTGCAGACTAAACAATCCCAGTTCCCTCAGCCTCTCCTCATAAATCATGTGTTCCAGACCCCTAATCATTTTTGTTGCCCTTCGCTGGACTCTCTCCAATTTATCCACATCCTTCTTGTAGTGGGGGGCCCAAAACTGGACACAGTACTCCAGATGAGGCCTCACCAATGTCGAATAGAGGGGAACGATCACGTCCCTCGATCTGCTGGCTATGCCCCTACTTATACATCCCAAAATGCCATTGGGCACATCCACTCTACCATGGGTGGTAGGGAACCTGTAGTACTCAAAATGTTGGTGGTGTTAGTTGGAAAAGGACTGTGTCCATGCACACTCATTTCCCACATCCACACACAAGCCTCTATTAGCACAGCTCTAGCCAATAAATAAAGTTGGCTGCCTTCCACTCCTTTGGTAAAAGGACTGTTACAGTAATATTTCATGTCTTCTCTTGTGGTGAGTTTCCACTGAGGTGAAAGATGACTAGATATTTACACCTCCCAGTGCAGACTTCAGTAAACTGAGCCCTGTAGCTTACAATAAAATTGGTCAAGTGTCATTGACTATTTCTTTTAAGAACTTGCAGGTTTAGAGGATTATTATATTTCTATGGGCTAAGCCCAAATTCAATGAGGTCCTGTGATGGAATCTACATGTCTATAACTGGGTCCCACAATTTCACCTCATGCAGTAAGTAAAACAAGGGGGGAATTAAGGCAAAGGCACTAAAGACCTGTATGCCTAAGTCCACAGCTCCTGAAGTTACATGATTACATCAGACTCTTATCTTTCAGTTTTTTAAAAATAGTAAGTTTCTAGGTCTCTAATTGGCAACACTGCCCAGTGATGTAGCACCAGAAGCAAGAAAAGTGAGGGGTAAGAAAAAAGAAGACAAAGAATGCATCCAAAAGGGGTTCCTATTTCCCAAGAAGGTTGGTAACCAGTCAACTATGGCATGTAAAAGCTGAGTAAAGGCATGTTCCTTGCTCCTTCCAACCTTTATTTCTATTAAGATACAGAATCAGTGCTGATACAAAAATAAATATGATAGTTTTCAGTTGGAAAATTTTGAAACATTCAATGAAATGTCCCAGGTTTTAGAATAAGCCATTTCAAAAGAGATTATTGTGGATTTACAGGGAGGTCCTTCTCTACAGCCTCTGGAAGGTATGTGGGTATGTGTGTTGCAGTGGTGGGGAGGTTCTTTTTTGTTCCCCTTTTTCCATGGAATATGTAAGATGCTAATGGGTGGGACAGATAATCCTTTAGAGGAGAGGAGATGAACAGTGAATACAGCTAGAAGACCCTTTCCTCTTCTGTCACGTCCTGCTACTGTTCCCTCTACTGGCAGAAAATTGTTGAAGTTCCAGAAACTTTTTAGTCTTATGTCAGAGCCTTCTGCTGGTTCCATCTGAGATGTCCCTCCTCACTGAGTCTTCACCATACCAGTGGAGAAGGAGGAGGAGCTGAACTCCCTAATGTAATGAATGTATGACCCAGAGGTGAGCGACTAACCTTTATCTCTTGGGCACAGTCATTTGAAATATGTCGGGATTAAAAAGCTCTTTGGGGCAAAGACTGTCTTGTTCTGTCTCTGTACAGTACCTAGCACAATAGGGTCCTGGGTCCTTGACTAGTGCTCCTAAATGATGGTAATAATAATAATAATAATAATAATTAATAATTAATAATAATTAATAGTTCCCTTCCACTAATTCAGGTAGCTTCATTTGGTCCATTTCTGCCAATGGTTTAGTTTAATTCTGCCACTATGTGATAAAGGTGTGACCCACAGGAAGGTGATGAGACACTGGTCTTTATTTCCTAGCCCTAGTTGGATGACATTGGTCCTGGTTACAAAATGTTATACCTTTGTCATGTGGAGGGGGTTAGTATCCAACAAGTCCAATGGCCAGTGTTACACCACATGCCAGTTATAGGAGAAGGAGGGGGAATTTGACTTCTGTGATTAGCAGAGGACAGGCTTCTATTCTCCCCCACTGTCACTCTTACTTTAACCCTTCCATGGATGTGCTTCATCATAGAGTAATTAACCAGTAATTCAATATTTCATTGTAGTTCTCACAACAAATGGAAATATGGAGAAACATTGAAAACTGCACCGCTGCTCGCTAAATGAATGCCAGATAATGTTCTTAGGACTACTTCAAAATGAATATTTACTTATTCTCCACTAACTGCTTGTCTTTGAGTCTTCCAGATATTAGCAGTTCATCTCCTCTTAAAGAATTGTCAGAGGTTGTATGATGAAGAGATTTTATAAAAATCAGACCTGCAAACATTCAAAAGTTGTACCAAATATATTTTACTGAAGTTGTTGGAAAACACTGTACAGCAGCATCTAGCTTCATCTTTATTTCAAAATTTCAACCAGGCCTCATTGAAAACTCTAGTAAATCCATCTTGACCAACACTAAGGACTGTTTTGGGAACCAGAGCTAAAAGCACAAATGACTTCAGTTTGAGCTAAAGATCCAGGCTGTGTAACTGGGGCTATAAACAGACCCAAAACTTTTGGGGATCAGGCACAGAGGAGGACACAACACACACTGACTGCTGGGTTAGAGACCAAGTTTGAGGGCCAGAGCAATGAAGAATCTAGCCCTATTTTTCTCCGAAAGGTCATTTTCAATTTCTTCAGTTAAAATGTACCCCCACCTTTCTAACTTGAGCTTCTAACTCATAAGTGCCAAATTGATTTTATCAAACCTTTCATAACAACAACAAAAATAGTCACAACTCATTTCTCACAAAACAAAGCTCTGCCCCAAAGGTAATTTTGTCAACATTCTAAGCAACTAAATGTTGAGGCTGAAAATGCTTCCTCAGCCTTGTGTAGTTCATGCTACCTACAGAGAAAAAGCCATGAACCCATGTGTTTGTTATCCAGAAGGAATATTTTCAAAGTTCAATGTTTTGAATTACTGCATCATTTGATTGGGGATTTAACAGGAAAAAAATGGAAAATCCAAGTTACCCCAGAACTGCAATAAGTTTGTCTGGTTGGGGTATTTTATTTTTCCATTTGATTTTTTTTTCTGGTAGAGAGAGGGGAAAAAAAGACTTAATCACACATCATAATAAACAAACTAGTGTGATTTGACTGTATGATCTGAGGTTCAAAACAACAAACAAGGAAACCAATTCCACATTATCATGAGCAGATTATAGCAACATTGAATTAATCCATATGGTAAATGTGCTTGTATGACTGTTCTTACATCTTTTGTGTATAGCATCATGCACACCAGGGTTTTTTTTTCCAGTACAGGACACAAGAGGTACAGGTTTCTCAGTGGGTCAAACTCTGTTCTCAGTTACATGAAGGCACTTCCATAACTCCTGCACCTCAGTACTTTATTTGAGCTCAACAAAAAAAAGTCAAAACATGGTTTATTGTCCTAACAACGATCAGCCATGTCAGAGTGGAATTATACCAAGCTTTGCAATTAGATTCTCAATTTAGACTGAAGACAGCGTGAAAAAAACATCGACCTGCCCTCTTCCCTTGAGACCATCTAACTCTGTCAGGATACCTGGGTGATCGGCCATGATATGTGCAGGAGCTGGCATAATCTGTCAGAACTGCCAGGTAACAGGGAGCATTCCCAGCAAGGTAGTGATATTGAGAAGACTGGAGTGGCTGTTTTCATTAGGAGCCTGCATACCTTCTTTGAGGTCAGCTGGTTAGACTCCTGCTTGCGAACTGGTTGGGTAGAGACAAAGTGCTATGTGGAGAGCCATACTTTATCTCCAGCTATGATGTAAGGGGTTCCTGCTGACAAAGGTTGGCATAGCATTTGAAATCTTTTTGGCTTATTCTAGATGGGCTTTCAACTCCTCCTGGATGCAGTGCAAGTGTTCGACTAGACTGGAGGCTGTGCGTTCATGGGAGACGTGTGGCTTGGATGGATGGAACTGGAGGTGGAAATTGGTTGGCATAAAAAGGACTCTGGTAGGTTGATCTATAGTTGGAGTTGTATCTGAATTTGGCAAAAGAGAGGAGTGAAACACAGTCATTCTGCTGGTAATTGATAAAGCAACAGAGGTGTTGCTTAAGGATTTGGTTCACTCATTCCCCGTTGACTGGGGGTGACAAACTGAAGACACATATAGATCCACATCCAGGAACTTGAAAACTCTTGCCAGAAATGTGAAATGAACTGCAATCCTCGATCAGATGTAATGTTAGATGTTTGGCCATGGAGTTTGAAGACATGGTTGAAAAACAATTGGTCTGTTACCACTGTAGTGGCACAGCACAAAATGGGACATTTTTGTAAGTAAGTTGACAATGAATAGTATGGCTGTGTGGCCCTGGGAATTGGGAAGGTCAGTGATAAAGTCCATGAAGATGGATGACCAGGGTTGAGATGGCGTTGGCAGGGAAATCAAAGAGCCCAGGGGTTTGACATAGGGAGTCTTTGTTCGAGTGCATGCCATCGGAGTAAGACTAAATGAATGAATGCTGTCTTGACCACCAGAAATTTCAAGATACTAACCTCAACATTTTCCATTGGCTAAAATGGCCAGCCAGAGGCAACTCATGGCATAGCTGGTGTTGTTGACCATCACGGACATAAATGCAGTCTTTACACAACAGGATCCATTCTTGACTGAGAATTTTGAGTCAGGTCTTAGGTCTGTGCCAGTCAACATACATTTCTCTGCAAATGGACCAAATGGACCAAAATGGGAGAGACTTTACAAGAGAGAAAATTGTTATCCACTGCCATGTTGACAAAATGGCAGGGTTTCAAGATTATGGCATGTTCTGGTATCCCATTTCCTTTGTCCCAGTACTCACTCTTACAAGACAATGTGTTGAGTTTACCATTGCTAGTATCAGAGAACTCTGTGCGCTGCCACCCACATACCCAAAATGGATGATCAGGGTGATATTGGATTAAACATGGCTGCAGTAAATCTTTAGACCTACAGGATGCTGAGGATGAATTGAGGTCTCCAGGAGGACTTTGAAGGTGAAATGCATACTCTATTGAGTCACTGACTGAAAACTTTCTACAGATGACAGAAATGCACAACCCTGAGAGACAGCCAGGTTCAACAGGGAAGGTGACAAAGTCAATTTTCAAAAGGACATGGGAAATGTTTAAGTAAAAACATTTACTTAAAAAGTACTTAGATTTTGAGTTGCACAGGGAAACCTAAGGTCAGTTTAGCTCCTTATATGACCCTCATCAGGACAGTGTCCATCACCCTCTTGGAAGCTGACAATAAATCCCAGGTATAAATTAGATCCCCTCCTTTGTCATCTTTTGGTTATAGCTTGTTCATCTTAACAGGTATTAGTGGCACCTTGGTCTCTCTTATTCTGTCCTTGTGGCACATAGTTTAGTCTCTTGAGAACTGAAATGCTTTAGTCTAATTGAAGGCTTTGGGCTTAATATAAAAGTGTAAGGGTGAAAATTAATGGCCTGTTATACACAGAATTCTGCCTATATGATCTGATGGTCCCTCCTGGCTTTAAACTCTGTGAAACTACAAAACTATTGTATGGTTGTGTACTGTTCTTCAGTCCCCATATTATCTGAGCTCCTTCCATTTAATGACAATAGCAATAGCAAAATCCCTAGTGAACTTGGTGGAGTGTTTCACTCTTCCTTTTTGGGGTACAAACTGCTTAGGATAGGGTTATTGTTTTTGATTTTGTTGGATTGCATTTTTTTTCTTGTGGGGGGCCAAAGGGTATCAGTGTTTTGAGTATCATTCTTATGGTGGAAAGGCCTTTATGAAGTGGAAGATTTTGCAGCATTTCCTAACAATGGTCAGAGATTCTGGATTCATCTGGAAGTTTGTTCCTTAGCTGGATACCCTTTGCTACGAATGCTTTGTCTGTAGTTCTCACATGCTTCATTCTGGGCTTTGTGATTTGTATTGTCCCAGAGGATCACAACTGTCACAGCCTGTCTCAACATAGCTTCTCCATGGTGTCATCTCCGTGTTCCCTCCAAGAGTACTTGGTTCAATCAGTTGTAAGATTTTCTTGCTATGGACAAAGCACTGAAATACAAAAAGAAACTCTCTTACAGTGCTCTGCCAATGGGGCCCTATTCATTATGTACACTGAATCCAAACACATATGCCCCATGCCCTTAGATTCCAGAGTATATAATCCTTTGACCTTTATTGACACTGTTGTCTGTTTTTTTTTACTTTATTTTAGCTTTTCTTTGTAAATTACATATTCCTCTACAAAAATATTGCCACACTTCGTAATAACGCTCCTATATGCCACCTGTCCTCAGTGTTATAGTCATAGTTTGAAATTTCTTCTCTTTATAAGCTCCCCTGCCTAAAAAGAATAGAAGAGGCATATACTTCTCCATTCTCTGTGACCCAAGAGGTTCCCAGACACAACAGAAATGGTGTGGGTCTGCTGCACATAAGTACAGGATATGGAGAGCTTGCCCAAGGATTCTAAATGCTTGTTGAACTGCAGAGCTGAGTTACAGTTGGTTTCCCTGAATATTTCACACAGGAAGGGATTGTGGGTGGGTCAGGAAGAAGCGGGGGAAGGAGGAAGGCTTGTGGCATTGCCATGGTGCAGATCTATCAGTCACTGCTACCCCAAAAGGAACCAAGAAATTCTCTACTGGCATAACTATTGACTTCAACTGAATTACACCAGCAGAGTTGGGCTCAGAAATGCCAGGCACCAGTGCAGCCACAGAGCTGGAGAAGGAGCCATGGAGCAGCTCTGCTGCTGTGCTGGAGCCTGAGGAAGAAAGGATTCCTTCTCTTGCCTCTTCAGAGCCACCCCGGTACCAACACTACTGATGGACAGGGTATTTTGGTGTGGGGGAGGATATAGCTCTAAACCAAATGCAGGGGTTGAATCCTTTGTTCAGGAAAATTTAATGAAAAACAAAATAACAGTACAGTATAATGTAGCTAGCTGATAACTTCAAAGGCCTGTTTAAAGTGGAGTTTTTAAACGTTATACATTAAAATAAATGTAAAACTGGCTGGTTTTATGTATTTGCTGTGAATATGCTTGTTGTTTTTCAATTTTTTTTTTTGTTCCTGGCACATTTTCAGCCATGGTGTCCTTGATTTTAGAATTTTAGCTTCTTTTGTATAATGCCAGTAACAGAGGTAGGTTTGCTTAACAATCCATACAGCAACAGGATTGCTGCAGCCATAGAAGAATTGAATCGGTTTGCTGAGGCGGGGGCAGGGGAAATACTGTTAATACTAGCCTGCCAGCTAGGAACTGATTTAACTACTAGCGTAAAGAGTTTTACTTTCTCAACTAGGTATGC
This sequence comes from Natator depressus, assembly GCF_965152275.1. Taxonomy (NCBI): domain Eukaryota; kingdom Metazoa; phylum Chordata; order Testudines; family Cheloniidae; genus Natator; species Natator depressus. The sequence goes on from NC_134234.1 coordinate 308,080,440, forward strand.
AAGTGTCATTAATTCAGGAAAATATTGCAACTTTACAATTTTTACAATGCTCAGATTACACAAGTGGGGAAAAAAGTTGTTGAAATAATATAAGGGGACAGCATACAAGAAAATCAAACTTAAGACTGACTCTCTGGTATTATTATCCTTTCCATTGTAAAGGGAACAAAAAGGAAAAACTTGCAGTAAGGACAGCTTTCACTCTGTATTTCAAGGCTCTTGACAATTAATGTTTGGTCTTTAGGAGCAAAGTCTTCCCTCATTTTCTTTGTTGCTACTAGTGGGATTTCAAGGCATGAAATGAGGGGAGAATATTTCCCTTAATACTATTTAAACAAAGTGGGCCATATTCTCAACTGGTGTAAATCAACATATCTCCAGCCACTACATGGATTTGCACCATCTGTGTATCTGGCCCACTTTTTAATTTTTATTAATTTCCTTCTGTTAAAAAAATAGCATAAATCCTTTAAGGGTAATTATAAAATACATATTTTTTGGAAAAAAATGGAAATATCCTTCTGAGTATTCCAGTCTATTGAGTAAACATAATTAGTTAGTTTTGTAAAATGCATAGTATTTACCCAAGAGACCAGAACACATCTCTGAATATGTATTAGAATAGTGTCTTAAGCTGACTTTACACTCCACATGGGTAGATCTACTTTGCAGATGGAGGGAGGATCAGTAATTTAGAAGTAACATTGTGAAAATCAGTATAATGCAAGTTAACAGAATCTTTATGAAAGACAAAGAATTGCATGATCTCTAACACTTTAAACAAGCATTGAGAAGACTCCTGCTATCTTGCAAAGAAGTCAATTGTATTTACTAATAGTTTCTTCCATTCAGATTGTCCTCAAATCATTGTAATGCACTGATAGTTTTCCAAAGGAGCAAAAGTGGGAAAAGAAACATTGTCTCTCAGTAGTTGAAGTCACATACAGGGAATCAAATATCATTAGCAATATGTGGATATTGCAAAAGTATATTGGATTGCATTGAACCAGAGTTTCAGTAATGGTATTAGCTATGGTCTCTTCCCCTTGATGCCATCTTATTATTTTCCGGTAATAGATGTGGAGTCTGATCCTCAGCTGGTGTAAATCAATATAGTTCCATAAAAGTCAACTGAAGTCACGAAGTGCTCCCTCTGTAACGCATTGCCCTGTATATCAGCCCAAAGAGTCTGAGAAGGCAGAATCATGGTCCCACCCACCCACTTTAAATCATCCTGTGGAACTGGCCTTGTGCGTCAGTCTAAGGACACTTAGCCTGTGCATTTCGCCTGCAAAAAGGGTGTTTGGGGATGCCTTGTGTCATCCTGAGATGGAATCCCTTGATCCCTGAAACAGTACTCAATGCAAGATCTAATATGCATGATCTAGCCTCGAGTAGTTAGGGGTGGCCAAATCCATTCGAATAAACTCTTCACTCACTGTTCAGCCAAATCCCATGTAAGGTACAAAAGTTTCAATTAACTATTTTAAAAATAATCATTCTTTTGCATGAGTTTTGGATGGAATTGGGAACAGAAGTAATGAAATGCTGTGAGAAGCTAATCTCATAATTTAATTTATTTATTATTTATTTTTTGGCCAGAGTCAAAGTAAAAACTACCCAACACTACAGTTAGTCAAAAAACATGAAACATTTCTTGGAAAGTTTTTTTCCCTGTATATCTAAAACTTTTACAAACATGTTCTTATTTTTTATCCAATTGGCCGGTGTGAAAAAGCTCTGTCCTTGTCTCCGTGGGTCCCACGTTTCCTGGCGGATTTCGCTAGTCTCACAGGCTCATTGTGACCCTCCACGTAGCCCTTCTCTAGAGGCAAGGGTCACAGCTTATTGAGCCATTTTCATCATAAGTCAGCAAGGGAGGTGAGGAGAAGCAACCCTCCTTCGCACAGTCTCTGTTGTCTCCCAGTCTCAGTGATTAATCGGGGAAGGGAGGGGGAGACCGAGCCCACCCTCTACTCCAGGATCCAGCCCAGGAACCCTAATAGTAGCAGCTATGGTAGTTGACTTTTTGGAAATAGGACGTGTCCAATTCCCTGGGTCACTTCCCCACAGTGGCCCCCACTCAATACCTCCTTCACTGTTACCTCAGGTCCTCCTTCCTTGCACCTGATAGGATTTGTACTGCTTAGTTCCTCCAACAGCACAGCTTCCTCCTACAGCTCCTGACACATACACCTCACTGACTAACTGGGAGGCTTTTAACTAGTTCCAGCCAGCCCTTGATTGACTTCAGGGTGTCCCAATCAACTTAGCTATCTCCACCGCTTTCTAGAAGGATCTTAATTGGCCCCAGGTGTCTTGATTAACCTGGATCAACTGCCATTTGGTTACCATGGTACCAGGGATTTGTTTAGCCTGGGGCTGACATACCTGTTCCTCACTACTTTACTATACCCATCTGGCCTTGCCCTGTCACACTGGGAAAAAAAGATGAAATGTTTCCTGGAAATATTCAGTTTCTCATTGATAGAACTTTATGGTTATATACTAGTAGTAGGAAGGATAGCACTAGATGGGGTCTTGAGAGATTTGTGTTTAATTTCATGCTCAGCCATAGAATTCCTCTGTGACCTTGTGTCAGAGACGAAGACATGGGTGGTTTTACCTAATGGCTGGTACCAGAGTCAGGTTCATGGTTAGCATCAGAGTTGGTTGCCAGGAAAAGGAGCCAGAGTTAGAGGCCAGATGCCAGTGCCAAGGGTCAGAGCTGAAATCAGAGGTCAGGAATGAGAGACAATGGTAAGAGCTGGTTTACCTGGACTGAGGCAAGGTGTGGGCAAGGCCGCGTCCAGACAGGGAGCACAGCTAGATCCAAGGCTGGGAACAAGTTTTAAAACAAGCAGGCACAGGAGCTATCACAGCCATGGGTGAAAGCTTTGAGCAGCCATCAAACTCCTGCCACTGCTGGGCTTACGAACTGGTCTGCTCACTCTTCTCACCAGTTAGGCAGTGTAGTCAGTCAGGCAGCCAAGTACAGGCCCGCTGCACTCATAAGGTTGCCCAGAGGCTGGCTCTGCCACAGGCCCTGATTCCTGACATGTTGGATACGTTGTGTAATATCTCTCTACCTCACCTCCCAATCATCTTGTATCTCTCTCCCATCTTCTGTCTTGTTTATTTAGGCTGAATTCTCCTCAGGGCAAGGACTGTCTCTCTTACTATGTTTGCAGTGTCTAACACAATGAGGACTCAGTTAGGTTGGGTCCTCTAGTCACAGCTCTACAACAAATAATAAACAATAATCATGAAAATTGTCCAATCAGCTTTACAATGGAAAATCATTGGGAGTTGGATCAGGCCCTATGAGGAGCACACATTAAATGCTTTATATAAATAATTTTTATTTTTTTTTGCTTCATCATGTTTAATTCCTGATGTGTGTTCTTGTATTTGTTGTATTCTGCTTTACTATTTTAACAAAAACATTTTTCAAAGTGTCTTATTTTTTTGTGTATATATCTATCTCTATATCTAGAAAGATAGTGATAGCTCACTCTCACTTTCTTTTTCTGCCAAGATGGCTTCAGCCAGAGGTGGTAGGGCTGGAGAAGACCATGTTGCTCCAGAGGGTGGTCTACCTCGTCAGAATCACATGGTATTTTCACTGTTCCAACTTATAATAGGTTTTGTGGGTTACACACTGCCCCAGGCAAGGGAAAGAAGAGAGAGGAATTGGTGGCTGCATTACAAGCATATTTATTGGAGGTGATCAGAAGGTTAACCTGCTTGAGGAGTTTAAGGAAGAATTACTTCACTTAAGATCAGGATCTAGGGACCCAGGAAACAATCCAGTTGAGAGTAAAAAAGCAATAAGCAAGAAAAAAATTATCAAAGAAAAGGAAAGGTGGAGACAGGGGAAAAAAAGCAAGTTTAAGGAACTTTAAGTTTTAGGTTGGCAGCTTGGCAGGGTTTTTGGTTACATGTTGAATCTCAAATGTTAGCCTTTGTGAGATGGTATTAAACTTAGTAACTTAGAATGTGTCTCCACCCTGAGTGTTTGTAGGGGCAGATCCTCTTTCAGTATTTTGGAGAGACAGGATTTGGATATAGAGCGGATCCATGAAATAAGACAATAAGCATGATGTTTTGGAAGCTCAGAGGGACTGGACTTTTTCATCCATTGGGCCTTATGATGAAGTAGGGACAATGTTTTTAATTTTTCAGTATCAGTGCAGAGGGTAGAAGAATATCAATTAGGAAGTGGGTTATAATGGATTCCTACTATTTGGTGTGTGAGGTAGTGTGCGTCAATTTATGGCCCGCAATGTCATAATCTGAGGAAAGATCTTTTTGTAAAAATGCTCCTTTCTTATTAATGGCTTGACAACTGTTTATCAAGGGGGAATTTTAATTGTTTGGCCACAGTGACTGACAGAGTAGAAGAACTGACAGATTTAAGAGCTGATTAAATGTATTGACAGGCTGTAGGTGATACTGCAAGGTCACAGGATGATTTTGGGCATCCTCATTAAGAAGACATAGGCCAGCACATTTTTTGATGGAAGAATCAGATAGTCAATTGACAGATGTATTTTTTAAACTACTACAATGACTGGGCATTATTCAGTGCAGCCTGCACAGGTCTCTCACCATAGCTTTGTTAGCATTGAACTTGGTGGATATAGCACACTCACTTTTGGTTGGAGTCATTAGAAACTAAATATCTGCTTGCTCAATAATGAAGCTGCAATTAGAAAGGTCTTTATAGAAGGAGAAATCGTTCGGGAGTATTTTGTGTCCCAGATGGAATGATGGGAATTGCTCAAGAAGAGTCTGATGTCCTCTCTGTGCACTTTTCCAGGACCTTTGTATGCAGCAGAACACAAGCATTGTTTGGTGTTGCTGGGCCTTTTGAATAAGCTTCATAACTGAATGCAAGATTGGGAATGAGTGGCCATGAGGGTTTTTGAGGAAGTTAAGAAAGGGAAGGTTCAGTATTGAAGAAGAAAGCTGGAATGAGCCAAATTTGCAAAGGACCATAGGATGACAAGAGGTGGGACAGCTTCTTCTGATACATTTGCAAGGTGTGAGGAAAGGGGAATGCAGCAGGTTATGTATGGTAGGGTTATTGAATCCTACCACTGGATAGGTCTGCAGGAAATTTTGCTAGGAAATGTTCTTTAGAGACTCGTGCAGTAATTAATGCTGTAGTTCTAGGCTACTTATGGCAAAGTTAAAATTCAGCCAGTTTTCAAGTATGGGAGAAAAGGCTCTAGTTTGAACCTCTTTGTGCTGCCATTTAGTCCCTAGCATTGGCTGAGTAGAAACAAATGACTGCAGAGAAATGGGGCATGTGCCTTGGGAGTCTTTGATTTTGGATTGACCTTTTAGTTTACAGGGGCACTGGTCTGGGACGCAGTGTGTTTTGCTTTGGGGGGTTATTTGTATCTTATTATGATGACTGTAATTCTTGGCTATTGTTAAGTTTTTAGTGTAATAAATATGAATAGGCATAGAGATTGAAGACTGTCGTGACCACAACATTTACAAACCAACTTTAAATAATAAATGCATCCAAACATTCATAATGCAGTCAGGCTGAGCCAGACCTCTGCATTGCCATACTGTATAACAACACAGTTCTATGTGGTATAACTTTTGACAATTACAACCAAGGAAATACAGTTTGTTTTTATCTGTCAAGTATATCTGAATATCCATGTATGACATTGCTGCCAATCCTGGTTACAACAGCCGTCAAGGCATTACCAGCAGATGACTGTCATATTTCTTATTGAAATGCGCTGAATTGACAGCTATTGTACACACATTGGTGACTAAAGCAAAGAAGAAAATTTAGCAAGAGACTTTTCACACGAGTTCTGTCTATCTTAGGTACGAATACAGCCCCTTACTGTAGCATCTGAGCATCTCACAATCTTTAATGCATTTACCCTCACCATATCCCTGTGGTAGGGAAGAGCTATTGTATCCATTTTACAAATAAAGAACTGAGTCACAGAAAAACTGAGTGACTTGCCAAAGAAGAAGCCTATGGTAGAGCAGGGAATGGAATTCAGGTCTTCAAAGTTCCAAGCTAGTGCCCTGACAACCAGCCGTAGGCCATTCTTCCTCCCTACTTTGTGATATGTGGAGGATTCCACTTACCATTTTAGTTTTATGTGCATTTTCTTACACTGAATTTTCCATCCCAATATACATAGGTGTTTATCAAAAAATTGTGCAGAATGACAAGAGAAATGTGTGAGCAAGATCTGCCTCAAGAAATTAAGAATAAAACTTTAGTTATAAACAATGCATGTAAGTCATTTTGAAAACATGGATGAAAAGATTGCCAACTTTCAGAACAATATTGCTAAACATAATTTACTCTTTTTTGTACTATGCACAGAGAAATGGACATGGTTATTCCTTCAGACAGTTCATTTAAATGTCACTGATACAGTGAAAAAAAGACAGATCTTTAAATTATGCTGAATTGAAAATACGGATCTGCCATTTATATTTTCATATTTCAAGGTAAGTGCTACCTTAATGGCATTAAAAAAAACAGGAGTACTTGTGGTACCTTAGAGACTAACAAATTTATTAGAGCGTAAGTTTTCGTGGGCTACTTCATCGGATGCATTGAATGGAACATATAGTAAGATAGATAGATATACGTACAGAGAAGTTGGAATTTGCCATACAAACTGTAAGGGGCTAATTAATTAAGATGAGCTATTATCAGCAGGAGAAAAAAAACTTTTGTAGTGATAATCAAGATGGCCCATTTAGGCAGTTGACAAGAAGGTGTGAGGATACTTAGCATGTGGAAATAGATTCAATATGTGTAATGACCCAGCCACTCCCAGTCTCTATTCAAACCCAAGTTAATGGTATCTAGTTTGCATATTAATTCAAGATCAGCAATTTCTCGTTGGAGTCTGTTTTTGAAGCTTTTCTGTTGCAGAATTGCCACCCTTAAATCTTTTACTGAGTGGCCCGAGAGGTTGTAGTGTTCTACCTAACATTTTTGAATGTTATGATTCCTGATGTCAGATTTGTGTCCATTTATTATTTTGCATAGAGACTGTCCGGTTTGGCCAATGTACATGGCAGAGGGGCATTGCTGGCACATGATGGCATACATCACATTGGTAGATGTGCAGGTGATGGCATTCAGAGTCTTTCAGAGGTACATAAAACAGGACCTTGAACTATGCTTCATTTTCCTTACATTTTAGCTACTAAATTATCCTGCTTTCAGCTGAACAAGGTTCTGTTGAACTACTAACTACAGAAGTTCAAAGGCTTCTAGCATTGCACCACAATTATATAATAAACTTTAGACTACAAGGGTTCATAATATCTTTTCAAGATTAATGTACAAATGTACAGAGATCAATCACAAGGAAAGTTTCTGTTGTTCCAACTCTGTAATACCACCATTAAAATCACATTATTTTTCTGAGTGGTAAATGGCTGATGTTCCTGCTTTCTTAATTTCAACATGCTCTAATTCTGTTTGCTTTAAAGCTTCTTTGAAGGAAACAAATTCTCAATAACACAGGCAATTGGAAATCTGTGTCGTTTACAGCTTAAGATAAGAAATTTTTATTCACATATTTATTTATTTCTGATGTTGGCTTCACATAATTTTCCCTTTCCTTCCCTCCATTTTAACAAACTGAGGCATCATGTGTCAAAACAGAGAGCTGGTTGACATATTCATTGCAAACAACTTAGTGGATTTTGCTCTTTCAGCTGTTTGTAAATGTCCATGAACTGATTGTTTTAATCATTACTGTGTTCATTATTTGTAACTGTTTGAATGTTTTTATGAGCATATTTTGGCCTGTGGATTTTCATAAGCTGTTCATAGGAAATGAGCCTACAAAAATTCAGTGGCAGAAATCCTCATTTCACTGAAGTCAGTGGAGAGTTTGGGCACTGACTTCAATAGGTCCATATTTTCACCCAATATTTGGAATCTGGTATTTGGTCTGTGTGACTGATCATGTAAGACACATGACACGATTTCAATTCTGATTGGATGCCCTAGCCATTTATAAACAGGAACAATGTATGAAAGCATTGATTCTTGCAGGGAAGATCTGGGAAGTATTTTAAGGAGAAAGATATCAAAGTTGTCAAGATGGATTAGGACTAGAACTGAATGGAACTGGATTTTGTATCATGGGATCATTCCTGATTTCTATTTTTCCCCCCCATTATGAAACAAAATAGAAATTTCTCTTTGATCAAAATTCTGAAGGACAAAATCATTTTGGGTGGCTTAGAATGTTTCATTCCAATTTAGACTTTTTTCATTTTATATTATAAAATGAAAATTAAATGAAGTCATTTTGAAATGGAAAAATGAATTAATCTGTTTAGACCTTAACTGAAAAATCAAATTTTTGATATTTTCCCTAAATTAAATTTAATCAATATGTTTCCACAAAATGTTTTGCTTTTGATGAATCAGTTTTTTTTCGGATAGAAAAGCGTTCCATCAAAAAATTTCCAAACAGCTTTTTGTTGGACATTTCAGAACATCACCTGATATCTGCTGTTGCCTTATATCTGTTGTGCTTTTGCTGTATCTTTCCCTCTCTCCTTGACATTGCTAAGGGTTGCTGACTCCCAGTTTCTCCCTGATGACAGGCCCCCCTTCCCTAATAGTAGCTCTTCAGTATGGCGTCAATGGAAAATTATCCTTCATCCAAACCACATAGCAGAATGCATCTGTGTGCTGTATATACACAGTGGTTCCACAGGGCAGTTGTTGTGAAGAACTGATCTCTACATTTTTCCTTAGTATCTGACCACAGTGCAGACAACTTGCGCCATGCTTTGGGTTTGACTATATTCACAGTGTGTTCGCAGTGTCTCAAGACAAGGGAACTTTCTGCTATTATAACCTCTGCTCCTCACCACTGGTCATGCTTAGTGATAACTTGTTTTTAAACCACAAGCTTTTATTGTTCTGTTCTCCTTCTACCTCCTAACACCAAATACATAAAGCACGTATATACAGGGCTACCTGGGTGAATATTTCTGGTGTTAGTATATTTTTTCTCATGCAACTACAATAATTGTCACATGAATACTTGAATTCATACAAATAAAGAGCTGCTTCATGAATATTAGTAGGTTCTCCAAAGGCTAACAGAAAAGTAAACAAGGAGGGACACATTTTGTCCGATTGAATCATGATGTAGATTTAGCAAACCTACTTAACAAAATCATTGTGTCCACTTATTCATCCAGTATTCTACTTTCTTCTTCTATAAAATGGTGATCTCACTGACAGCATTCACTTTCAGTATCATTTTGATTTATTGGTATATCCCCTGAATTAAGATGCTTACTTATGTCATTGGGGAAAATAAGGCTGTGATAAACTGAAGTGCTTGTGACATGGATCATTGTGCTAATGATCAATACCTGTAGTCTTGTAGAATTTACTGCTCCCGCAAAAGAGATTTGTAAATGCCAATTACAATCTATTAAGGTGTCAGTTCAAGCTGGTGTACTGCAAATTCATGAATGTTAGCTGTCTGAGATTTATATGTAAAATGGTCAATAAATTGATTTCACAAAGTGAGATTTTAAATCATAATCTGAGTGAAATAAAATGCATACAGCATAATATGTTACATGATATATCTGCATTCTCCCAATGGATATTTCACACCAATTGATATGACTGCTATGTGATATGAGTGCTGCAGGGCATTTAGTTAGAAAGAGCACACACACGCAAACACCACATTGCTATCTTTGAACACAAAGGGCAATATGAGTTTTAAAAGGGAAGATTTTTTTCCCTTTTCAAAGGTCTAATTAGCATGCTTAGATTCTTTGGCAAAAGAAGGTCATGTTATGACACAAGCCTATTATCAGCCAAGTCACCAGAGATATCTGTGACAGCGAGTTTAGCATCTGAGACAGCTATTTTAGAAAGTCTACTAATAAATGACTTCATAGAACACTCTCAAAGAGGATCTGTGAACTTGGTTGGTTAATTAATATGATAGATTAAAAATGTTTATATAAGGTCGTGCTGTGACATTATTTTCCCTGTTACAGTGCATGCAAAATAATGTCATGTAAAAACAGCTACACAGAATAGCTACATTACTAATAAAAGTAGGGCGTATTATTTCTATAGTCTCATTTCATTCCCAATAACAGTAATGAGATCAGCATTATACATGAACATCAGAAAGAGAATATTCCCCAATTTGCCCAGTACAACGATCACTTACCATTTAAAATGATGGTGATATATAATTAAGGATGAAGCTTTAGTTATCCGAACACAACAGCATGGGCAGAAGCAGGTTAGGGTACCATTTTACTAATGCAGTCATTGTTGGAGATTTGATTCTTTGTTATGATTGTTAATGTTTTGATGTCTTCATTCACAATCTTCATTGCACTAGTAATGCCATTTTTGTAATATAAACAACATCTGTGTTACTAATTAAAGGATATTGCCAATGCTATTATTGTCATGTAGCTCCCAAAGTGAGGAATTATTGTCTCTTTTTTTTTTCAAATAAAAGTTATAATCAAGGTACATTTGAATATTTTCCTTCCAAACATAATCATACTAATTGATACAAATCCACTATCACATGGTGAGATACATTTCATTTTTCTTATACACAAATCCATTGAGTGTCCTACAGGAATGAAAATGAATAATCCTTTTCAATTATCATGCTGGCATTGCTCTTGACATTATAGCTTTGTCAGTGTTTCAGTGTGAACCCCCTATGAACAATGTTATTGGCTTTATTTTTCCATTGCCTTGCACCTCGTGTAATCACTGGTGCCTACACAAAGTGGGCCAGGTTCCTTACCCCACTATAGTTGTTTGCATCACTTCAAGTCAAAGCTCATTATGCACAGGGAATTACTGGATCACATAGAGACAGGATAGCAGCTCTATGGCACCACCTCTGCCCTCTTGCTCCTGACACAAAACTGTTCCCCGGGGAAAGGGAGTAGCCAGGGCAGCTCTACATACTGTCAAACTCCATCTTTCAGAACAATGCCATGGAGCTGTGGACAGCTGACTATAAATTAGAGCAGCTTGAAGGTTGCGCTAACTTATACAGGGGGGCCAGGCTGGGCCCTAAATTGGGATAATATAATGGTGCCTTTAATGCTATCTTTGCCCACTATCTCTCGTCCTACACTAAGTATAGCCTGAATGGCCCAAGAATCTGTCTGCACGTGTGATTCCTGATCTGGTAGAATTTTATATCCTCTTTGCACAGGTGCAAATGACTCCTCAAGACATAAAGCTATTTATCAGCTTGATTTTACCATTTGTGATTTGATATATTAAGGCCCTTTTGGCTTAGTATACACTATCACAGTTTATCCAGTATTTTTAGCTATCTATGCCATATAAGTCATATATGCCACCTCTGAATTCTTCAGTCAGATATCTTTTCATCTCCAAAGATTGGATTTCAGTCTTTTGGTGATCATGTATCCTCTACCACTATCTGCTGCTATGTGAAAGCCTTCAAACTTTCTCATGCTGTTTTTAGTCTAAGGCTATGCGTTTTCTTTTTAAATTACCCTAAGGCTGAGCTATATTTCACAGCTAGTTTTATTGATTTTATTGTAAGGCACCTTATGATGCTTACATAATAAAGTGTCATATAAATGGTCATTGTATAGTACTATCAAATTAGTGCCAGAGGCTGTGGGCCTCCCCGTTTTCTATTTTTCCCTCTTTTTTCCTTTTTGTGGTATTAACTCCTAAAATTCTGATTTCTGGCTAGGTAGCAAGTACCAGCTTCCACGTGTGTGTATCTGATAAGTACAGCAGAACATGTGGGAATGCAGATCACAGACCAAGCTTACATCCAGTTGCCTTAGGGTGGGCTAAGGAAAGGAATCCATAAGAGATTGAGAAAATTTGCAGCACAGAGTTAAGAAATGTTTTTATGCTCATTGCTCTGCCTGTTATCTCCTCTCCTTCTGTTTGTATATTTTTTTCTCATTCATCTGTTGGCGGTTTTAGTGAATGGAATACTGATAAGACAATACTCAATGAAACCCTCAGACAGAAGTTGTGAGGTGATGCCCGGACAACCTAGCTTACTCAATCACAATTGTTCACCTCAAAATACAGAGACCATGAAAATAATGATAATGAAAATAATAATAATAATTTAAAAAATCTGTGAGGGTCTTTATTACTGCTGTGTATTACGCTGCTCTTTCCACATTGTATATGCCTGGCATCAACTGACACCAACATCAATTAATTCATGGTTTACTTGGGAATTTTAAAGAAATCATGTACTAGGCACTAACTTAGTCATCCACAAAGAGACACACTCCCCCTATTCTAAATACTTTCTTCATGCATCCCCTGTTGTCCCTAATCATTGAAAGGAATAATGTAAATAATTTACATTAATATAGTGCTTTTCCTCCAGAAAAATTCCAAAGTGCTCTACAAACTGATTGACAAACTCCTTGCCATAAACAGATATACTAAATTAGTGATTAGCAAATATAACTGAGCCTCTAGGGTCCAAAGACCTTAGGGGAAAGCTTTGGGAGTTATTCAAATATTCTCCCATCAGGATGGATTTGCTCTGAGGAAAGATTTGTTCTGTATGGATAAAACTGAGTCTCTGTGACCCAAGGTAGCTGTTTGTAGACTCTTTTATAGGAGGCATCTGGGAGGCCCAGGTGTTTCCCATTGATTGGGGAAGGACTATAAAAATGAGTGGTGGAAACTTGCTGAGGGAAGTGTAGGAAAAGTTTTGTAGTGTAGTGAGAGAGAGAAGCAAATGATGACTGCAAACAAGCCCAACCCTCTGCTGAAACTGTAGAATTAGGGAAACTGAGAATCCCTGTACTGAGGAACTGCTATGAAGTAACTTTGTATGCAGTGTAATTGTAGTCATGTTGGTCCAAAGATATTAGAAAGACAATGTGGATGAGGTAATATCTTTTATTGGATCAACTTCTATTTTTAAGAGACAAAGTAGAGTTGCCCATAAACACCTATGCAGTCATAGAACAAAAAAAAGGAGTTAGTGGGTTACAGATTGTTTTAATAAGCCATAAATCCAGTGTCTCTGTTCAGTCTATTATTTTTGGTGTCTAGCAGAGTAATAAACTTAAATTCCTAGGCTCACCTTTTTAAAGTGTTGTGCAGGTCTCCTTTGACGATGAGGACTGCTAGGTCAGATACAGAGTTATTGCTTTGTGAAAACAGCGAGGAGTCCTTGTGGCACCTTAGAGAGTAACAAATGTATTTGGGCATAAGCTTTTGTGGGCTAAAACCCACTTCATCAGATGCGTGGAGTGAAAAATACAGTAGGAAGGTATATAAATTACAGCACATGAGAAGATGGGAGTTGCCTTACCAAGTGGGGGGTCAGTGCTAATGGGGCCAATTCAATGAAAGTGGAAGTGGCCTATTCCTGACAGTTGACAAGAAGGGGTGAATATCAATAGAGGGGAAATTATTTTTTGTGGAGCTAACGAGGCCAATTCAATCAGGGTGGATTTGTTCGTCTCTAAGGTGCCACAAGGACTTCTCGTTGTTTTTGCCGGCTACCCCAGTGAAACCTTTGCAAAAAGAGTTCACCTACAGGTGATAGGGTATGTTTGTCTTTTATCATTTTCCTTTGTGAGTTCATTCAAGAGTGTAGTGATTGTCTATCTGGTTTAACCCACAGAGTTGTGACTGGGGCATTTAGTGCACTGAATTAGGTATACCACATGTTGTGATAAGCCTGTGTAGAATCCAGAGTCTTGAAAGGTGTGTTGTGCAAGAGGGGGTTGATCATTGTAGTAGTCAGTTATACAGTATCTGAAGGTTTTGCATCTGTTCTTCTGGCAGGGTCTGGTGCCACTTTGAGTTGGTGATTCCTGGTTAGTAGGGAGCTTGCTTCTGACTATGAGAGAGACTGGGGGTTTGTTTGAAGGCCAGAAGTGGGGTTCAGGAGAGATTTCTTTCAGGATGGGGTCCCCATCAAGTATGGTTTGTAGTTGTCTGAAGATACCCCGTATGGGTTCCAGTGTGGGGTAGTGGGTTACAACTAGAGGCGTGCAGTCGGGGGGGCTTTTATTTCTCTATTAAAGCAGATTCTCATGGGGTATTTGCGTGGCCCATTCCATGATGTGATCTATGTCTTTGGTGGAGTGTCCTTATTTGGTGAAAGCGTATGTTAATGTGTGTATCCTGAACTTTCTCCTCAGAGCATATTCTATTCGGAGTGTCTAACTGTAGATAACTGATTTCTTGGTGTGTTTGGGATGGTTACTGGATCTATACAAATAGATGTGGTGATCCATGGGTTTCTTGCATATGGCTGTCTGTAGGGTTCCATTGTTGAAGCTAATGTGTCCAGGAAGTTGATGCTTGTTTGGGAATGTTCCAGAGAGAGTGGTGGTGGTTGTTGAATATGTGGTGGAAATCTGAGGTAGTTTAAGTTGTCTGTCCAGAGGATGAAAAAAACTTCAATGTATCTCAGGTATGTCATTGCTTTTGTGGTGCAGCAATTCTCATCCAGAAATTTGTCCAGAAATTCTTCTTCAAGTTGGCCCATGAAGAGGTTGGCATATTGGGGAGCCATCCTAGTACCCATGGCTGTTACCATGGTTCGGACAAAGTGTTTGTTGCTGAATGTAAAATTGTTATGGGTGAAGATTAAATTCATGAATTTGGCGATGTGTTTGGAATGGATATCTGGAGGAACTTTTGCATTTGATTAGATAATGCTGTGTTAGGTAAAATTTGTCAGGGAAGCTGTGTAATGAGAAGCTGCTAGAGTACTTATGAGTATACTGAGACCTGAGAAAAATACAATGGGTACAATAGATCCATTTAAAGGTTTATTCTGATTTCAGTACTACTGACTCCTGTGATATATCATTCTATTTAAAATGGAGACTAGAATCAGTAATACTGCTAAAACCAGAATGAATTCCTAACACAAACCCACTTAGTTTATCCATTTGCACTTTTTTCTTCAAGGTCCGTATCTATATTTTTACTAACCCTAGTTAAGGTTTAGCTCATGTCTTCATAAAATCTTTGTTCTCTGCTAGGGATGCTAATGGTTTATTTATATTTAAAGCTTTAAGTTGGGCAAGAGCTATTATGGGAGCTGTAGCTGAGGTATTGTAAGAACTACCACTGCAAAATAAAATGGTTCAAGCATATGCTGAAAGAGGAGCTTCTGACTGGATGGAATTTATGGACCATCCCTTCCTGAAACAGACAACAGGTTACAGAACTCTTAACTAATATTGTCCTTCTGTGGGGAGAGGCCCAATAATGTAAAATTCCCTCTGGAGTCTTCTGGGCTGGCATACAGAGACTATTTTTCCTCCAATCCAGTCTGTCCCTGGCTTTTCAAAAATTGCCCCTAGGTTCTGTAAATTACTTCTGGTGGATGGTAATCTCCTGCAGGGGCTAGCTCGACTATTTCCATTTCAGTTTGAGAGCATCTTGAAATAACTTGATAACAGCCGCTCTCACAGTATTGTAATAATTCCAGTTTGGTCTTGGCTAGAAACCAAAAAAGGGGTGAAAGTGTACCTGAATAGTTCATAATCTCAGTGTTTGATTCACATCCAGGTCTGTGAGCGGTCTTGGAGAGTTATTTTACTCTTAGGGGTTTGGTTATGAAAGACAATATTAGTTAAGAGTTTAATAGTTTCATAGTTTAATAGTTTTAAATATTCTGGTCCCTTATATGTCAAGTGTTTATTATGAAAGACTAAAATATTTTAAATTTGCTTGTCTTAGCTTTGACAACTGAGGCTTCAATTTTTTTTTTAAGAAAATGGTTTTACAGTTCTGAAGGGTTTTTTGTTTTTTGCTTTGTTTTGCTCTTTTTTGGTAATTTACAAGTTACGAGCAGATGACACATTCAAGTTATTTATAGTTTAAACTGTGTTTTATTTTTCTTTAAGCTTTGAATATATATTTTACACATAGGCAAGAAAACTTTTTTTTTTGCCTGGACTTTGATAATTGCTGTATTTTAGCAGTGTTTTGTTTTATTGCTGTTTTTATTTATGCATTTTAGCTATTTGAGATTTTAATAAGCTAATTGTTACCTTCCTCCCCCTTAATTTAGTAGTTTTGGGGGTTTATCATATATTGTCTGAGCTGATTAATGCCCCTTGAGATACTTTTAATTATTTTTTACACAATTGTACTTAAGCTGTATTTTTACCAGTACCTTTGGAAGTAATTAAGCCATACAGAACTTCTTATTTTCTTTTTAGTGATATTGATTAAACTGTTTATTAATTTTAATTAAATTGTTTTTGTACCTGCAGCAGCCAGCAGAATTGATTATTTACAGACACAATTACTGGGAAGTACTCTGCACTGGAAGCCACTCTGGAAGCCACTGGAAGCCACTCTGGTCAACAAAGGCCAAGACTTGCACTCTGACAAATCAGACTTGTTCAATGAGAAAACTGATGGATCTCTACAGTCATAGAAGGACCCTCCTTTCCCTGGTAATTTACACCCCGACCATGAATAGAAAACAGCATAAGCCAAGACCACCCCCTCCACAAATATTCTACCACCAACATCCACATAAGTTTAAAGTTCAGAGATCTCAATTTTCTGCCCCCCTCTGCTACCATGACCTCTGCCACCTACTCTCCAAGGGCTACTTTTGATGCCTCAGTTGAGAACTGCCTACCTTTATTGGTGCCAGCCTCTTCTATTCTATCCATACGCCCTGTACAAAATAGGGGGTGAGGAGACAGAAGTATGGAGGGTTTTATTCTCCATACTACTTACTCCCAAAAAAGACAGGGGGTGGAGATTGATTCTTGACTTTTAACAACTGAATATCTTTAATTGAAAAATCAAAATTCAGGATTGTTACCCTAGCATCAATAACCCCCTTCCTATAAAAGGGAATGTGGTTTGTAGCTCTTGAAGGAAGATTATTTTCCTATAGATATTCATGTCATCAGTTCCACAGAAAGTTTCTTCAGTTTTTGGTAGGACAAGAACACTACCAATTCAAACCCCTTCCCTTTGGACTATTGACAGCACCCAGGGTGCACATAAAGGTTTTCTCCATGGTGGCAGCCCAAATGAGGCATCATATCTACAGTCTTTCCATTTATGGATGACTGGCTCCTAATGGGTCTGTCCAACCACAAGGTCAGGTCAGCAACTTTGTTCTCCATCTTCTAGCAGTGCTGGGTGTTTGCATGAACAAATAAAAGTCCACACAGACCCCACACAGACCAAAAAAAAAACTTTATCATAGTGACTCTGGACTCAATATCAGTAAGAGCTTTCCTCCCTACAAAACAATTCAGTAAGCTAGTGAGCAATCTGATAGCACAGACTAGTCACAAACCAAAAATTACAATTAAAATATGACTTCTTCTACTAAGCACATGGCTTGTATACTTATGTGACACCATTCACCCGACTTTATCTATGCTGCCTACCAACCTGGCTCAGGTCTGTCCACTCACAAGACAAGGACCACATGAACGCCAGAGTGACTATTGTCACCAGGATCATTGTCTCTCCTACCTGGTGGTTGAACCTGGAACAAGTGGGAGTGAGAGTCCCCTTTATCACTGCCACTATTGTAA
This sequence comes from Natator depressus, assembly GCF_965152275.1. Taxonomy (NCBI): domain Eukaryota; kingdom Metazoa; phylum Chordata; order Testudines; family Cheloniidae; genus Natator; species Natator depressus. The sequence continues at coordinate 308,098,047 of NC_134234.1, forward strand.
CAGATGCATCCTTTCTGGGATGGGGCCCCTCAACTGAAAAAGCCACACTGTACCAGGCACTTGGACCCCACACTGGACTTCAACCTGCTGGAACTGAGATGGTCCACCTGGCCTGCAAGGCCTTTCTCCAACTCATACATTCACTGAATGTCCAAATAATGTCACACAGAATCGCCAGGGTTTTTTTATATAAACAAGCAGCATGGTGCAAGATCCTTTTCCTTCTTCCTGGAAGTGTCAGGCTTTGGATTTGATGCATCAGAAATCACATCACTTTCCAAGCCACATACCTATCTGGTATTCAGAATTCTCTAGTGGACAACCTAAGTGGGCACTTCTCCGCAGACCACAAGCGGGAAATACACAACTCTGTCCTGAGCAAGATATTCACTCAGTGGGGAACACCAGAATGGTATCTCTTCACATCCCAAACAAACAGGAAACTTCCCTTGTACTGCTCAAGAGAAGCTATGGTTCACAACTCCCAGGGCAATACGTTCCTGCTATTATGGTTAGACCAACTCAGATATACCTTTGAGCCCATCCCCCTCCTACCACAGGTCTTGAGAAAGATCTGTCACAACTGGGCCAGTGTCATTCTCATAGCAACCAATTGACCAAGGCAGTTTTAGTTCCTGGAATGTCAACCTGTCCTCCTATCAGGATCTGCCCCTTCCTGGATCTTCTAACTCAGGAAAATGGCAAAGTCAGACAGCCCGGTCCAGACCCACATCACCTCATAGCCTGGCTTTTTCATGGGCATCAGATCTAGAACACTTACGTTCAGGAGCTGTCCAAGCCATTCTTACTCAGAGTAGGAAAGATTCAACTGGGAACTGCTACCTAGCTAAACGGAGATGTTTCTCTATGTGGGCACAGTGCAAGCAGTCTTCCTCAGACTCTGCAAATATCCCAGTCATTTTAGATTATATCTGGTCATTCAAGAACTCAGGTCTTTCCATTAGCTCATTGCAAAGCCATCTTGCAGCAATCAGTGCCTTCTTTTCTCCACTAGATGAGCATTCCATTTTTACTCAACCAAGAGTTAGATTAATGAAGGGCCTATTCAGGACCTTTCTGACAGTGGTCAACCCTACACATCAATGGGACCTCAATCTTGTCCTGTCAACACTCACCAGACCACCATTTGTACCTTTGGCCAACTTCCTGCAAAATCACCATTTTAATTGCTATTACTTCAGCCAGAAGAGTGAGTGAGATGGGAGCACTCAGGACCAATTCACCATATACCATTTTCCACAAGAAGTAGGTCTCCCTTCATCTTAAATTCCTCCCTCAGGTAATTTCTGAATTCCATGTCAATCAACCTGTCCACTTACCTGTCTTCTTTCCAAAATCCCATGCTTCCACTGAAGAGAAAATACTTCATTCCCTGGATGTCAGATGTGCCCCAGCATCCTAGCTGCAAAAGATAAAATCAATCAGAAAATGACTAAGACTATTTCTCATTATAGCAAAAAGGTCTTGACAATAAGCAATATCTTCTCAGAGAATCTCTAAATGGATTTCTGGTTGCATCATCATGTGATACCAAATAATGCATATCCCTCCACTGGAGGTATTAATGGCACACACCACAAGAGTGGCAAGCTGCTTCTACAGTATCTCTAAAGGAGATACCAATACTGGACATATGCAGAGCAGCTACCTGGAATTCCATTCACACATTCACAAAATATTACGCACTACTTTTGGCCCTCCACTTAACATGCAGTGGTGAGCACCGCAGTTCTTCACACATCTTTACAGCTGGCATCTTCTCACTCCCCTCCCATCTGAATTCTACTTGCTAATCACCCATGTGTGGAATACATATAAGGAACCAGAACTCAAAGAAGAAATGGAGATTACTTATCTGTAGTTCTTCAAGATGTGTGGTCCCTATCTGTATTCCACTACCCACCCTCCATCCCCTTTGCTTCAGATCCTATTGGATTCATGGTAAGCAGAGGAACTGGAGAGGCAACAGCCCACACTGACTCTTATGCCCTCAGTCTGAAGCACAAGGAGAGCAACTGCCAGTGGGCTAACAGATAGTGCTTGTTCAGAATCTCTAGACTCTGGTGCATGGCAGGCATGTGTACCCAGGTGTGGAATACAGATAGGGACCTCACATCTTGAAAACACTTTCAGTTACTGGTAAGTAACCTCCATATCCAAGATTGTGATTTGGCCCTTAAAGATAGAGGCCCTTTGAGAAATTTAGATTTGGTTTTGGATTTTGAATCCATTCCACTTTCAGGGCAATTCTCTAAGTTTTGGTTTAGCCAAGCACTAGTTGGTTCACAGCAGAACAGGAAAGCGCACTCATTCTTGAATGACTCCAGGTGGCTGAGTGTGGTATTGCAATCTTTTTCTCACTCGCGATGTCCCCTGCATGTTGCCAATCTTGCTAGGTGAGTCTTCAGTTGCTCAGCTGTCCAGTAAAGTTACACAGTCAAAAATGGATCCCTTCAAGGTTAGCAAAGAGTTCAACAAACTCTGTCTTCCCTCCCTAGGGTCTTCAGACCCAGCTCTGAGCCCTTTAAATCCAGCCTTTCACTTGGGCTTCTAAAGGAGCATTGTCCCCCTCTCAGGGCTTAAGTTACTGTGGCAGTGGTCAGTGGGGGAACCTGGACCTGGGGGGACCTGGACCTGCCCACTATACCTACCAAGTTCCAACCCAGGGATCCTATCAACAGCAGCCACATACTGCTTCCTTGAATTAGTTACTGCTACATTCCCTGGGTTTCAGAGTAGCAGCCATGTTAGTCTGTATCCACAAAAAGAACAGGAGTACTTGTGGCACCTTAGAGACTAACAAATGTATGTGAGCATAAGCTTTCGTGGGAAATGGCCCATCTTGATTATCACTACAAAAGGTTTTTTTCTTTCCTGCTGGTAATAGCTCACCTTAACTGATCACTCTCGTTATAGTGTGCATGGTAACACCCATTGTTTCATGTTCTCTGTGTATATAAAATCATCCTACTGTATTTTCCACTGCATGCATCTGATGAAGTGGGCTGTAGCCCACAAAAGCTTATGCTCAAATAAATGTTAGTCTCTAAGGTGCCACAAGTACTCCTGTTCTTATTCCCTGGGTGTCTTCCCATCTGGTTCCTTTACCTCTTCCCATTACCTTGAGACTAGAGGTCGCAGGTCCTCTCACTCCCAGGTTTACCAAACAGAGCTCCCTTTATATGCATCTGTTGGGCTCTCATTGGCTGGTTTCATGAAGCCTCTCCAGGCAGGCCTGGAGAACCCACCTCCACTGCCCTTTCCTGGAGAGGGATGTAGTCAGACTGCAGGGCCTTCATCATGCGCCTTGAAGAGCCAGGTACACCCCATCACAGACTCTTACAGGTTGCATATTCCTTGGATCCATGTATTCATATGGGAGCTACAGTGGGGTAGTCTATAGCAAGCCTGCTTGGAGCTGGTAATAAATACTCTTATATTAAGGGAAGACTCCTAAAGGAATGGAATGCCACAAACCAATTTCTGAGCAATTGTGGGAACCTGAAAATGAAATCCTTATGAGTCATGAGTAGACCTTGAAACACATATGGCAGAGGCTCCCTGGGGAGCTATGGTTTCCTCAGGTGCAGTATTGTTTGAAGCAGCTCTGCTGCCTTCTGCAGCAATACAAATGGCATATCTCTGACAAATGGTATGTGTGTCTCTGTCACACTATCAGAATAAAGCAGCACAGCTGTTAAGTTAGTTGCAAATACAGTATGTCCTATGCCAGAGGTGTGCAAACTACAGCCCACGGGCCCATCCTGCCCGGCCCCTGAGCTCCTGACCTGGGAGACTAGCCCCTGGCCCCTCCCCCGCAGCCATGCCACCGCGCAGGCAGTGCTTTGGGCAGCATGTCCGGCTCCGGCCGGGCAGCGTGGCAGCCAGACATGCCGCTCTGAGTGGCATGGTAAGGGGGCCAGGGCCAGGGCTGGGGCCGGAGGGTCGGATAAGGGGCAGAGGGTCCTGGGGGGCAGTCAGGGGACAGGGGGCAGTTGGATAAGGCAGAGGTTCTGGTGGGGGGCAGAGGACGGGGAACAGGGGAGTTAGATGGAGGTGGGGTCCCGGGGGGAAGTTGGGGTGGAGGTTTCGGGAGGGGGCGGTCAGAGGACAAGGAGCAGGGAGGGGTTGGATGGTTGGAGGGTTCTGAGGGGGGCAGTCAGGGGGCAGGAAGTAGGAGGGGTCAGATAGGGGTCGGGGCCAGGCTGTCTGGGGAGGAACAGCCTTCCCTACCCAGCCCTCCATACAGTTTCGCACCCTGATGTGGCCCATGGGACAAAAAGTTTGCCCACCCCTCTTGTATGTATTGCTATTATGAAAGGATAAGAGGCAGATATGTTAAGCTTCCCTATCAAAATGTCAGTTATTGTGGGAGTTCTATGAAATAAAAATATAGCCTTGTCCTCTGAGGTAGAGAAACTCCCTTTCTCAATAAGACAGGCAGGTAAAAATGGAATTGAGAAGTATCTTCCACAAGGAAGACACTTGCCTATTAAAGGAGTGGGGTCTGGCCCTGCTTATCAGATGCAATAAACACTATACATTTTTAGTGGTTATCTACCCTATTCTGCCCTCTATTTTTTTTCCAGCCCAGGATATTTGAAATTTTTAGCTGTCTGACACTGAACCAGCTTTGCATATTCTCTTGTTCTAGTTGCTTCTGCCACCTATGCTCGGTTGAGTTGGCGCTATCAAAAACTGCCTCCTTTCACTAACACTGAGGCCCAGATCGACAAAGGGAGGCTCTGTAAGTCTGGGTGCTGCAATGCCTAATTAGTAGGTGCCTAGAAAATCACAGGAACACTACTGTGATTCACAAAGCCTGAGTGAGGCGCGTAGGCTCCCTATGGAATGAATGGGCAAGAATAGGTGCCATGGAATGTGATCCACAAAAGCCAGCACACCAGGTGGAGAGCTACCTAAACGAGACAATGGGAGATGTTGGCAAGAGAGGCGTGCCCTAAGCCCTTTCACAGAGGTAGGCACATAAGTCTGGGCTGCAGGGAGGAACCTATCTCTGGTAGTGATCCACAACCGGGAGCCCCTCTCGCAGTCAGGTGGCTTAGGTGCCTATGTGGTTTTTTGTGAGAATGGGTTAGACACATGCCTCACTCCACCCAAAATGGCCGCTGGTGGTGACCACCTTATAACTTCTAGTCCTCTCCTGGGATGTGGGAGACTCAGGTTCAATTTCCCTGCTCGCCTGAGGGGGAAAGGATTTGAATAGGGGTGTCCCACCCCCAGGGGTGAAAGTAAGTCGAGTGACTTACCGGTACTCTGGGGCCAGCTCTGGCCCCTGGAAGGGGCGGGGCCTAGGGCGGAAGGGGTGCGGTTGAGGGGGTCAGAGCCAGCCCCAGCCCACCCTGTAAGGTAAGTGGTCCCCCCCCCCACCGCGGTAGCAGCAGCAGCAGCCCGGGGCTCTGGAGGCAAATTAAAGGGCCCGGGCTCCCCTCTTCTACCACCCTGGCCCTTTAAATAGCCGCCGGAGCCCTGGGGAAGCAGCGGGGCTCCAGCGGCTATTTAAAGGACCGGGGTGGCAGAGGCAGCTGGAGCCCTGGCCCTTTAAATAGCCCCTGGAGCCCCCGCTACTCCAGGTTTCCGGGGGCTATTTAAAGGGCCCGCGGCTTCCCTGCTTTTACCGCCCCGGTCCTTTAAATAGCCGCCGGAGCCCTGGAGTAGTGGCAGCGGGGCTCCAGGGGCTATTTAAAGGGCCCGGGCGGTAGAAACAGGGGAGCCCCAGGCCCTTTAAATAGCTGCCGGAGCCCTGCAGCCGCTGCTCCAGCAGCAGGGCTCTGGAGGCAATTTAAAGGGCCTGGGGCTCCAGCCACTGCTGGGAGCCCCAGGCCCTTTAAATTTCCCCCTGGGGAAGCCGGGCTGCCCCAGTATGGTGCACTGGCTCTTGCCAGTATGCCGTACCAGGGCTACCGGCTTACTTTCACCTCTGCCCACCCCTTAGGGCACTGATGTAACCACAGAGTGATGGGATATTCTGATGTGGGGCTCTATCAGTCTCTCCTATGGAAGTTATTCCACTTTGGATAAATCATTAGCATGACTGGAGCATGGGACAGCTTCAATCTTTGTGCCCTAGCCACCAAGATATTGCATCATTCTCACTCTTTCTCTCTGGCCAATGATTCTTTAATTATTTATCTAATAATTTCTTTATGTTAGAAAAGGGACAAAAGCTCTCAACACTGACATATTTGGAAATCCATATGAAGCCCCTGTTCAGCCAGTTCTTCCACTTTCATATTCTTAATCATCTCAATTAACACATCCCCGTTAGGGGAGTGTAAAAGTTTCCATATTGGGCTGCAGTAATTTGCTGTAATATAAAGTTTTTTAAAAACTGATCCAAAGCATCTGTGGAGAAATTTGTGTCCAATCTGTACAGATCTTTATAGAAATTAAAGAACTCTTTATTAATATCTTTAGATGACGTACATAATTTACCATGTTTATCATGGATGTCTGATTCTACGTACAGAGGCCTCTTGTCTTAGGCAGTATTCCAGCAACTTGCCAGCTTTTTCACTGATTCCTGGCAGTCATGCCTGAGTCAAAATAGGTTGAAGTCAGCCTATGCTAAATATAGCTTGTTGAATTCATAGCTACAATTGATCGGGGATTGCAACAAATCTGGAGATGGGGCTGTGGAATAAGACAAATCAAGCTCTTTTGCGTTTTCTCAAGAGACATCATATTTCTCCACATTCCGTCTTTTCAGCAGATGCAAAACTAATAATTCTATCCCTCAACTAGGTCTTCAGTGTCTCCTGCAATAATATGCTAGATTTTGAGGGTTCGTCTGTGTAAAACAGGTTACTTTCTTTTATAATAAAAAATTGTAATGGGGATTTATTAAAAGTGAAGAATTAAATTTGCAACTGCATGTCTGTTTCTTCCTCAGATCTGTTGCTATTCAAAGAGTTATAAGGGCACCATCAGAGAAAGCAATTGTATCGATGGAGGAGTCAGTTGAAGAATTAACCAAGTCTCTGGAGATCAAAAAGATTCTTAGGGTAGTAGGACCAATGTAGTGGGGAAAAGTATGAATAGTCACTTCTTGTTAGGTGTATGAGCCACCAGATATCACATGTTCCCAGGTCCTTAATATGCCATTGTAGGTTCGTTCTTGTTTTGGTTGGTTCTATGACCCTGAGGATGAGATTGATCCACAAAAGATCAAGCACTTCATTAAAGTCCTCAACAATCCAATAGGGAAATGGGGTTCTCCATATACTTTAGTACAAAAATAAAATTATGAAAAGTTTCAGAGTCATTGAGGTTAGGCCCATACAGATTAGAATCCTCTGAGGGAAAGGAGTCTATGGATGAAATGCCTCAGACATGTATTCCACAGATTTTGGATTACCTTATCAGATGCTTGCAACTTGCCAGATATCTAGAAAATAGGGTAGGTGCAGGAGATTGAGGGGAAGCGTCAGCATTAGTTGCAACCACTCACAGAAGTCTGATGCAAATCACAGTCATGTAAGGTATAATTTTCCTGAGTATGAAGGTCAGGAGGGAGGAAGTGAGAAGAAAGAGCAGTGGGGCAAAAGGGCAGAGGCAACAAATGGGAGCTCCTGAGACTATAACAACAACAAATAATAAGTTATAGCAACATTTGTATGTTTGTTTACCTGGCAGTGCCTTGCACCCTACTAAATGTAACTAAAATTCTCCTATACTTTGAGGGTAGCGAGGGAGTTGTCAGTATTCTTGGATGGGGAGTTCTCAAATGGGGCTCATTTTCCAGAGTTGCCATCTCCTGTATTTCAAAACATTTATAAACAGTTAATCCAAATATTATCCAAACTTTCAGTGCATGCAAGTAAATCAACATCCCCAGACATTCAGTTTGTGCACTAAACATGTCTGACAGCTCTATTATGGTCTTGCAGCAATAGAAGAAGAAAAGCAAAAATGATTATGGGTAACTACCCTCAGTATAGGCTCCAGGTCCATACTTCTGGTATTCTCCAGCGATGGCATGGCCCAATCTAAATCAGAAGAGATGATCTGATCTGAGGTTTCCCAGCGGTATACACAGCTCTTACCCACTGCTGTTCACAGTAGTCTGTCTGTGCCTCCTCACACTGCTCAACTCCTCCGTCCTGAAGATGCGTTTCCTACAGAGATACTTTAAGAGAGGCCTGCACAACATGAATAGAGCCACCTAGTGGCTGCTAGGAAATGGGTTTGCTGTTGATCACTAGTGTGTAGTCTGGGTGGGGGAGTTTTATGTTTCTTCTCCCTCAGCATCAGGTAGCATCATTAAAGCCATTGCAGCCACAATGATTCACAGTTAGCAAGGGTGTGGCATTAAGAATTAAATAGTGAGACAGTCAATGCATGTCCATGCTATATTATTATTTTCGTCCTAAGAACAATGAAAAGTATTACAAGTTCCATTAGTTAACAAGGATTACAAAAGTCTGTGCTAGTTATATTTATTAAAAGCTGCAAACATACCTGGAAGTCCCGGGAAGCCACGTTCACCATCCTTCCCTGGCATTCCTGGTACACCATAATCCCCTGTTTTCCCCTTTTCTCCTATTGTTCCTTCTTGTCCTGGATACCAAAAAAAACCCCCAAACTAATTTTCAATTCTTTCATTACTTTTACTCTCACATGTAAAGTAATAGGTAACTTCTGCATTGTGAGAATCTTCCTAGTTGTCGCTTCTCTCTAATAAACAAGGAAATGGATGAATTCAAACTTCAGATGTAGTGCAGTAACATTGTAAAAGTTATCTAGCACACCAGCCACACCGGCTACTTATATGTAACCAAAATCAACTTTGTTGTTGGTGCACACAATCACAGTATTGGGTTTCTTTTGTAACACATGTGGCAAGGTATATCTTGAAAAAAAGCATGAAAAGAAACATAATACATTCAGAATGGATAAATGTATTTGAGACTTTGCAAAGTCTTCCTCTCTATGAGGGCTGCAATATTCTGACCTATTCGCTCCCGAAAAGAAGATTCATTGGAATAAAGCCATCCCTAATGGAGATGCAGAGAAGTAGGTTCTACCTGGCTGACTCTGAGTCACGTTAATTCTTGTGTTTGATAGCATGGGGACTGGCCCACTGGAAAAAGAAAGGAAGGAAGGAAGGAAACGGGACTAGAGGAATAATGGTGACAGCAGCAATAGCAGTAAGTGGAATTTCAAATCAGTGAACAAAAGAGATTAATAACAGACGGAACAGAAAGAGAATACAAATGATGGATGACAGGAAGTGTGAAGAGAATAGAACAATAGGGAAGGAGAGCAGAGAAAAATCTGGATTAGAAAGAAAAAATCTGAAGAAGAAGACTGGAGAAAAGATTGGATGTGAACAACAGAAAGAAGAGGAGGGCATATACGTAAACATACTCCAAAAGTACAACGGTATCTGTATGAAACTGGCACAGAAAATAACTGAGTGCAGAGGAGCAGAAGACCACAAAACAATCTCTCAGAAATAGTAGAAAACTGATAATGACATTCTTAAGAGCATGAAACGTACAGGCTGGAGGCTCCCAGGGGAGCTATGGCTTGCTGAGCTGCATAAAATGTAGATTATAGCTTCTGTCATCTTTGAGTACCTGTCTCTACTAGTCAGGGAAACTTTTTTAGCAAACTACACTTAAACACAGTTCTTGCTTGAAAGGTGCTATGTTGTTGGATCATATTAAAGAAGTTCTGTATTAAAATCACAAATGAGTTTGATTCCCCATAGTTTAAATTCCAGAGTATTACTAATTAAGAGGTCTCTTGGTTTTTGGTACTGTTTCTCTCCCTCTATGTGTGAAACTTGCAAGCTGCTAATTGTGTTAGTACATTCTAAGACAGAGCAATTGACAGAGAGAGAGACTCAAAGCAATACTCTAACAACAGAAACAGCACCCAGAGACTCCCCGCCCTTTTGTTGTATTAACAATTGTGATTAAAATAGAGATAGAGGATGTATGTGGATGGATGCTTGGTGTGGATAATAACTGAATGATCAGGGAGGTGCCAGCCTAAGAATCCAGTGTCCATCGGCTGAAGAAGGCGTCAAGTGGAAATAACCAGAGGACCCCAGAGGGCAGACTGGAATCCACCCAACAGCCTCAAGAATGGGAGAACCAAAGAACAAGATAACATCTTGGAGCCGTCAGGAATGTGCTATCTGCTGATTGATTCAGCAACAGCATGATGAAGCAATTCCCATAGACTGGCATAGGAAGAAATTCCTATAAAAATAGACTCTAAAAAGTGAGAACTTTGGGGTCTGATTCTGCAAAGCAACTTCCAGGAGCATCAGATGAGCATCTGACAGGGCCCTGCTCCCTCCTCATGTCCAGGCCACCTGGCCAGTGGCTTGGCATGAGGAACTCTAAGGCTGGTAACTATGATAACAACTTTGCAGAACCTCTGTGTGTGTTTGTGTGTGTATGAATGTATGTGTGAATAAATATGAGATTGAATGGAATGTTATAGCTGTAACTAACTGCTTACTATGATTCTTTCTGAATTCACAATAAATGTGGTATTTTGCCTTTTTCCCTTTAATAAGATCCTGCTGGTTTTTAATTTATTGGTATAACAATGTGTCATGTTTTTTTCCTGGCTGGGTGGATCATAGTCTACAGTACAGTTTACTAAACAGGTTTATAGCATGGTTAAGCCTATCTAGGCTGACCAGGGAAACAATGGTAATCTAACTTTCCAAAAACCAGTTTAAGTGTGCTTTGCTAATCAAATGCTGCTAACACTAATCTGTGCATACAGAACATTGTACTGAAATGTGGTCCCAGCATCTTTATCTGAGCATCCTTGTATGCAGAGCTCTCTGGGTGAGTCAAAATGGAGACATTAGGTCACTCATCATGGGCCACATGATAACTTCCCTTGCCCCCCTTCCTCCCCATAAAGATACAAACATAGCTTTAATATGCCAAATACATGTTCTCATATGCTTATTAAATGCAACAGCCAGACACATTTAGAGCAAAGGCATATTCATAAGGGAGCTATCAGTAGTCTTTTGTGAACAACCTGAAATCCAATTAATTTGACATTTTTACACAGCTACTGTGTAGTTATCCAGACAAGAAAAGACAGCGCATACAGGACATCAGAGAGATTTAATATTCCAAACAGAGATCTACATGTTATTAGTTTCACAAAAGAATCTGAAATGTTTGGAGTTTCTACTTATTGTTGATGCTAAGGAAATGAGGTTAATCTGACTTTAAAAACTTCATTGTTTGGCCAAAAAGACTGAACAAATACAGTTTAATTCATCATTGGTCACACCTGTGCTATATTTCAGTTAATGATTTAATTCCCACTCTCTCCTCTCTATTTTCTGATATGCCAAAGTGGATCAAGACATTCATGTGGTTCAATACGGTAGGAAGGGCAAAAACTGCCATGTTGAATGAGTATTTACAATCATCCCAATGGCACTGACTTGTTTACTTTCATGTATAATGGTTATCATCACTTTGATAGCTTTCATAAAGCCTATCAGATAGCTCTGTCAGTTTTTTTCTGCAGAATTTACTTCATTTGTACAATACACAGTGAACGAGAGAACGAGCAAGCAATAGACTGCATTATTTAGATAAAAAGAAAATGGGCAGAATCCTCTTGATTTTGGTAAAAAAATAAAAACTGCAAGGGGGAAAGAGGTGACATATGGAGCCTCTGGCATCTGATAAGCAAAGCTAGCAGCTTCAAGCATCTGTGTAATTGTCTGTAGATCATAGGACTAGTTGATGGTAGCCAATAACACATTCACGCAGAACCATCTCTCTCACTTTTGCTCTATCCATCTTCCCAATACAGTTTTTAAATGTTGACACCCTGAAAGAGAAAGAAAAGAAGATTGAGAAATGGGGGGAGGGGAGGAGAGAGACACACACTGCGCCCTGGACTTGGAGGGGAGAATGGGAAACTGGCATGGCAGTACATGGGAGTCACACAGTACCCTTGACAGAGGGAAGGATGAGGGACACTGGGTATGGAGAGGAAAGGGGGAATGGGGAAAAGGACATGCACAGAGAGCCCCTGGAACTGGAGTCAGAGAGCCCATGCTCCTTGGAGAGACTTACGGATGGGACACAAGGAGAACCACAGACATAGAAGAATGCACAGGGATGAATACACTTCTACTTGTTCGACTTAACTGGCATTCAGTGTCACAAGCTGCAGCATGAAACACGGTGGCAGCTTCAGAACTTTAAGTTCTCTGAAGTGCAGCAGCTGGCACTGTGAGCCATGGAACTTAGTCTGAAACCCTGGATTTGGCTGGCACAATAGTATCCCAGTGATGGACCTTGTGGAAAGAGGAGTTTGAGCTGTACACGGACCTGGCCATGCGGGAGGATGACAACAGCAGGAAAGTAAAATGCTTATTTTACCTTATTGGGGCATGAGGCAGAGAGATCTGCACCACTCTGAATCTCAACCATGCCTCAAGCCTCAGAGCATTCCTAGGAGCCCTGAGGAGCTGTTGTTTCCTAAAGCAGAATGAAACTATGGAGCAACAACCTGGATATGTTATTGCCTTTCACACACTGGCTGCTACATGCAATTTTGAGGACTTGACAGACTCCCTGTTTCGTAGCGGGATAGTCTGTGGCACTTGGAATCACCACCAGTGGAAGGAACCTGTGCTTTGGGAAAGCAATCTGACGTTAGACAGATCCGCAGTCATGGAGAGTGCAGTGGAAGCCTAAAGACAAAGAATGAAAGCCATAGAAGGCACACCACACCCAGAAGTACATGAACTGAGACAACAGCAAAGGAGAGCATGGCCAGGGTTCCATACCCATGGAGAGAAGCATTTACTGTGTGAGAGAGCATGAGCAGGAAAGGAGAAGTGTCCTGCACTAGAACTCCATTGCAAAGGATGTGACAACTTGAACCGTTTTAGCGGTATGTGCACGAGCAAAGGAAGATCCCACAAAGATTCAGTCAGACCTGTAAAAGAGGGGAAGGGCACATCAGACAGTGATGATGACATCAGGTCTCTCTCCTTGAATCTGAGAGCATATCAGCTTCAGGTAAGAGGGACAGGAAAGAAGCAAGGAATAATACCATTCTCCATGCATGCAAGAATGTTAATAGAGAAACACCCTGTATGACTTCAGCTGGATAGAGGAGCCTCTTGCAATGTGATTTCTTGGGGTGACTTGGACTCTAACACACCCATTACAGAGAGCAGGCACACTGATAATTTATGAGGGCATAACACAGACTGTAGGACACACACACACACACACACACAAATAACGGACAGTACAAACTGAAGTTGTAGTGGATGGCTAGCGCCATAGGCGCCACTTGGGGAATACAGCCATAGAAGTCAGGGACCTGGTCAGGGTGCAGTGTCAGAATTTTATAGCTGCAGTACAGGAAGCAAAAGGAGAATGCCAGGGACAATGAAGACAATTTAAAAACCACGTGGGGATTTTTTTCAAAGGCTATGGGTGGCTCGAAGGAAAGCTATGGCTGGACCCTGTGTGCTTACCATAAAGGAAAATTCTAGTGGCACTATGTAATCCAGTACACTAGGAGCTCAGAGGTCTGCAGAGCAAGGGTTTCACAGAGGCCAGTACAGCCTGAGTATGTAACATGGTGGTAAACAAACCATCAGGCAAATTATGCATCTGCATAGACCCACAGCCACTGAGCTGACCATTGAAAAGAGTCCACTATCCACTGCCCACAACTGATGACATCTTGCCAGAACTTTCCAAAGACAGAAGTTTTACAGTCTATGATATATGAGGAATGGGTTTTGTCACATAAGCCTTGATAAAGACTCCAGCACACTGACAACCTTTGCAGCACCATTTGATTGCTACAGATGCCTGTGCACGTTGGTGGGCATAAGCCCAACAGCAGAGGTGTTCCAGAGAAAATTCACCCAAGCCCCTTGATGGGCTGCCTGGTGAAAATAATTGCAGATGATCTCTTCATTGTAGGTGAAGGAAGCGATGTTAAAGAAGCTTGCTGAGACCATGATAGAAAACAAGACATTTTTCTAAAGCAATGCAGGGACAGGAGCATAAACTAAACCCAGAAAAAATGTGACTCAGACAGCAAGAGGTGACCTGCATTGGGCATTTACTCACAGCAGAAGGACTGAAAGCATACCCTCAACAAGACCAGTGTAGTCAGAGATATACCAGCTCCAGTGGATGTAAAAGCTCCGCTGCTTTATAGGAATGATAGATTTTCTGTCCAAGCTCTGTCCAGGCCTGACTACAGTAGGCCATATGAGGTGACTACGCAAGAGAGACAAGTGATCCAAAGGAACAGGAGACATGAGCCAGCAGACAAAACAACCAGAGAGATCCTACAGGGATACAGATGTCATCACAGACCAAAGAGACAAAGAGCCATTTGGAGACCAACCCCACAGGGAGGGAGAAGACTTCAGAGTTAGTTTGCTAGACAGGTGACAGGAAGACAGAGATAGGTCACTGCTTGTGTGGTTGCCTGTTAAGGAGACCAAACTATCTCAAACACTAATCAGCTGCATGTGTGGTAAACACGAAGACTCTAAAATGGTTATGTGCTAGCAAACTCTGGCTGAAAGGACCTGATGTGGGGGGTCTGTGGGTCCATTTTTTTTTTAATGTTGAACAATGTAGCACTTGGACAGAGCAGTGCACAGGGTTTAATAAATTTATTTGCTAATGAAACGACATGGATGGAAGAATAGGGGACCCTGGCATGGTGAAATGGAGCCCACACAAAGGTCTTGGCAAGTAAAGGGAAAGGGAGCCACACAAAGCCCCTGGCATGGATGGGGAAGTGTGATTTGCTGACAGGGAGTATTGCTTAATGGCCAGGGCCTTGAACATGTGGAGGAGGGGATTTTGGCCCAGGCCCTCCCACTCTATTAGGCTCCAGCCCAGGGCCCTGTGAGGGCAACAAAGGGGTCTGACACGCACAAGTGCCTTAAGGCTGCTCTCCCTCAGCTACTTCCTATCACACTGGTATTGTCCACAGTTTGCATTCTATAGCAGGAAAGTGTGAAAGGGGACAGCACATCACTTGGCACCTCTTTGTGACCAGGCATGGCTCAGTAGCTCTCTCCTTGGTGCAGAAGCTGCCTCCTCTTGTGCCCTGGCCCTCCAGACAGATAAGTTCCAAGTCTCTCCCCTTCAGGGGCAGGCCATAAACAAAACACAGGGAATCAACACAAATTAACCAGGTTAGTGTGAGAGAGGGGGAAATGTCTTCCCCTCAGGAGGAGGGTCTATCAGAAGCAGGTCTTCCCTTCCCCCAGGGAGGGATCTTCAGGCAGTTGCTGATGGGAGAGATCCTGCCTTCCCTCAGCCCTTTCCTCAGGAGCTACAAGGTAAAGGTCTTTTCTCTTTTCTGGACTGCCCCCAAGTGAGCTGATCTGCTCCCTTTTAACACCGCCTCTAGTCTGTGCATCTTTTGCAGGTCTGATGGGCAGGGCTAGCTGAGCCCAGAGCAGGTCTTTAACCCCTTGTTGCCCAGTGTGGGGTTTGTATACCCCATCACAGGAAGAATGGGAGACACTGGAATGGGTGGATGAGGGAATGGTGGTCACACAGGGACCTTGGCATGAGGGAGGGGGTGGGAAGAGTAGCAGTAAACTCCAGAAATAGAAGGATATGCAAAGTGGTACACAGGGACCTTTTAGGGAAAATGGAAGAATGCAAGGGAGCCCTGGTTTATTCAATGAGGTCAGCCTACAGAAGCAAAAGAGTGTGTCCCCCAGTCCTATAAGTGTAGTGTGGAATACTACTTCATTTTGAGCCAGTTGAGATACTTTCCAGTTCTTGCAATATCTCCCAAATCATAGGTGGTTGGTTCAGAGGTAATCTACTCAAGTCAAGTTACAACATGCCAAGGTTCGTATTTTCTCTCATGGCCACCAAGTATGTGCTCACAAAAAAATCTGCACTTGAGGTGATCACAAACCCCACATTTGTACATGCAAATGACCTTGTGTTTATGCAAATTACATACAACCCACGAGCATAATTTGTTTGGCCAGTAGCTGTTCCATCATTTTGTAGAAGTCATTTCCAATCCCTTGTGGTTTTTTACACAGGGTCAATTTAAGACAAAACTGTATTTTCTCATGTTGCTCACCCCAAAAGCCTAAAAGTTCAAAAGATAGCAAGCATTTCCCACCACTAATGAATTATAAAATATATTTGCAAATATGTGTCTAATGACAGTTGTCAGAAGCAATTATTTTCAAATACATTTCACAGTTTGATCATGCTGAGAAGTGCTTCCGAACTTTTAGGCTTCTGGATTGAATAATAAGGGTTCAGTTTCCTGTTAAAGACAATAAAAAATACTGGAACAAGATTTTGCACACATTAAACTAGCATATAGTATTTATGTTGCATTCATTAGTTTATGGACTCAGAGTCCTCAAGGGAGTATCAAGTATTGGTTTTAAAAATAATTTTAATGTATTTCTTTATTTGGGGGGAAAATTAGCTGCTGGAAATTTTTGGTTTCCAGTTTTTCAATGAAGACCTGAAAATTTCGGTCAAAATGACAATTTTCCCTGAAAATATTTGCTTTGGTCAAAAAGGAATTTTTCACCATGTTTTTTTAAATGAAAGAATTTCAACTAGCTGAGCTCAGTAAATATTCTTTTACCTTCCTTTCCACCTGTCTCCCACTGCTGTGCTACCACTGTTCTGCTGTCTGCTCCTCCCTTCTTGCTCTATCTCTGCCATTACTTAAAAGTATCAGAATTTATAACATTTGATAGCTGTGCGCTATGTTCATATTATTTATAATTTCTTTTAGCACTCATCATGTCTTTTCCCACTGCCTTTGTCCATTAACTTCATATTCTAAGATTGTCTAATTTAGATTGTAAACTCTTTGGGGCAGGAACTATTTTTTTAATTTCGGCATATGGTGGGACAATATAAATATATAATAATCATAATATCCTATCCAGTATTCTCTTTGGGTGATTAGTTGCCTTGTTTTATATCCTGGATTTAAAGAGTCCGGTTGGAAGAAGTTACACACCTATGACCTTGTTCTAGCCACCTACATATGTATCTGTATCATTGGTTTACAATTGTATTATTCAATCAATTATTTACAAGCTATTTATAATGCATAGAATTTATAACAAAGTTGGATATTTTGATCTTGAAAGTTCTTTACAAGAACTATAGCGTAATAGTGAAGTACCAACTTCATTTGCAGACAATTCATCTTCTTTTATGATAGAGAATGCTTTTTGTACAGAGAAAAGTGTAATTCTGCTGATGAGTAAATAAACATTTTGGGAATTAATTACCAATGAAGGCATGCCTACTCAGCTTTTATAATGTTGTAGCAACAAAATTTTCTTTTTCACATGAATTCCTCTATGTCATGGTAACAATTTTTTCCGCTCATTTTAATACATTGTGTGTGTAGCTGATTTATTATTTGCTACTTACTGCCCCTATTAATTTTGCAGTTAATATTAAAGCATTTTTAGGATTTTATATAGCCTAGTAGCACTATGTGTTCTGAAAAAAAGAAATACCCTGAGTATTTTACCCATCTCTCAAACTGAACATAAACGAAACTGCTTTGAAGGTTTGAAAGTGTTCAGTTGACTTGTCCCCCATCACCTCAGGAGGAAAAATAGACATGCCAATATGGTCCCTACAGACTTCCCCCTTCCCAATTATTTTATGCATTGGCAGGTCTTGGAGGAAGGGGAAACCCAGGGCCCTCCTCAAGCACTGGTACCTCACCAAGTACACCACTCCTCCACTGGCATTCAGTATCCTCTGTAAAGGTTGGTACAGAATCCAAGTTGGTAAACCTACTTCTTCAGTGGAATCATTAATCTTCAGAATAGGACCAGACAGCACATTACTCTGTTGTAGCACAGTGGGACCTGGTAATTCCTCCACTGCATCCTACTGCACTCCTACTTTATAATTTAAAAAGTACTGTTAGGAGGAAAAGAGGTCTTTGCGCATCTCCTTGGTAAGTAGATCCTGAAACTGTTGAGATCCACCAGTCACTAACATCATATTTCCAACTGAAGAAGCAAAAAATATATGTGCTGAAATCAGACGAAGGCATAGAGGTTTAAGGAATGTGAGGAAACATCCAGTAACTTCCGTTGGTAGCTTCTTCCTGTAACTGTACTGTAGCTGTGTTGGTCCCAGGATATTACAGATACATGGTGTGTGAGGTAATAGCTTTTACTGGACCAATGTCTGTTGGTGAGAGATACAACCTTTTGAGTTTACACAGAGCTCTTGTTTCCATAACTGTACTTGTAATTTTATAGATATTCCTAATATTTAATCTCAGATTGTCCTTCTGCAGGGTGGACCCATTGCTATATGTTCTTTCCTCTGACTAATGAGAAAACTTGAGTCCTCCTTGAGACATCCCTTTATGTATTTCTAGAGAGAGTTATCAAATCTCCTGTCAGTTGTCTTTTTGGAAAACTATAAATGTTACCTGTTTTCTTAAACTTTCTACTTCAAATACTTTATACTCCTACTTTTTTTGTTTGGTTGGGTTTTTTGTTGTTGTTGTTGTTGTTGTTGCTATGTGGTGACTCACTCAATGCAGTGCCTCATTTAAGTCCTGGAAGAGCTGAGTAGAGCGGAATAATTATGTCTAGTATTTTACATTTACTCCCATTATTACTAGCCAATTGGTATTTTCTTTTTCTGCAACAGTTACATTGTTGACTCATGTTTCATCCATCATCCACTTTAACTGCCACATCCTACCGCGCTAACCAATTACTCCTTCTATATGAACCAATCTGTATTTTGAGGGCGTCTCTGAACATTGCAGAATTTATACATGAAGCGTTATATCATTCCCTCGCATGGAAAAAAAATGAGATGGGAAAATGAACTATGGAACTTTGTTATGGTTAATCTCCCATGGGGCAGGAAGAGGGATGACTGCACAGGCCCATGGAAGGAGTATGGATAATGGACTCCAACCCATTATGATAAGAATGATTCATAGGGAACCCTGCATCCATCTCTGTGGATCTTGAGACATCTGGCTGAACAGCCAATCAGTGTTATTCCCTGGGACATCCCTCACCTTGGCACTTTGGGTTATTCAGGAACCATTTTTCCCTTGAATCCCATCTTGTGCCCTCACAACCACTGCTGAGGGGGCAAGAGAGCATGGAGTTTGAGTTAACGCTGCAGTGAACCTCTCTGTCTCTAAAACAACATTTTGCCACGTTTGAGTGTGATCGCCTTCTCCTCTGTGGCTCCTGCTGTCTGGAACAGCTGTCCTGTGTCTCTCTGCGTCATTGACTCTCCATCAAGTTTCAGATCTCAGCTAAGGGCATATCTTTGTTCCCTGGCCTATACTTTTTAATTTGTTTTTCCATTGGCAATTATTTATTATTTATGAGTCCAATTCTGCTCTCAGAATTGGGTGCAATTTCAAATTACCTGTGTATCTGAGGGTAGAATTCACTCTAAAACTGTAAACATGTAATCCAACTTTGTGAGACATTTTAGGATACAGTCTGTATGAAATGCACTATACAAAATGCAGTTGAATTGGATGTCATTCCTAGCTATCTTGATAATTTATGCTTGGTGGTATTATAATTAATCATTAACAGGCATTTTATCTACTATATGCTATTTATCTATGGCGCCTATTGCTGTAGCGTGTCAGCACCCCACCAGTATTAATGACTTTATCCTCACAATGTCCTTCTGAGGTAGGGAAGTATTATTATCCCCTCATTTTGCACTTTGGGAATTGAAGCATAAGGAGATTAATTAGGGTCAGATTATGTCACCTATTCTCATGTTGAAATATAATTTATTCATTGACCAGTGCTATCACAACCAATGGGACTACTTGCAGACTAAGGTACTAGTCACTGTAAGTAAGGGAAGACGGAGGAATTTGACCTCATGTAACTTGCCTAAATTCACAAAGTAAATCTGTGATATACTCAGGAACTGAACCCGGGTCTCTGTAGGCCATTCTGGGACCCTAATTACAACATCCTTCTTTTCTTCATAAGGAATTTTGAGCCTCTGAGTTGCCTTCTTCCGCTTAATGGTACCCTGATTAGTAAATTTGTTCCCTGCCACTTTAACATCCTTTTCTATTATTCTTTTTATGAAATGTGTGTGTGTATGCACATCCTTATGTATATAGAATAAGAATACTGCATATGTTTAATTGTTTTGTTATGTTGTGTGGTATGTTACTGAAATTATATATGAGCAACGTAAATGAAAAATGCCCCTACTATGAAGGTGCCTTTCCTGCTAAGGGCTAATTTGTGCCAACTACGCACAGCCCAAATCAAGAAGTGATTTAGAGGCACATGAGGAGGCTTTAGAGAAACTCCTCAGAGGTACAATTATTACTGGGGCTCCCCTAATATCCTGCAGGAAAATAATTTTCTGCTACACCCATTATGGGCTTCTGCTTGCCCATCTTCACCAAGTGGACAACCAGTAGTGCTGACTGTCATGAGGGGAATAGGAGGTCTGCCTAACCCTCACCCCACCCTACCCAACCCTGTCTATTTTCAATCACTTGCTTCTAGGGGCAGCATCTAGCATGCAACCCCTGTTCTCCCCCAGGTGCCAGGAGTGGCTATGTGCTAATGCAGCCACAAAAGGAGAGACAGGAATTCCAACTGTCTCCTGTTCCCCTACACAGCTGCACCTGGGTTAGGCACAACCGAGCCCTAACTTCTCAGGGAATTAGTGCTTGAATCCTATTGACATCAGCTATTCAGCTATCACATATGTCTCATGCATAATAGTGAGACAAATATACCCATTAGTGTGTAATGCTAGACAAAACATGAATTATTTGTGATGATTTAAAATAAGATTTGCAGATGAGGAGACTTATGTGACAGGAGAAGACTTCTAGGATGTAGACAATATGATCATTTACTGGCTGTAAGCTCATACTCTTGCTTTAAAATGCACCAACCTCTGTTGAATGTAAGTTTACAATCATAGGGAAAGCAAAAGGAAGGATCTTTGATTCAGGAATGCATATAATCACTAATTAGTTTTAATGTGCAAACACAACACTTTAAATTCACCAAACTAATTAGGTGCTTTATGATTCAATAATGTTTCATGTATTTATTAAGCCTATAAACAAGTAGTTTTATTAGAAATTGATGAGTATTGAAATAGCTGCCTTTTTCACTGTATCCCAAAGGTTTGGGTGGGTGCCAACTCAAAATGTGATAAATTGGGCCACAAGGTATAGTACCCATAAAGTGTGCAGGCAAGCACTCCTCATTATTCTGTTTTACTATCAGGATGCAATACCCACAAAAACTTCCCTTTTGAAATAAATGGAGTCATTTATTTAAAGTGCGATGATACAATGATAGCTCTGTATCCAGAAGACACTAATTCCAACGTGCATTTGTGCATTAATTTTAGCAATGGCCTGGAGAAGAGTTGTGCAGGCAACTAGAAACTAGGAAATGGCAGGAAACAAAAACAAGGCAGTTATATTCACCATCACTTGGAGCAGAAAGCATTGCTGGAACAATGGTATCTGTCTTTCTCTCCCTCTCTTCCACACCAGTGACCACAGCCTAGGAAAAGGCAGCAGACTGACAGCAGAATTTGGCCTAATATCTTCAGCAAAATAATAATACTCAACATTTATCTCACTGTATGGACCAAAGGCAAGATTCACAAAGGAGCATAGTCCTGGTGCCAATGGGCATTGCCACACTAACCTTTAGGCGCCTAGAAAATCACTTGCATGGTGACAGGTTTCAGAGTGGTAGCCGTGTTAGTCTGTATCAACAAAAAGAACAAGGAATACTTGTGGCACCTTAGAGACTAACAAATTTATTTGGGCATAAGCTTTATGCCCAAATAAATTTGTTAGTCTCTAAGGTGCCACAAGTACCCCTTGGGTTTTTTTTTAGAAAATCACTAGGATTGATTTGAGTGAGGTGCGTAGGCTCCCTATACAATGAATGGGGAAAGATAGGCACCTCAGAATGGGATTAAGAAAAGCTAGCACACTAGGCAGCTCCTGGCCTAATCTAGCCCATGGAAGAGGCTAATGAAAGGGATGTGTCCTAAACCCTGCCCTTCTCAGGGAGTTTGGCACCCTCTTGAGAGTCTCAGGTGCAAGCAAAGGTGGGTAACACCAGGATTGGAGACATCCTGGAGTATTATCGGAGAGCCTGGGTGGACCCCCTAACACTCAGACAGTGCAAGGGGCTCTCCATCCCTGGTGTCCCCTGGCATATACTCCAAGAGGTGAGGGCAGCTTTACAACCTGCCTCTTCGGCTTTCCTCAATCGGGTCCTGTGGGAGAGAATTCCCTGCCCATTCCTCACCCCTGGCCTTCAGGACCTCACCGTCAAGCCCCTACCCCGCGAACCTCCCTGGCTTCCCTGTCAACACCACCTGAGCTGGTTGCGCAACTTGCAGTCAGTCCAGCTCCAAACCGTGCCAAGGAAACTTGTGCTCCATATACTTCATTTCCTCATCCTCATGTCCCACCCCAACACCAAGTGGCGGTAACTCCAACCATCTGTGGAGGATGAGGAGCCCCAGTGGGCCAGTCTGTATTCCACCCTGGTCCCACAGCCTACTGGGGACATTAGTTGGTGGCTCTTTCACAGAGCCATGAGCAGGAGTGTGTACCTGCATAGTTCACCTCCCCTTACACCTGTCCCTTCCGCAGTGAGACTCTGGCACACATTTACATCAAGTGTGTCAGGCTGCAGCCCTGTTTCTGGTTCCTCCAGAACTTTTTCCTCAGGTTCTGGCTGCACTTTTCCCTGCACCTCCTGATCTTCGCACACCTCATCCGTGGCCCCACAAAGTCATGAGACCTCCTCGTCAACCTCTGCCTGGCACTGGCCAACGTGGCCGTCCACCGTATCAGGAGGAGGATGCTGGATGGGGAGGTGCTCTGTGATTGTGAGGCCTATTTCTGCTCATCCCTGAAGTCACATCTCTGGGCAGAGTACCTCTGGGCGATGTCCACTGGCTCCCTGGATGCCTTCAAGGAGCAGTAGGAACTGTCTGGGGTTCTCTGCTCAGTGTCCCCCTCGGGCTCCCTACTTTTGACCCAGTAACCTCACTCCTGTCCCTGTTTTCTCATTTTTTGCCCCCTGCATTTATTTGAGACCTGGGTCCAGTGGCTCCTCCCATTAGGCTGTGGGAGGGGCATTTAGATGTGGGTGGCCTTGTGCCCACCCACCCCCAGGAACTCAATAGGTGCAAGTAAACCCTCTTTTGGGGTTAGGTGCCTACACCATTTTTTGCAAGAAGCTGGTAGAAGGGTAGGGGGAGGAGAAAAACCAAGACTTCCTTTATAACATGGTTAGGGTACTCACCTGGGATGTAGGAGACATCTCCACCTGAAGGGGAGGAGGACTTTGAACAGGGTGCTACCACAGCTCTGATGAATGCCCTAACCACTGGGGCTATAGGATATTCCAGTCTGGGAGGTTCCCTCAGTCTCTTTTGTTGAAGCTCTTGCACTGTGAATCATTAATTTAAAAAGTCATTACAGCAGGGTAGATATGGCTCTCCTATCTGCAGGGTAGATATGGCTCTCCCATATGCAGGGTGAGTACTCTAACCACAAGGCTTCAGAGTTATTCTCATGCTTGAGCTTTCTCACTCTGTGGCCCAAAGATCCTAATTATTGAATGCACAGTGGAACAGCTTCCACAGGAAAGACTGGGGGAGTTCCACATCAGAATATCATATAATCCAGTGGTTATGGCGCTAACCTGAGAAGTAGAAGGTTCCGGGAGCATGGGTGGGGACTGGACCCAGGGGTCTTTTCTGATCCCATGTGAATACCTGAGCAAAGTCTTTCCCCCAGCCATTTTAGGTAAGCTCACCTATGGGGCCTGATGTGGAAGGCAAGCTGTGAGCCCAATACCAAATCAGGCCCCACAAGTGAGTTAGTTGGAAGAACACTTACCTTTCCCTGGTCCATGAATCACTCTGGGGCTTATGTGTCCAGATGCCTGATGCCAGATGCAGTGCTGCGATAGGCACCTAGGGAACATTTACTGCAAAGATTTAGGCACCGAGCGAGTTTAGGGATCTACAGGATTTAGCTGCTGCTGAGCGGGGTTTCTGTGAATCCCAGTGGGGACTGATTCTGGAACTCTACCATTTTAGGTGCCAAAATCCTTTTGTGAATCTATCCCCTTTGGAAGTAAATTAAGATAAACTGAATTAATTCTGAATGAGAGTGGCCACACAGGGGTTTAATGCAGTTTAACTAATCCACTTCAAATTCACACCTTTCGTTAATTCAGATTATTTTTTCCTGGATGTCCCTATATAAACAACCCCTGAGGCTTCTGTGATTGCATCAGAAACTTTGGATGCAATAAAGACAGCATAAGATGCATTTCACCACACCTGTATAGCAGATGTGGCAAATGGGCACAGGCACTCACAGTACTCTGACCCTCAGCTAGTGTAATGTTCCAGCTGGTGTGATTCACTGCAGAGGTAGGGTTTTCTGAATGCCATCACCTCCTGACCTTGTAGTGCAACAACTTTGCCATTTGTATTTCACAGCTTTCGTTTCACAAATTAAGGGACAGTTTGTGACTAGGCCTTAGGTGACCATGCAGGGGAGTAGGTGGGAGTAAGGGTTTCCCCACCCTCTTAAGTGACTGCCTAAGGATCAGCCACAATGGCTACACTGGTATTTAGAGAAGCATAGATTCAGCATCCGTATATCTCTGTTGGAAGCAAGTGCATTAGGAGGAACTGAGAGTAGATGGAGACATTGCTCTGCCTCTGTCCCATCCTGCACACATCCATGCTGGCAAGTAGAGGGGGTATGCTCACCCTTTCTAGTCATGTGGTAAATTAGTCCCTCCCTAGAGCTAGTGGGCACAATACTTCCAGGTGTATCTCTGAGGCAGTGCACCTGAGTACCATACTTAAGATGGGCTACATGCACACAGCATGATTTACCTTTAAATTTGCAATGACAAGTAACTAACCAAAATTACAGGAATTTTTTTCCAGTTCTTGCTAGAAATAATTTGTTGAAGAGAAACCAGACATTGTCCCCCGCTCAGGATAAACCTGTGAGGATTTGGATAAAAGCCACATGCAAGGAGCCCTCATTTGACCCATACATGAGGCAGGTATCTTGCTACCAGTGATGCTACCTATCTTCCAGCATGTGCAACTATATTTATTTCGTTGAACTCTAATAGTAGTGACATTACATCTTTGGAAAGACCATATTTCTGGGTATAAAGACCGTAAGTCAATGAATGTGTGCTAAAAGAGGCATAACGGGTTCATTACTCTAACAGGCACACTTATCCATTGCTAAATACAGTGTATTGATTGCTATATAATTGATTTTTATATCACATTAATGCTACACATAATACTTTTTTTCCCAGCACAGATTCGTTATCTGCTTAAAGCATCCACTGTAATTAGAATTAGCCATTAAAAAATCCCTATGCTCTGCACACATCTATTTGTAATGTAAAAATTACTAGCTTTGTGCCCAGGAGCCCTGGTTTATGAATTATTTGTGAATGTGTGTCTGTTCCTTCCTCCAGTTATTTAGTGGGGATATATTGGTATAGAAATGCATTAATTTCTTATTGGCTGAGATCACAGTCATCATACTTTTTTTTTACTTTTGTTTTTCTTTTATGCTTAAACTTTGGTTTCTCTTGTAAGGTAAGATAATAAAATGGACAGATATTAAACACACCAAGTTGGGCTATAAATAGTGAACACCAAGTGTCATATCATGATGAATGGGATGGTCCTGCCAGGATTCCTTTAGGGCTTCAATTTAGAGGGAATCCAGACAGAACTAAATGATATTTGTTGCTTAAAGTATCTCTCTCTCTCGCGCTCTGTCTCTGTCTGTTCCTCTTATGCATTAGTATTCTGACTGGCTGGGCTACTTGCATTTTTACAGCTATTGCACCTTATGTCTTTGTTTCTTTAATATTAAAACACAATACTGCATAAAAGCATCCCTCAACTTTGGTGAGGCTGCCCTCACATGCCACAGTTTTTCCTCTTGTTTTTGCTAGCAATGTTCAAACAGTGTTCAAACAAGCACCCTCCTGCTTTCTTCTGTGCTCCCCCTCATACTTGGGAGGAGCTGCTCAGAAACATCCAGAAAGGTATCACATTCCCTGCCTTCAAATTCCTCCTTAAAATCTCCTTTACTATGATGCCTACAAAGAATTGACGACTGTTAGGCCACTGATGTGTAGAACACAGCCCATCAGGCTGACTAATATTACCTCATTGTTTCTTGGAACTCCCATCTGTACCCACCTGCTATCTCTTATCTCATACTTAGATTGTAAATTCTCTGGGGCAGAGGCTGTCTTTTTCTTTTGTGTTTGTATAGAACAAATGGGGTCATGGTAACTTGCCAGGTCTGGAATGAAAGGCTGTTTCACTTACAGGTTCTAAAATAACAGGTTAATTGAGTCAATTTCAATTCAGCTTAAGTGGGCAAATCTCTCATTGAATTCAAGGTGAACAAGATCCACCCCATTATCTAGAAATAACAGCTGTACAGTGAGTTATTCTTATGATTATTTCCCCACTCCCTCATCCATTTAGGCATTGTCTCCCTTTGTCATGTCTAATTAAAACTAACATCTGATCCAGATGAGGTTCCAGGATCACAGGAATATACATGTATCCATGAGATAAACTGTGGAGGCATGTGATAAAATTCAGAGCCACATGATAAACTGCATTTGTCATGTAACTCTGGCCACTTCACCTGCTCTCTGCCCACTAATAATCCCTGTTTCCCCCTCCAGATATCAGAATTTAAAGCTGTGATGTTTTAATGTATCAAAACCCTTTTCACAGGTCATTTTACACGTGTTTTTAATGTATCCATTTTATACATTTTTACTGTCCTTCAGAGGTCTGTTGGAATCATAGTAACTGATGTGACAAGTAGTTCCAGTAATTTCTGAAAAACTCTAAAACACTTCTAAAATAAGATTTTCTGTAAAATGTGTCCTACACAATACATCATGGTGAGGTACAAAGGCTTTCATTGGCAATTCGTTTGGGACAATCTGTTTAAGATGCTTGTGAGTAATGCAGTTCTATCTCTATATTATCTAGCTCTTCTTTACTTAAAAAAATTATATACAATAGGTATAAAATGCAGCTGGTGCAGGCAAGGAGAACACTATTTAACAAGGTATAAAATGTATTCTCTAAGAAGTAAGTAACAAGCATTTATTTCAATAGGGGAACGTTTTTGTCCCCTTGAAGCTTTACATTCTTTTCTTTGCTGGTGGCCAAGTACAACCACAAGAGTGGGCATCTAGGAAACCAGCCTCTGATAACAACACAATGATGTTCTGTGTATGGACTGACAACAGACACTTACAGAGCCAATGGCTATTTTGTTTCCTCTGTGAAGCCTAAGAACAAAAGTTCTGTGATTCAGCTGAGTTCTACTAACATAGGGAGGAAAAGATCAAAAGTCTCTTCCAAACCTATGGTAGGGCACCTGAACCACAGAGCTGCCTTCCAGACACCGAGAGGTCTGAGTAACCTTTTCTACATGTTGAACTTTCAGTTGTTAAATCAAAGTCTCACAGCTCTATTCTCCTACTCCATTTCAGAAACTAATAATTCTTCAAGCTTATTACAGTGAAATTGGTCCTGTAGCTGTGTTGTAGCAATACATTAAACAGGGGAAAAAGAAATTCTTATTCAGTGCCGTCAAGTGTCCTCAGCACTATAGAGTGAAACCACATTGCTGCTGAAAGAATGATTGGCAGAAACACAGCCTTAAGCTGGACTTCAGCCATTTCAATTTTGTCACCAGAAACAGTAATAGATTGCCATGAAGGCACTTCTACCTGAAATGCTGGCTATGGAATGAGAACTTAACATTTTATTTTCTGTACTTAATTTTTCATTCATAAATAGCTATGGAATTCATAGCATTCAGTTAATCTATTTCTGTATTCCCAGGGGTAAATTTCAACAGAGAAAACAGAATTATAGAAATATTAAGATTACATGATACAGAGCAGACAGATAGCCTCGGAGCTTGGCTATAAGTAAAAAGAAACTCACAACCGAGAATCCCAAGAACATGATAAATATCTTGAATGAAGCATTAAGTATAGGCAGTGAAAGGTATTAATGTCAAGAAAAGAATAAAAGTGATGTAAAAACTTTTATATTAACACACAATATGTTAAACTATCCAACAGAGTCTGACTTACAGTGCAGTAGAGCACATGAAGTTTGGAATCTACTCTGTCACTCTGTGTTAGACTCATTGACTTTAAGGCCAGAAGGGACCATCACAATCATCTAGTCTGACCTCCTGCACATTGCAGGGCACAGGTCCTCACCCACCCACTCCAGCTATAGGCCTCTTAACTTCTGGCTCAGTTACTGAAGTCCTCAAATCTTGATTTAAAGATTCCAGGTTACAAGGAATCCACCATTTACTTTGGTTCAAACCAGCCAGTGACGCATGCCCCACAATGCAGAGGAAGGTGAAAAAAAACCCAGAGTCTTTGCCAATCCGACCTGGAGGATAATTCCTTCCCAACCCCAAATATGGCAATCATATTTGAGCATGAGAGTGAGACCCACCAGCCAGACACCTAGGAGAGAATTCTCTATAGTAATTCAGAGCCCTCCCCACATAGTGTCCCATCTTCTACTATTGGAGATATTTGCTAATAGCAGATGCTGACCTTAACTCCTGCCATTTTGCTGAGGCATTGCAACATAGCATTTAAGATGGACCAATATTTCCAAACTCCAGCAGTACAGTACCCACTTATGTGAATTAGGGGAGGAATGCGAAACCATAATTTTCCTTCCTGTAGTGAGTTTCTCAGACATTTCATTTGTTTAAACTAGAGATAGGAAGAAGCTACAAAATTCAACTCCAGAGCCAAGCTTCCCCACTGTTTTGGAAGTGTGAAGAGGAAAGATTTTAGTTCAGGCTGATCCGATGGGTTAACCATGTAGTGGTGTCTGTCTAATTCCCTTTTTGTTTCCACCCACTCCCCCTGAATGGGTTCTCAATGTTAGCTTTGAGACTGGAGCAGATTTTCATAGTGAGATTATAAAATACCTTTAGGGATGTGTGAACAGGATGTAAACACTTAGAGATTCTTAATGTTAATGATCCTAGTGAGCAAGTTTGTCATGCTGGGCTAGGCTTTAAAATTCTGTCAAAAATTCATAAAATATAAAGGAAATAGTGTTGGCCAAAATTTTCAAATTTGGGTACCTCAAGTTAATCACTTAAATCCATAATTTAGGCACCACAATAAGACGTCTGATTCTTAATGGTGCTGGGCACCTGCAGCTTCCATTGACTTCAGTGAGTATTTTACCTGACTAAAGAGTGAAGCAAATGAGATCCAGTGTGTGATTATTAACATGAACTTTGTCTATGTACATACTTGTATTAAAGAGACTGATGAATATGTAACATACACTATAGCTTTTGAGATGCTAAATGCTGTTAGAGTAAAATAGCAGATTCTGCAGCTCAGTATATGTTAAGGAATAAAATAACTGGGGTGGCACGGGTCTTACTGAGAATATAACTTTGTCTGATTTACTTATATTAGATACCTATATCACAACAACCTTTATCACGATGGATGCTAATTGGCAACTTGGTTGAAAGTCTTTAAGAAATGTCAGAGACAGAATATCCCTTGAGACCTAATGATGTTCTCACACCAAGAAGTAGTACTTCCAGGAGAAGCCTGGGACACACTTGTACCTTTCATCAGTACTTAGAGCTAGATCCCAGATGATGAAAATCTAACTGGCTCCACTGAAGTCAATGAAACGACATCTATTTATACCACCTGAGGATCTTGCACTTTGCTTCCACCAGAATTTTTTTTTCTTTTAATTCCTCAAACATTAGGAAATGCATGGAGATTGTTAAAAATATATATTTAAAATGACCAAATATTTCACCAAGCTCTGATAGCAAAGCAATTGAAAAAAACCCAACTTCCAATAAAGTAATAAAGACCTACAACCCTAGTCAGTTTCTCAAGTCCCATGACACCAATATACCAATATGTGAAATCAGATTTATTTTTGTTTCCTTTTTTATATTTGGAAATATTAATACAAGGAAATATTGCTGGAACTTTGCATTTATGGTCAATAGCAATATTTGTCCATGGCTCTCAAAGGTGGGTAAGCAAAATTTATTTTCTTCTTTTTCTGTTTATTAGATGGAGTAAATGAAACACTGCGAGGCTCGGTATTTAGCTCAAAGTCATTCAACAGGCTAGGGACATAGATGAGAATAGAAATAAGCTTTCTGACTCCCACCACCACCCTCAAACTGCTGGGCCACAGTTGCTTCTTCGGAAAGAAAGAAAGAAAGAAAGAAATGTGCGTCAGCTCCAGTTCAACATTCTAGCAATCTAAATTCCCCTCGCACTTTCAGTTTAATGTATTATTCATTCACTCCCACTTCTAAAACCTTTTGTGTGATATTACTGCCTGAGAAGTCCCTCATTTATTTCAGTGAGGGGTAAAGGGATTTTTACAGATACAAAGCCAAATTTTGATCTTATTGATTGTTCCAGTATAAATCCAGAATTGAACCTCTGTGACTGAGAGGGAAATCTGAGCCCATGTCTTTAAACACTTTGAGATTACTCTGAAAGAATGGTACTATATGATTTGCTGTTATAACTGCTAAGTTCTTCTCCTTCCTTGTGTCTGAGATAGACCTTAGCAGCATCTAAAACAGCATCTCTCAAAGCAATAGGCTAAACCTTCATTTTCTGAATCATTCCCAAGCCAACCATAAGCTGCCTTCAAAGCAGAGGGAGGAACCGATAAAGGGAATAGTATTGGCATAATATACTTAGACTTCTGGAAGGTGTTTGACTGGTCCCACATGTCATTTTGATTAAAAAACTAGAATGATATAAAATTAACAAGGCACACATTAGATGGATTAAAAACTGGCTAACTAATAGGTCTCAAAATGTAACTGCAAATGGGGAATCCTCACTGAGTGGGTGTGTTTCCCATGGGGTTCCGCAGAGATCGGTTCTTGGCCCTATGTTATTCAATGTCTTTATTAATGACCTGGAAGAAGACATAAAATCATCACTGATAAAGTTTGCAGATGACATAAAAATTAGGGAGTAATAAATAATGGAAAGGGCAGGTCACTGATTCAGAACAATCTAGATTGCTTGGTAAACAATATGAGAATTAAGTAATATGATTTAACAATATGAGAATTAACAAGACTAAATGTATACTTCTGGGAACAAGGTAGGCCGGCCATACTTATAAAATGGGGGACTCTATTCTGGGAAGCAGTGACTCTGAATTTGGGGGGGGAGAGTGTGAATTATCAACTGAGCATGTGACACTGTGGTCAAAAGAGCTAATGATATCCTGCGATGCATAAACAGAGAATATCGAGTAGGAGCAGAGAGGTTATTTTACCCCATATGTGGCATTAGTATGATCGCTGCTGGAATACTGTGTCCAATCTGGTACCCACAGTTCAGGAAGGATGTTGATAAATTGGAAAGAATTTAGAGAAGAGCCATGAGAATAATTAAAGGAGTAAAAAAACAAATCTTATCTATTTAGTTTAATAAAGAGAAGATTAAGGGGTGACTTGAACATGGTCTATAAGTATCTACATGGAGAACTAATATTTAATAAAGGTCTCTTCAATCTAGCAGACAAGGTATAACACCATGCAATGGATGGAAGTTGAAGGTAGACAAATTCAGACTGGCAATAAGGTGTAGATTCTTAACAGTGAGAGTAATTAATCACTGGAACAATTTAATAAGGGAATTGGTGGATTCTCCATCCCTAAAAAAAAATCTAAATTGAGATTGGATGTTTTTCTAAAAGGGATGCTCTAGGAATTATTTTGGGGAAGTACTATGGCTGATGTTATACAGGAGGGCCAACTAGATGTCCACAGTGGTCCCTTCTGGCCTTGGAAAATATGAATCTGTGCATACCAGCAGCTCCCAGCTTGCCCCTGATGGTGACTTCTTTAGTTGCCCCTACTTGTGAGTAGATGGTAACTGAAGAGTTGTGGCTGCAGAGGGTTCCCCTTTGGATACTCAGATAGCCTGTACTCTCTGCTATAGGTAGTTACTTGTATTTATGCGGCCCTTATTTTACAGCATATTCAGTACAGACCACTCATGCACTTTTACACTGGTAAATGTAAGAAATAATATATTCTTCAATACATTAAAATTTAAAGGTACAGTAAATATTGACCATCATGCTTAAAAGTTAAGCATAGACATGGTGAATAATGCAAGGAATCCATGGGTTTGATTTCCTGTTTGATCTTTGCAATCCCCATTGTGAGCTAGTATCTCTAGACTAGAGCTTCCCAAATTTTGTGAAAGGAGCAGTTGGGCCCTTATTCTAATCCCTTTGATGATAAAGGCAAAACTCTGTTGATTTCAACGGTGCAGGAGCAAGCCCTTGCTGAGCTGTCAACGGCCAATTTAGTAGAACAAGTTGAAAACTGGAATAGTTTTATCAGACTCAAAATGTTTCACAGGAACATGTTGATTCTGATACTTTTTGGGTAGGAAAAAAGTTTCATTTCAATAATGTTTCATTTTGACTTTGATGTTTTGATTTATTTTGTTTTGAATTTATCCCATTATGTTATTTATTTTATTATATTGTATTCAGAACTGTTATATTTTATGTATATCTGAGATTTATGTAATATTTTAATATGACATAAAAGTTGAAACAAAATGAATTAGAATGATACTATTAAAATGAAATATTTGATGGTCCCTTTTTAGAAAAAACAAACAAACAAACCACGTTTCATTTCACAGTAAATTTCAAAGCTTCAGCTTTTTGTTCCAAATACTTTTTTTTTTTGGAATGTTGGAATTTCCTATGGAATGGTAATCTGGTTCCCAACCAGCTCCGCTATCTAGCACCAAATACGTTGAGAACAGTCTTAATTTTGTTTAGCGGGAGAAAGAATATGGTATGAAGAATACCCAATGGAAAAGATCAAGAAAATGGGGAGGTGAGAGAAACGCTAGATGAGTGCGAAAAGGAGAGGATTTTTATTTGTAAATTAGTTGTAAAGCTTCAGAAATATATGCCTTATTCATTATAAATATATAATAGCTAACAAACTGCTTACCATAATCCAAATCTCAGCATTACTGACTGTAAAAATGCATCATTTATAAGTAGCAAAGAACAGTAGAGCTGTCGGTGGAGAAGGTACTTTTTTTCCCCCCCAGTAGAGGGATTGTTAGAGCTAAATGTGAACATGTTAATTGAACTCAGTTAAATCAAATAAGAGCCTATCAGATTTTAAAATAGCTATAAAGTTCACTGAATAAAAACATTTAGAGTAAGAATTTGCGCTTAGAAAATGTATAACCTTAACGAACAGAAAGAAAGAGAATAAGGTGACAGCAATGAAGACATTTAGGGAGTCCATTGTTTTAACGTGGAATGAAAATGTAAACTCTGCAAATATTACAAAACACATTAGCCAATTGCTGAAAATGGCCACTTCTTTATGTTGTGAGCAGATGGCCACACAGGCTGTAAAAATGAATGTAATATAAGTGCTACTGCAACCACTCACCTTGATATTTAGAGACAGCAACAGTTGTTGCACAACATATAGGATTATTTTATGTCTGCAGTAAGATCCATTTGAATCTGAATGTTTGCTGCACAGGGGACAGGATGGTGCAGACTGCTTTCATCCACTCCCTGTCACCTCGATACACCACAGGGCAGGGTGGACAGGAGCATGGCCCCGTCTCTCTCTGTCTTCTTGTGGTGTTATACCCCCACAGAGAGCAGTCCCTGAAGGCAAAGGTGTTGGCAATTGTGAAAAGCCCCGGCTTACCTTCCATACACAGCCAGGCAGGTAGCCCTCAAGTAGCTGTACTTGGTTGTCACCCTCATCATAACTTCAGCCCTGCTTGTGCTGTTGAACCACACCCTTTTAGCTGCCAGGGAGGAAATGGGCTGGATTTGTCCTATTGAGCTCAGATTAATATGCTTTCAGACTAGATGCATGGAGGCCAAAGCCTCAAGTTTGTGTAGCTACTCATTATTCACATATTATTTTAAATGAAAAGGACTTTTCTTACATTTGCAGCTGTGTGCATAGGCAGTTCAATCACAATGAGAAATGTGGGAGCCTAGTTGAAACATTATGAATACAGTTTTTCTTGCAAAATCATACTGTGATAAATACTGAAATGCTCTTGAGACTTTAGCACCAAGAAGCTTTGGATTTGTTCAGCCACTTATGAACCTGACGGAGCAAGGAAATATGGGGTACATTTATTCTCACAGAAAAAGAAGAAAGAATTTCTTTGTATCATGCCATGATCAAAAATACAACACCCAGCTGTGCCTAATCAAACACAGAAGGCAATATGTTCAAGCATTGGTGTGCTGAATAGACACACTCTGAAACATTGTGAAAGAGAATGTCTGCCACTGGATTTTCCTGTCCTCTATAGAGTATTAACTTTTAAAGCTCTTTTCTTACAGCAAGTTTTATCACACAAGGTTTTTATTAAAGGTTGTTGAGATGTGTTTCATCTGACTAAGGATATCTAGTCATGTTTCAGTGACATCAAAGTAATGGGAGCGGATTCCCTGTCCAGTGGATAAAGCACTAGCCTGGAGACTTGAGTTCTCGTCCCACTCCCCAGGTCTGTTACTGACCAGCTGTGTGACCTCAGACAAGTCATCTCATCTTTGTTTTCCCCCTCCCATGCTCCACCTGTCTTGTCTATTTAAATTGTGAACTCAGATGCAGGAAATGTCTCTCCGTATTTTTTTGTACATCGCCTAGTACAAAGAGGCCTTGATCTCAGCTGGAGCCTCTAGGCCCTACCATAATACACGTAATAATAATTCTCATCTCACACCTATGTTTTTCAGTTAGGTCCATTGTCAATTTGGATGACTGGTGAGAAAACCTGAATGCATCTAGGGAGGTGACTCCTCTTGTGAACCTAAGCACAGTGAATGAACTGAGCAGCATTAAAAGTGATTGCTGAGCAGCAAGCAGATGCCTGTGCAAGTGCAAGAAGAAACATTCTAGAGGGGAAATGGAGCTAATATCAGGGCTTTGGAGCTGTGCCCCGGCTCCGCTCCAGCTCCAGCCAAAACCCTGCAGCTCCATTGCTCCGGAGCTGCTCCGTGCTCCAGCTCTGGGCTCCGCTCCAAAGCCCTGGGTAATATGGTTAGTGAAATTATGAGAAAATGAAGATGGAGAAGGTAAAAATAGAAAAAGTTGGAGGCTGTCATAAATAGAAAGGGAAGGGTAAACCCCTTTAAAATCCCTCCTGGCCAGAGGAAATCTCCTCTCACCTGTAAAGGGTTAAGAAGCTAAAGGTAACCTCGCTGGCACCTGACCAAAATGACCAATGAGGAGACAAGATACTTTCAAAAGCTGGGAGGAGGGAGAGAAACAAAGGGTTTGTGTGTCTGTCTACATTTTGTCTTTGCTGGGGATAGACCAGGAATGAAGCCTTAGAACTTTTAGTAAGTAATCTAGCTAGGTATGTGTTAGATTATGATTTCTTTAAATGGCTGAGAAAGGACTTGTGCTGAATAGAATAACTATTTCTGTCTGTGTATCTTTTTTGTAACTTAAGGTTTTTGCCTAGAGGGGTTCTCTATGTTTTGAATCTAATTACCCTGTAAGGTATTTACCATCCTGATTTTACAGGGGGGATTTCTTATTTCTAATTCTATTTTTATTAAAAGTCTTCTTGTAAGAAAACTGAATGCTTTTTCATTGTTCTCAGATCCAGGGGTTTGGGTCTGTGGTCACCTATGCAAATTGGTGAGGCTTTTTATCCAACATTTCCCAGGAAAGGGAGGGTGCAAGTGTTGGGAGGATTGTTCATTGTTCTTAAGATCCAAGGGTCTGGGTCTGTAGTCACCTAGGCAAATTGGTGAGGCTTTTTACCAAACCTTGTCCAGGAAGTAGGGTGCAAGGTTTTTGGGAAGTATTTTGGGGGGAAAGACGTGTCCAAACAGCTCTTCCCCAGTAACCAGTATTTGTTTGGTGGTGGTAGCGGCCAATCCAAGGACAAAAGGGTGGAATATTTTGTACCTTGGGGAAGTTTTGACCTAAGCTGGTAAAGATAAGCTTAGGAGGTTTTTCATGCAGGTCCCCACATCTGTACCCTAGAGTTCAGAGTGGGGGAGGAACCTTGACAGAGGCTATAGATGAAGTATCACAGTTCAAATTACTGTTTGATCCCTTTCCAGCCATCTTCAGTTTTTCCCGATTCTCGAGCTAGTGTGAGATTTACTGGCAGTTGCACAGGTTCTGGAGTAGCCATTTTAACACTCACTGGGTCTTCCAGTACACTATACCTTCCACTTCTAGTACCATGTCCTATTAACAAGCAAGACTGGTCATACGATAAACCCTTTATTAGGAAGGAAACTATGTTCAGAAAAAAAAAGTAATAAAACTGCCTATTGTTATCTGGTTGTAGCCTGCAAATGGTCTCCCCTGTCCTGGGCTCCTTTGTTGTTTTTATTACCCAGCATCTCACAGGAACACCACTTCATGAAGAGTATACAGGAAGCATGGAACCTTTACACTTCCTGGAGGATGTCCTCAATAGCACATAGTTAAGTCTAGAAATGTGCCAAAGTCATGACATTCAAAACCAGATCCGGATTTTGGATTAAATGTTCAGATGTGGTCTCCTCTCTGCTCCAGGCTTGTTGTTTTGCCTTTTTTTTTTTTTTTTTTTTTTTTTTATGAAGAGGCAGCTTTTCCAAAGGGAAAGTTGAAGTAGATTTCCATTGTAAGCCTGATTTTTCTCTCCCTTCTTCCCCCAAATTTTCCAGAAAGATAACTCTAGTACTCATGTTGTCAAAGTGAAACTATTCCCCTTCAAAAGTGGTAGTATAATGTATCTGAACTAATATTTCCATCTATTCTGTTTTGTTCTGTGTCTGTACAGTGCCAAGCACCATGCGGCTTGGGTACATGACTAAGACTATAAGAAGCTATTATTATTTATTTGTAATGCACTAATTTCCTATCAAATTACAGTCTACGTAATCTTCTTTTTAGGGCTCTCAGTTGTGAAGACAGGTGGAGACCCACTGTAGATGTGGGGATGGGGAGAATGAAATGAATGGCTAAAGTACTGAATCAGCTTTGCAGCACATACCTGCGCTGGCAACCCTCTGTGAGCTGCCTCATGGCCTGCCTCAGTTTCCCCACTTGGACTGTCCAAATAAATTTCCCTTCAGGTGTTTTCTTGGTCAAAAATACTCTTCCTTAGGACTATATTTATTAATATAAAATAAACTGCAAATAAAACTCACAATCCCAATTCTTACATCCATACAACACAAAGTTTTTCTTCTTCCTCCATGCCCGGAGAACATTAGTCCCTTCCCTGCTTGGCCACAGTCTCTGTGAGGCCTCCATGCCTGTGGCAACTCTCCTCATCTTTCCTCATTCTCTCCAAACCCTGCCAGGGCATCCTAGATTCCCCCTCATCATAGTCACCTGCTGCCCTTTACAGGGAATGACCAGATTCAACCCAGGTATGCCTCATTCTGTAATCAGGGTTGGCTAGCCTGAGCCCTAGCCCTAGCCCTCTCTTCCTGAGGAACTAGACACCCTGTTAGAGGACACAATCCTGACCAATGTGGCCTGATCCAGCAAAGCATGTGCTTAAATTGAAGCATGTGAGTAGTCCATTTGAAGTGAAGGCAGGTATGTGTTTAAGTAATCTACTGGTGCACAATGCCAGATGAAGTCCTCTGGGAGTATTATCAGTGGTATTTGATTACTCTCACTATCTCTTCTTTGGGGACTGATTCCTCCAATTCCCAAACAAAAATCTTAACTGATTAACAAACAAAAGAATCAAATACTTGTAAGCCAAATATTCACAGCTATGTGTCTGCTGCTTCTGGTTCATGGACAAAAATGCTCCACATGCTAGTTGCATTAGTTAGTGGAGTTGGAAGGAAGATCCAGTTGAGAAAAAATACAAAACATAATTAAGAAACATCAGGGTTTCCTCTGCTGTCTTGTTTATTTTTTCATTTGAAAAAAAACTGCATTGGTTTGAATTAGGCTCTCGCTGAGCTCATAAATCTAGCAGCCATGGAGAACCATGCTAGCTGGCTAAGTGTTACTAGACCATCATACCTGACAAAAACAATGAATAGTTTGCAAATATGTGATACAGCAGAGTAAATTGGAGGGTAAAGATAAGCTCTTTTATCTCAATGGGCTTATTCAAATAATTATTTCTGTGCCACTGGCAGATATTTTTACATAGAGACAGATAACTGCCGGTTTGGTGCAGGTATTTTGTTATTCTGTTGATAGTCATATCAGACATTAAAGCAGTGAATAGTCAGAAATAAGTTTTCTGTTTGCTTTAGAGAATGGCTTATGTAGTATTTTTTATCTTCTATTACTCACATGTCTATTTATTTAAAATTCAAGGTACATTTACTAATTATTGCCAGAAGAAATGTAATCTTAATAGGTCATACATGTCAGAGTGGTTTATATGCACCCTGGATCTCATTACAGTAGATATAAAATGAGATTAATGAGAGTTTTGTATGTCGGATGTGATAACTGGTAAAATTAGTTATACTTATGACCTAAATATCGGAATGTGTGTCACAGGTCAGTCTTCTATGATCACAGTCAGTTAGTTTAGGATAAAGAATTCCGGTATCAGATTGCAATCTCACAAAACCTGCTTTTTCTGCGCCCCACATGTAGTAAATCAGCTATTGAAACAGGGATTTCATAATTGTTATTGTTTATTCAGAAGGCTTTTGGAAAGCATCCCTATTCAACATCCTAACCAGCACAGGAAAAACAGATCCATACTGACGCTAGTGTTCTCTAGGCTTTTTTCTTATTGCTGTAAAGAGATCAGTTGTGTGGAGAAATGAGGATATGAAAACAGCACAGCATGGAGCAGTTGATACTACAAACGTATATATGTGTGTGTGATTGTACTACAAGCTTAAAAAATGTTTAACCAAGTCCTGTCTCTGTGTGTGTGTGTGTGTGTGTGTGTATAAGTTGTCTGTGCAACCTGAATTTGCCTCCATTGTGTATATGCACTATGATTCAGTCTTTAATTACATGCTCACATACTATTTTTTTCCACAGGACCCCTGCCTCGTTTAGTGCACAGGATAGATGGTGCTCAATTAATGAGCAGCTAATCAATATTTTTGTTTTCCATCATTGGTTAATGTTGGCCCTAGCCCTGGTTTGCTGCACACTTTCAAATCCTGCTCTGAAGATTGAATAATTAATGTCATCATGGACTTTTCTATGATATCCACCACTATGGTATCTGAGTGCTTCACAAATATTAATGAATTTATGTTCGCAACACAGCTGTGAGGTGAGGGAGTGGTATTATCCCCATTTTACAGAAGTAGAGCTGAGGCACAGAGAATTTCTGCTAATCTGGGGTGCACAAAATAAGACTTGATTCCTCACAGTATTTAACATTTTATGGCACCGTATATGTTCAAAGCACAGCTCCCATTGAGCTGTGAATACTCAGCACTGCTGCAATTTAGACCCAGGGTCTCAAGTTCAGTATCCAGATAAGGAGGAACACATAGTAACCACTAGTGAAAAGTTTAGTTTAAGTGACTTGCCCAGTACCACATAGGCACTCTGTTGCAGAGGCAGGGACAGAATCCAATTCTCCAGGACTGCCCTAATTATGAGACCTGTTGTATCAATTTAGATAGAATAAATGGGCCAAAGGTGTTAACATAACCCAGTTACTGTCCAACATTAAACAGTGTTAGACAAGGTGTGGGGTTTAGTAATACAGAGACTGTAGCCTGTTTAGTTCTATGGAAAACAAAGCATTAAAATCCCTTTAATGTTTTATTAAAGATAAAGAAAAGAAGGAAAAACA
The DNA here is from genome assembly GCF_965152275.1 of Natator depressus. Lineage (NCBI taxonomy): Eukaryota > Metazoa > Chordata > Testudines > Cheloniidae > Natator > Natator depressus. The sequence continues at coordinate 308,138,086 of NC_134234.1, forward strand.
GTTAAAGCACTTTAAATGTAAAGTATTAAGGCTTTCATATTGACAACTTCCCTTGTTTCCTTTATCTTTAGCTTGACTGAGTTTCTAGAAGGAAAAATAAAACCCTTTGTTTGACAGTCCCTTAGATGGTATCAGAGATGGTAATAACTGTCCTAGTGGAGAAGAGAGAAGAAGTTAGCTGACATGAACTGGAACTCTTGTTGTTGCTGGTGCTGTTAAAGTCTCATTCTGTTTCATTCCAGTTGGTGTTTAGGATTCAGCTAGAGCCGGTAGAGGTGGTGATGTCATCTGTGTCCCATTCTCCGGCCCTGTCTGGTCAGGATATCTCTCAGGATCAGGATGACAAGGGCCGGGGCTCCCGGAAGATGGTGCCAGCTGTGATGGTGAAACTTGCTCCATTAGCCAATTTTGCTTCCCCAAATCTCTCACTCTTTTTTGTTGCTGTTTAAGGACCCACACAGGGAATGGTGAGTGGAATAGCCTCATTATTTTGTCCACCAATTAGGCCTAGTTTCCAACACACCAATTTTGGTTCACTGTTATTTGGTTCCAAACTTTTCTTTTTCACCAAGCATGATTTTAGCACCGTCCTTGAGTTATATCAATAGGCCTTTTTGTTTGGACCAGTTCAGGTATTCTGTCTCCCTTTCATACTTTTCTCAATCAATATTTGTTGTTATAGGTTACTGGGACATTTTATGAACTTACACTCACATTTTACAGCTGAACTCACAATTAGGATATATTTGTAGACACAATTATTGCAACAGACCTTCCTTTCTCTTCTTGCAATCCCCTGCCTTATTCAGTGCACACCTTCCAATTTCAGCAAAAAACGAGGGAAGGTCCTACAGAAAACAGTCCTCTTCATTACACAGTCCTGATTCATCCCCAGAGCAGGTCCATACTGAGCACTGAATTAGACAGGTGTCCTGTGGAAAAAATACCATGTGATCATGTAATTAAAGACTGTATCAGAATGCATATGTGTGGAGGTGGGGGTGAATTAAGGCTGCACAGTCTATCTTAATAATGATATTTCCTAACTTTTGGGTGCTTGATTTTTCAACCCTAATAATATACTTTTAATATCTTTTTTGTGTAATTTCATAGGTTTTTTTTTTTTAAAAGCAAACTTAAAAAAAATGAAAATTCCGTCATGTGACTTTATCTTGACAACCTACCTGGGTTATCAACTGGGATAAAAGCTGGACAGGAACGGGATTTTCCATTTCTTAGAATATTCCATTATTTTGATTTTTTGTGTGTGCTCTGAGATGGAACAAAATCACCCATGAAACAGAATATCAGGGGAAAAAAATATTGAAATATCTTCAAAATCAACACTTTCTGCAAAACATTTCACATTTGAAAAATCAGCATTTTCTAATGGAAAAGCATTCAGTCCAAAACATTCTGACCAGTTCTAGTTGGAACTGCTAGATTCACTGTATTTGTTGTTATAGGTTATTGGGATATCTTATGAATGTACACTCACATTTTACAGTTGAATTCACAATTAAGGTATATTTGTAGGTCCAATTATTACAACAGACCATCCTTTCTCTTCTTGCAATCCCCTGCTTCATTCGGTGACACCTTCCAATTTCAGCAACAAATGAAGCAAGGGTCCTACAGAAAACAGTCCTCTTCATTACACAATCCTGATTCATCCCCAGAGCAGGTCCATCCTATGCACTGTCACTTCAGCTAATGGAGTAACTGACAGCAATAGTAGGTTGTCACCCTTTATGTGGACCATCACTAAAATGGTATGAAACACATCCTTTGCCAATGAGTTCCACAGATATTTGCTTACAGCAGTGAAATAGTGAGACTCAGGAATCTTAGGTTCCATTCCATGATCTAGTGGGCACAGACTTTTCTACCCATTCCCTTCAACCTTCCCTGTCTCAGTTCTGTCTCTTCCCCACCCTTCTCACAGTTCCATGCTCCTTACCTTCCCAGCCCATAGCCACTCTTCAGGATTCTCATTCCAGTCACAGTATCCTTGCCCCGGCTGCCCTAGTTTCTCCCTCAGGGCTTATTGTCGAAGTTCCAGTCTGCCCTTGACTGTTAATTTCTCTCCCACCCTACCATCCCTCAGTCTCTTAGCCCAGCAATTCACAGCTCACCCCAACTCTATTTCTCCAATAGCAGTGGAGGGGGGGGGGAGGATGAGCAGGAGAGGGGGGGAAAAAAGAAAAATACTGATTGAAAAGAGGGGGAGGAATAACTGAACCTCAAAAAATTCTGGTAGCTTCATTTTCTAATTTATTTTTTTGGTTGAAAAATTTTCAAAGTTTTGGCATAACATTTCAAGAAAGCAACACGTTTTCAGAATGTTTTGTGAAACACATTTACCAGCCCTAATGTTAAATAAGCAGCACTCCACATGGGTACAGTAAAGGCTGAATAAATTATGTACATCTTGGAGTACCAGGTGACATTCTGTCACCTTAAGGCACAATGCCACTCCCTGCTCCTGAAGGAGTACGGGAGCTTTATATAACCCCTATTAGCTGTGCTTTTATAGCACAATCTATTCTAGCATTGAAACAATTGTTGATTTATAAGTCTAATTTTTCCTTGCTATTTCTTTAAATCAGTTTGTCTTATTTCATGGTCCTAAACAGTTCCTTTACCACTTTGCAGCCTTCAGGCTACATTCTGTTCTCAGTTATATCAGTGTAAATCTAGAGTAACTTCACATAAACCAGCAGAATTACTTCAGATTCAACTAGTGGTAAATGAGATCACATTTTGACCCAGTGACTTTAAAGAAACAGCATTGATAGAAGTAATTCTCTTTAAAACTAGTTTTCTGTCCGCTGTGAATTTACTTGATCTACCACTTTAGATACAATCCACCATAAGATACTGTTTTACTGCCTGTCTTCCCTTGATTTTTAAGGTCCCACACCTTAGGTGTGTGTGTCTGTATTTCCAGCCTTTCCTTTTGAATACACTGTGGGTCTGAATTCATAAGTTCTAATCTAAATGTGTGGACCCCCTAAGGACTGGTGCTGAGTCCATTATTTTGTCTACTGTATTTATTGCCTCCTGAGGCTGCTATTATATTTCTATAATAGTTTTATATATTTGTGTTATTTATTGTTAAAACAAATAATAGAAATGCAATGCTCAGTGGCCCGAGCAGGAACTGTTTCAAATTATACTGGACATTGAACAAACATATAATAAAAGACAGTCCTTTCCCCAAAGTGCTTACAACTAAGAACTTTATGATCGTCCTACTGACAATATTCAGACATGCACCTATGTCCATATTAGATGAGAGCCAATCTAGCGCCAGTGGCTGGCAAAGGTTTTTTTCTGATTGTGTCAGAAATATTTTGTCCATAAATATGATGAAGACTGAAGGACAGATTCTCAGCTGCTGCAAAGAAGTGTAGTTGCACCAACATCACCAGCTGAGCATCTGGCCCTGAGATATTGCTGCTGGGTCAAGATGACAGTCAGCCTTCCCTTCCTGTCTCTTACTTTCTCAAGGTCAGTTATTCCCAGTATGTCCAGTTCCTCTGGCTAGGAGCTTGAGAGTGTCCTTTCATGTTTTTGTTCATATTAGCACCAAAGTTGTCATGCTCCTACCATTTGTTTAACCTTTAAAATATTAATGTATATATGATCATGCCAGCAGCCAAATTATTAGTCCTAGCTCTTGTTACTTCACAACTGAACTGTTGTTCTTGTTGTGAATAATAGGTTACACTGAAATAGTGCCCCCAGGTCACGGTGAGGACTGGGGACCTGTTGTGCTAAGCACTGTACATGACACAATTTAAGCCTTCAGTCCAGGTCACCAGCAGTGTTCCTTTTTATGAGCACATTAAATGTATGCTCTGTGACCTTCACTGGCTGCCTTTTGGTTTCTGGATGGATTTTAAGATACTGTTTTTTCCATATAAAGCACTAAATAGCCTGAGACCCACTTATCTAGGATCTTTTTTTATTTGATGTAGTGTACATCTACACTTATGGTGGAGTGCACAGTACAGCTGCTGCATGCCCAGGTAACACGGGTATAAGTGGCAGTGTAGTCGGAACGGCATGGCTTTGGTGAATAGAGTGCCCTACATGCCTGCACTCCCAGGGCATGTACCCTATATGGGCTCTCTACACCCAAGCAGTGGCTCCCATGTCTACATTGCTACTTTTAGTAGTGTAGTGTCCTGCTGCCTCCTTGCTTCCGGAGCCTTTCTTTGCCACATGTATCTACACACTGCAGGAACAAGTGTGGACACAACCTGCCTTTCACTGGTGCATGTTGCTACATGTAGAGTTTGTATTCTACATGCTGCTGTAAGTGTAGACATAGCCACAGGTATACACAGTGTCTGCATTTTATAAGTAATGGATAAAAATTCTTCCATTGCACCTGATTGCCTCTCGCCCTTCGGTGGCGGTCATGGAAAAAGAGCCATGCTATAACAGTTTATTGGTTGGTCTTCCCAATTTACCTGTCTCTGATCTGTACTCTATACAGAATATGGTAGCAAATTTGATTATATCATTATTTAGCCTGCTCCATTGGTGCCTGTTAAATAGACCATAAAATGCAAATACTACTTGTCTTTAAATTGCTTTATAGTGAGGCTTCTTCTTATTAGTCATTAGTCACTGTCATTGCTCTCAGAGCTGTCCAAATAAAGAAGCAATCATGGTTTCTCCTCCATGGATTTTAAAGTCTAGCAACAGAGGCTCCAGAGCCTTTAATCACATTGACCCTAAAGTATTGTTGATCCACCTGTAGCCCTTAACAGGGCACATGCATTTTTGAGTCACTCTGCTCTGTTTTTTATTGTAAGCCCCCAGGAAATAGCACTGAACAATTGCTCATCTGCTTGAAATATTCTGTCGTGTATGGTCCCATACAACTGAAAAATCCATTCTGTTGTCCTCTACATGTAGATGAGGCCATTAAGAGAGTTGGTGAGGTGATATGAGTTAAGGTATCAAATATGAAGATGACTTCATTTTGTATCTTTTCACCTACGTGTTATTCCTTCAAAGAATGCCAGTCCATCAAACAGAATACTTTTCATAGAAACTTTGCTCTTAAACTTTCAATCAGAAAGTTTCTCAGATCCAGGATGGAATTTCTGGTAAAGTGAGAGGTAGCTCAGGGATTTGAACCTAGGATTCCCACCACAGTGTCATAACTACTGGGCTATTGGCATAGATTCTGTAACAATTTTTATAGTTGGGGGTGCTGAGAGCTATTCAACCAACCTGTAAACCCTGTATATGATGGAAACCACTTCAAGCCAGGGGGTGCTGCAACATTCCCAGAACCTCTAGTTCCAGAATTTGACCATTGGCTATTCTAGATTGTCTTTTGGTTTGGTTTTGTGTGTGTGTGTGCACGCGCATGCAAACCATTTTTAAAGGTCTTCGCTTTCCTCCACATCAAAATGGAAATAAATGTCAAAACCTCAACATTTTTCATGGAATGGAATTCTTAGTTTGCGTCCAGGCCTAATAACAAGGACTTCAGCATGGCAATAAGAAAATACATGGTAACTCCTGCAAACTGGAAAAAAAAAGAGAGAGAGAGAGAGAGAGAGATTAAATCCATTAAAGAGCATTTCCCCCCAGGGGATACTAAAAGTCTCTGCCTTGGGAGCTACAAATGTACATGTTAAAATTCCCACTAGGGGATTTCCTCCTGGGGATTTCCTTTCTGCAGGATTGTTGCAGTGAATAACACTGAGTTCTTGATTGAATAACACTCTCTTTCTGCTTAACAGATGGAATTCTGAAGTTTCAGGTACATACTGGGATAATCCACATTACTGGAGCAATAACCCGGACAGCCACCTGCCTACCCAGTTGTATCTCAGGTGTAAATGGTGATGATTCTTACACCCACAAGTTTGGAGTGCTTAGCAAACTTGGAATCTGGAAGGAAATTTCTGTACCCCACTGGTATTCCTTTCTTTTCCCCAGTTTACTATGAAAAACTGAGCAATAATACACATTGGGGATCAGTTTGGATATTTGAAAGGGGTTCAAATAATGCGGTTGCAGGCACAGAATAAATATCTAGATAGAGAGTAATGGTAAATTCCTGTGACAGCAGAAGAGAAGACATTGGCAAGTTTCTGTTACTCTCATCTTTTCCCCATCTTTTATTTTCAGTTTCATACATTAAAAAAAAAGAGAGAAAACAACCACTGTTTCATTTCTTTTCATCATCCCTTTATCATTCTGTGCATTTTCAAGAAGGATTCCCACTTCCAAACAGGTCCATACAGCAATATTTCTTTTTCACTCAGTTCTGTCTTTAGAAACATAAATTCAGCAGGCAGCATTTTCTCAAACCCAGAAGCAAAACCCTTCGCACCAATTTCCCTTTTGTTGTCCATGACACATCTCTTAATCTGACCCCTCCAGCTTCATATGCACTATGCAACTTTATCACAAAATTCCAGCAATAGTCATAGACATAGATATAGGGTCTGATTTTTTAAAATGAGCTCAATTTGGCTACCACTTTTGCAAAGTGCAACATTGTGCTTACAAATCAAGTTCTTAGACATTTTATGTGCCCAGAAAATGCAGACCACTTGTTAAAAATCAGGCCAACAGTAGACAGAATGAGATGCATTGTGACATGTAAATATACATATTAGGGCTGTCGATTAATCACAGTTAACACACATGATTAGCTCAAAAAAATTAATGGTGATTAAACAATTTATTACATATTTTGGATGTTTTGCTACGTTTTCAAATATATTGATTTCAATTACAACACAAAAAGAAAAGGAGTACTTGTGGCACCTTAGAGACTAACAAATTTATCTGAATATAAGCTTTCGTGAGCTACAGATCACTTCATTGGATGTAGCTCACAAAAGCTTATGCTCAAATAAATTTGTTAGTCTCTAAGGTGCCACAAGTCCTCCTTTTCTTTTTGCGGATACAGACTACTACAGCTGCTACTCTGAAACCCGAATTACAACACAGAATACAAAGTGTACAGTGCTCACTTTGTATTATTATTTTATTACAAATATTTGCACTGTAAAAATGATAAACAAAACCTCATATAAGTACTGTTTATTGTGAAAGTGCAACTTACAAATGTTGATTTTTTTTTATACATAACTGCATTCAAAAACAAAATAATGTAAAACTTTAGAGCCTACAAGTCCACTCAGTCCTACTTCTTGTTCAGCCAATCGCTAAGACAAACAAGTTTGTTTACATTTACGGGAGATCATGCTGCCAGCTTCTTATTTATAATGTCACCTGAAAGTGAAAAAAGATGTTTGCATGGCACATTTGTAGCTGGCATTGCGAGGGTTTTACAGGCCAGATATGCTAAACATTCATATGCCCCTTCATGCTTCGGACACCATTCCAGAGGACATGCTTCCATGCTGATGATGCTCATTAAAAAATAATGTGTTAATTAAATTTGGGACTGAACTCCTTGGGGGAGAATAGTATGTCCCCTGCTCTGTTTTACCTGCATTCTGCCATATCTTTCATGTTATAGCAGTCTCGGATGATGACCCAACACATGTTGTTTCACTGCAGATTTGATAAAACGCAAAGAAGTTACCAATGTGAGATTTCTAAAGATAGATACAGCACTGGATCCAAGGTTTCAGAATCTGAAGTACCTTCTAAAATATGAGAGGAATGAGGCCTGGAGCAGGCTTTCAAAAGTCTTAAAAGAGCAGCACTCAGATGTGGAAACTACAGAACCCGAACCACCAGATAAGAAAATCAACTGGTGGCATCTGACTCAGATGATGAAATTGAACATGCATCGGTCTGCACTGCTTTGGATTGTTATTGAGCAGAATCCCTCATTAGCACGGACGCATGTCCTCTAGAATGGTGGTTGAAATATGAAGGGACATATGAATCGTTAATGCATCTGGCATGTAAATATCTTGTGACACCGGCTACAACAGTGCCATGTGAATGCCGGTTCTCACTTTCAGATGACATTGTAAACAAAAAGCAGGCAGCATTATCTCCTGCAAATGTAAACAAACTTGTTTATCTGAGTGACTGACTGACCAAGAAGTAGGACTGAGTGGACTTGTAGGCTCTAAAGTTTTACATTGTTTTATTTTTGAATGCAGTTATTTTTGTACATAATTCTAAATTTGTAAGTTCAACTTTAATGATAAAGAGATTATACTACAGTACTTTTATGAGGTGAATTGAAAAATACTATTTCTTTTGTTTTTTATAGCACAAATATTTATAATAAAAGTAAATATAAAGTGAGCACTGTACACTGTTTTCTGTGTTGTAATTGAAATCAATATATTTGAAAATGTAGAAAACATCCAAAGATATTTAAATAAATGGTATTCTATTATTGTTTAACAATGTGATTAATCGCACGATTAATCACAATTACTTTTTTTAATTGCGTGATTAAATGCAATTTCTTTTTTAATCACTTGACAGCCCTAATACATATATATGTATATGCCTTTGTTGTGTGAATAACAGCCTGGTTGCTGGTCATGAATTTAAAAAGAGATTGTGGCCTCTATTTATATGAGGGAGAAATTACCTGAGGGACACCCTGTAGGCACAGGGAGAAATGACTTGCAAGTCATGTGTAATATGCTACAAACTCCTCTACAGTATAAAACATCAAACCTTTCTTTGGCTAAAGTAGAAAATCTTCCATCAGTACGGAACTAAGATACCTTAAATTACAGAGAAGTGTGGTCTTGAATTACAGTGAGTAGTGTAGATAAAACTGAACGTGGAATAAAATAGGGTACATACTTTATTTGTTTTAAAAGATTGAGATAAAGAAAGCACAAATCACCGTTAAAGTCAAGGTTATCTTTCTGGCTGCCACTTAAGAATGTGATTTCAAAGGCATGAACACTTCTCTGCAATACTTTTCCATGAAGACAGTGACCTGCTGGCAGTACAGACTGGTGAGAGCTAGCATGGAATGATCAGACAGTATGTCGCAGAGTGTGGGTAGATAATGTACATCACCAATGCATGTGTGACATTAAGTGGAGAGAAGGATCATTTGTAAATAATTTTGGGAGAAGTTAAATAATTCTGTTAACACAAACAACTGGTGGTGGAGCAGCTGTAGGGATGTGAAATATTTCCTATAAAAAAAGCTAAATGGTTGACGAGCTTAGAATGGCCATAAACAATGTGGGGCAGAATAAACAGTGTGTAGTCAATGGAGCTATGAGAATTTATACAAACTGAGGATCGGCCCCTAGACTTCTTTCCATTATTTCCCTGCTGTGGTTAAGGCAGGAGAGCAAAATAAAAGCACAAACATACTCTCAATGAGTCCAGGGAGATCTAGCCTTACATTTACAGTTCCAAGTGTGATAACTAAGGATTGCCTCTGTGCAGTAAGGGCACAGAGAAAGAGAAAGGGATCACATGCATAATGAATAAGCATAATATGAAAAAATAGTATCCTAGCACACAGTGAGAGGTAAGTGACATGCATTGCCAGGCCTGGGAAGCAGAGCAACTTGAGGTAATTTGTGGGAGGGGAGAAAAAAGCGACAAATGATTCACGCTGGAAAAGACAACACAAAATAGGGCCTATTTTGGGGGGAGTTTGTTTTTTAAATCTCAATTTCACTTTGCAAGTGCATCTTTGTACCAAGTAGTACTTGTACCCCCTTATATGACATAATAATGAGGATGCATCATTACTGGTTGAACTGGGACTTGGTTGCATTTAACAGCAGACTCCTACTCTGAAAACATACTTAGCATATCAGAAATTCTTGTGTCAGACCAAAAACCACGCTGGAATATTTACATAATAAGCAGATCACCAAATTAATAATAAACTGTGATTTGTCCATTTAAAACCACTGAACAGTTTTCTAATTATGCAGCCATAATTTCAGGATCACCATGTCGAAATGCAATGAGTCTGGGAGTTATCAAGAAAAAATATTCAAGACTATGGGACTGATTTTCAGAGATGCTGAGTACCCATTGTTCTCAATTAATTTCACTGAAGTTTTGGACCCTCAACACTTCTTTTGGACACACAACACACAATTAGGCACAGGCGCAGTGTACAGCAGTACCAACAGTGCCACTGTAGTTAATTGTGTACTGCTGGAAGTAACATATTCCAAGTTTTCTGTCCATTGCCAGCAATCCAAATATGAAAACCAGTAAGACCAAGGAGTTCAGGTTTGATTAACTTTGCCATTGTAAGTGCTGATTTGGGAGAGTTAATATTTGGGCCATTTCAAATTAAGGAAGGCTGGAGTTTAGCATTCATGTTGTTAGCCAGGATATAATTTTTGCATGAATAAAGGTTCAATCTGTTAAACAATTTCTTAGTTAATCCTAAAATTATTCTAAGAAAGGGAACATAAAAGAAAAAATCTTCATTGCATGACAGCATTCAAATAAGTAGACTATGGGCTGTTGCAGTTATGGACAAGCTGTCTAAATTAAATATATTTTTGTTAACAAGGTGGATTCCACCCCTACCTGTAATAGGAATTTTGACTTTCATGCTGAGAGAGAAAGGTACTGAAATGATACATCCTTAACACTGCCTTACAGCCAAGGGTCAGTAGGACAACCAGCCAAAGGAAATACCAAATCCTTTTCAGAAGTAGTGTGTGGGTAAATTTTGCTCTGTCTCAATGCTTCATTGAGACACAGTTTGAAGATTCTTAAAATTCCCTTTTTATAAACATGATAACATTTATGTTTTTGTTTTTCTTGAGAAAATAGGAGACTATAGCATGTATGGATAGATTTCCCCCATGTTTTATCTTTGCTAGTTGTGGGAGTCACCAATCTCCCTCTACTTCTCCTGAAATCCTTATAACTATTAGAGATTATTTCACAGCCAACCCACTACACTTAATTCTTCAAGGGCATTGGATGAAATGAAGCAGCCCAAGTAGTCAACTTTAGCAAAATAAAAAAAAGTCCATTAATATGGAAAGCAAAGGTGAAGTCATTCACCGATTACAGTGCCCCTCACCTGCTTGGTTTCACTAGCTGAATTGCCCGATTAAGCATCACACAGAAGATTAAAACATAACTCGAGAGCAGTAAAGTTATTGGGTCAGATTTTCACAGGTATAAATTGGTGCAGTCAAATTGAAGTTAATGCAGTTGTGCCAACTTACTCCAGCAGAGAATATGGTCTATTTATCAACTCTTCCTATTTGCAGCATGGAGAGTTAGTGTGGGTGAGAGTGAATAGATATCACATTGCTCTATTCTAGGTTTAGAAAGACCAGATTTTCAAGGTGAAAAAACAGATAACTTGTTCTGGGCTGGCTCATTAACTACTTATATATGACAGTGATATACTTGAGTTGCCTATAGGCTCTACTCAAAGCAGTGCCCAGTGTCTCAGACTCCAGACAGCTCTAGGTCTATGTGCAGTAGAGGGCTGGTTTTGGGGTAAGAAAGATTCTCACTGGGAGGCTTCGCGGATGTCAGAGTAGCAATTTTATGGTGTGGCAGAACTGGGATCGATTCCTTGGGTGTATGCATGCTCGGCCAACCTGCTGGCAATTTCACCAGCCCTGGTAACTGGTAACTTTTAGTTGGGAGTCTGCTGAGTGTACAGACGTCTCCCAACTTACGCAATTGTTCTGTTCTGGAAAGCCTTGCATAACTCTAATTTTGCATAAGTCGGAAACGTATACCCATACATTATGGAAAAATTTACGCAACTCGAAAATCCTATTTCCTGCTTATGGAAGTTTTTCCGTAAGTGCGAATTTGCATAAGTAGGGTCTTGCGTAACCCCGGGAGCATCTGTACACATAAATAACTAATTGGACAAACCACTGTTTAAAATTTACAAGAAATAGGGTCTAAATACTCAGATGTTCCTAGTGATATATGTTCATTTTGTCCATCTGGAACCACTGGAGGAGGATACTGGAAGTTAGAAGGCATGCTTTCCCATCAGGAGTGAGACTGACTGTAGAGCTTGGGGGCTTCGGTTGACTGCCCATCCCTCTCAAGAGCAGGAGGATGTGAAGGTCCCCTTGCCCTTAAGCACTGCAGGGCAGGTAGATAAGGCTGTGCCTCTTTGTTGAGTGGTCTCCAGAGTCACTGACTCACCCGTGCCCCACTTAGGGAATTAGAGAATGAAGAGAAGTTCAGCATGAGTGGTCAGAACAACGTGAGTGAGCCAGCAGCATATGCAGGAAGTAGAAAGGACCTACTAGTAAGGAGTGGTGAGAGGAGAATGTAGAAGGCAGGGATAAGGCCACATTTGGTGCTCCATTTCTCAGGAGGTGCAGCCTAGGAGAAGGGGGAACAATGGGAGCTTTGTTCCACTTTTGCACTTCCTAGTTTCTGGGCTATTCCAGGGCCTCACAGAATTGACAGAGTTTTTGTGTTCCCACTCTCAGATGCCCCCACCATTTCTCATACAGAAGGGCCATAGTAGTGTTAGGATGTCGACATCCTTCCCATGTTTCTCCTGCATGGTTGAAACCCCTTTATGCTACAGGAGCCACCTAAGGCATCTGTAGCAGGAACCAGAATCTGGCAGAGTATATGTCTAAATACAGTGCACTGATCACTGTGGTATCTGCATGCCATACTGGAGGGGTGGGGTACAGTGAGAGACTGGAGACCTTGGATGCAGGGAAGGGAGGATGAGGATAAGGTCTATGGCTCTGTGGTTTTGGTATGCATTTTCTGTGTTGTAATATAACACAATGTGCTATTGGCGGCTTAGCGGATAGAATCCCAGTGAAAATCATAGTTCCAAAATGTCTTTAAGTCTTCTAAAATGCAGGGATTTGCATCTGTATGTTGAAATGTTCTGAAGGTGACCCAGAGACTGACCCATTTTTTGTTTTTAATCCTGGAACCTCTCTTTTCCCAGAATAAATCTGCATGGTTGCACCTGTGCCTTTCACCCATGAGACATTCTATAATTCTTTTTTTATCACCACTAGTAATTGTACTGCCAAATACAAACTGTATGTTGTTCTACATTTCCATGGTCTCATGTATTGCATTTTGAAACTATATTCAAGCTCTTCCAGCTGAAACCATGTGCCTGACACCACAATAACAGCCTGAAAAGTGGATCTTCGCTCTGGGGTGTTGATGATTTTTCATTATTTCTCCTTTGTTGCTATGGCACACACTGATCACCTTTATGTTGGTTCCCAGCTAATACCCTGGCACAATTTCCTATCATAAATTTCTTGCTGCAAAAAGCAAAAAGGGCCTTTGTTAAACGCCAGGCAAATAGTACTACCTATTGTAATGGTATAGGAAAGAAATTGCAAACAACCAGATTTGTCTGTGAGGAGAATAAATGGGAGCAATGATGGTAGTTGTCTAGTCTAAGCACAGTTGTTGATAAATCCCTTATCACAGTACAGACTTAGCACCAGCCAAGTGCAATTGGAATGGTGGTTTAGAGAAAGTCCCACCTTCTTTTTAAAAGAGTCTGTGCATCAATAACTATGCCAGCCTAGGTCTCCATGAAACTGATTTAATAGAAATATTCCATGTAGTTCAATGGACCCTGAATTTATATGGTCAGTGTTCTTTAGTCCCTATATAGAGATACAGTGTGGCCAAGTTCAATGTACAACAATCTTAACTTATTATTATTTTGTTGTTTTAGGTCGGTGACACAGAAAATGGTACTTTTTTGTCCTTTGATAACATTTTCATCCCCAAAATGCTATTTTTCAATAAGACAAATGATTATCTATCTGATGCTTATAAAAATATTTCTCTTATTTTTACACATATCCTATGCCACTATAAATCAACAAATTCTGTTTGTTCAGGTCTGTCCAGTGCAGTTTTCTGACATTGAATTTATTCCAGTGACATGGCATTCAGTTTTACAGAACAATGGTTCATGCAGTTCTCTACCTATCTGTCCCCCCTCTTACTTTTCCCTAACATTAGGTTTTGTATAGTGTGCCAGGCTTAGTAATAGATAATGCATCATTTTTCAAACAGTTACAAAGACTATGAAGAGAAAACAAATAAACTACTAGCTAAAATAAAAAAATAAAAACCTTACCACTCAAAAAGCTAGGACCTACATGTTAGCTGAGGTATGTGGCATTTATCTGTGACTGAAAGCACTAAGCAGCAAAGTTAAAATGGTACATGAAATACTGGGATCAATGCTGTGCAAAGGAAAGTCCCTTTCCTGGGCATGAATTGTAAATTTGATTTTGTATCTGTTTTTCTCCCCCTTCCTTTCGAATCCCATTTTATAAACCAGTTATGGTTGGGTTTATTTCCACATTCTTATCTAAAATGTGTTACTTCATCCATGCAATGAAGTTGTGAATTTCAATTAAATGACGCTGCTAAATGCTAATGAATACGTGTTTGAATCACTTCATGAATGTCAAGCTTAATAAGTGTTTCATCAGAGTCAAACAAAGTGATCCCATCTAGGGACATTGGTCCTGTAACTTGATGAATTGCACAGAACCACAACATCAAAGCCGATTCTGAACTTGGGAGAGGGGGGAGGTTGGAAAGGAAATAACATAAAGGAAAAGTACATATGCTAATATCTAATCCTTAGTTTTACACTATGCCATTCCTGAGAGACTTTTCTCTTATATTTATGTAGTCCTGTGAGGCTGCATGGATGGAGACAAATGCCCAAATTTGACCTCAATGGCAAAATTCTATTCTATTCTACTGTTGCACTCTTAATTGCTTGGGGATTGTAGGGAGCCAGGGTGGCTCCCCTATGAACCAGAGGGTAAGGAGCCACCCTCTGGGCCTGAGTGGGTGGGGCCAGGCCAAGCTTCTGCCAATCCCCAGAAGGGGAAGGGTGGGACAGGAAGTACAAAGGGCGGGGCCCTCTGCCCAGTGAGGAGAGCACCAGGGAGGGAGACAGACACAGGCTGCTCCCTCGCAATCCTGCTGCTGACCCAGGCGAACCCCTGGGCAAGGAGGAGCCTTACCGGGGGGAAGGCCTGTGGCAGCCGGGGCTGCCCGCAGCGGATTATCCGGAGGAACCGGGGCTGCCCGCAGCGGATTATCCAGAGGAACCGGGGCTGCCTGCAGCGGATTACCCGGAGGAGATGGAGATTCAAGAGCTGCCCGCAGCAGAATACCCGGAGGAGATGGAGGGACTGGAACGACCCGCCTGAGAGAGACCGGGTAGGAAGTTAGCCCAGGGGCCCAACTACACCGTGGGGTGGGTGTGTTTGGTCAGTGGGTGCGGATTGCCCTGCTGACCCAGCGGTGGGACCTTCGCCTCCCGCCACTGTCAGGGCCCTGGGCTGGAACGCAGTGGAGTTGGGTGGGCCTGCGTTCCCCTACCCCGGTGCTCCCCTGCCCGAGGGGCGCGCTACTGACTCTTGCCAGCGCTCCCCTGCCCGAGGGGCGCGCTACTGACTCTTGCCGGCGCACCTCCCCGCTAATTCCCCAACGCCCGGGAGGTGGGGCCGAGGCCTGCTACAAAGACCATTGCTCTCCATCGCCTCTAGGGGCTCGGAGGATCGACCGACACCCGTCACAGGGATGCTAATTAATTTTAAATAAATTGGAGAGGAAGTATGCATTTGTGACTAAGGGTACCAGGCTGAAACCCAGATATAGTTCAGTTTCCAGACTGATTTCAATGGAAGTTAGGAACCTTTGAGGATCTGCACTGTATGCCTCAATTCCCCATCTGTAAAATGGGGATTATAATAGTACTTTTCCCCCCCACCTTTGATATGTCTTGTCTATTCATATCATAAATCCTCTGGGACAGCAAGTAATATGCTTGTATGGTGTGTAGAACAGCAGGACCTGACCTAGGATGGAGCCCCTGGGCACTGTCATAACACTAATAATTATTAATATTGTAGCCCTCAGAGCTAGCTGTAGCATTTTACTTTACTTATCGGGAATGCAAGGAACCTACAGGCCTGTATCCTGTAAGGCATTAACTTAAGCAGTTAGCATCAGGCTTTGACACCTATGAACTTCAGCGTAGATAAGTAACCCTGCGCTTTGGGGAACTGGGAACATTATGCTTAGGCAGGGAGTCTGTACAAAGTGATACCAGGTAACCACAGGAACACTGAAATGATACTAGGCTTGGATATTGTAGGATAGAAATGTTGGTACATGCTTAACCACAAACTTGCCTTGGCAATGAGTTGACATGTATGATAGTAAGATAAAATCATTAACTACTAACCTATAGGACAAGGACACCCCAACAATATTAGGGTGAAGAAGTTAGAGATGGACAAGGGAGGCTGAGCATATGTATGAGTATTCATGACCATCTCAAGGCCCTGTAATAAACCAGACTACTGTGTAAAGGGAGATCTGGACCATCAGACTTGTATGGTATGCCAGGGACAGAGCAAGACCTTTGTCTCTTACCACCAGATCCCCCAAAGAGGGTGTGAAAATACGTGAGGAATGGTATGAGGGATTAACTCTGCATGTTTGCTATCTTTTTATGACTTTTGGAGTATTTGTATGCCAAGGTTCCTTCCCCACTCTGAACGCTAGGGTACAGATGTGGGGACCTGCATGAAAAACCTCCTAAGCTTATCTTTACCAGCTTAGGTCAAAACTTCCCCAAGGTACAAAATATTCCACCCTTTGTCCTGGGATTGGCCGCTACCACCACCAAACTAATACTGGTTACTGGGGAAGAGCTGTTTGGACACGTCTTTTCCCCCCCAAAATACTTCCCAAAACCTTGCACCCCACTTTCTGGACAAGGTTTGGTAAAAAGCCTCACCAATTTGCCTAGGTGACTACAGACCCAGACCCTTGGATCTTAAGAACAATGAACAATCCTCCCAACACTTGCACCCCCCCCCCCCTTTCCAGGGAAATGTTGGATAAAAAGCCTCACCAATTTGCATAGGTGACCACAGACCCAAACCCTTGGATCTGAGAACAATGAAAAAAGCATTCAGTTTTCTTACAAGAAGACTTTTAATAGAAATAGAAATAAAGAAATCCCCCCTGTAAAATCAGGATGGTAGATACCTTACAGGGTAATTAGATTCAAAACACAGAGAACCCCTCTAGGCAAAACCTTAAGTTACAAAAAAGATACACAGACAGAAATAGTTATTCTATTCAGCACAATTCTTCTCAGCCATTTAAAGAAATCATAATCTAACATGTACCTAGCTAGATTACTTACTAAAAGTTCTAAGACTCCATTCCTGGTCTATCCCCGGCAAAGGCAGCATATAGACAGACACACAAACCCTTTGTTTCTCTCCCTCCTCCCAGCTTTTGAAAGTATCTTGTCTCCTCATTGATCATTTTGGTCAGGTGCCAGCGAGGTTACCTTTAGCTTCTTAACCCTTTACAGGTGAGAGGAGCTTTCCCCTGGCCAGGAGGGATTTCAAAGGGGTTTACCCTTCCCTTTATATTTATGACAGTATCTTAACTAATTGTGATAATAAAAGTGGTTAAAACTTTGCTTTGCCCTCAGTGTGGGTGTCATCATTGTGCACATAGGGGTTCCCAACCAGCTACTGAACTGGATAACATTGATTCTGTTGTGCCTGATTCTTGGACTAGAACCCTACGATCCCCAACTCTTTAAATTGGCACTAACTGGAAATCAATAATAATGAACAACCACTGAAGAATCGGGCAACAGGTGGCAACCCAGATGGGACCCAAAGAAATTCATGGTGGGGACCCCATATCTTGTGGCTTAGATCCCTGAGATGGATTGGGCTCACCTTTGGGCAAACTGGAGTTAGATATCAAAGCAACTGTGTCTCAACCAGCATGTACTGTGCTCTGAATTAGCTTCAGGCATGATAGTTCCTCTTTTGCTGCTTTTCTTATTCCTGGTGTGGCTATTGTGGTATTTCTTCTTTTATCTTGCTTGGCCAATTCCACAACCAAAATTCACACTGATTTATCAATTAGTCATATTTTATTGTGTGGTTTCTTTGTTTGGAATTTTGCAAGAAGGGAGAGATTGTGCTGTTTAAAGTTGGTACATGTGTTAAGTGTGCTTTGTATGTTGAATTGTGTTAGCAGTAGCAGTGGGACCCAGAGACTCTCACTTTGAGGTGGTGGTGGAACTGATTTCATATTCTATTCTTAGCCACCAACAGGCTGCAATAGTTCAGAATCTGTCCATATCTATGGATAGACTGGCAGAATTTATCTAAGTCCCACAGCTCCTGAGGACTGCAATCCTGAGCCATCCATCTTGGAGAGACTGTGCAAGCTTGCCCCTAGCTGTCATGGTGACCAGTGAGTCCTGAAAGGGTAAACACCCCCTTGATATGCTAGGAAGCACACTAGCTGACAAGGGAAGAGAGGGAAGCAACCCTCACTCTGCAGGTTAATTCTGGGCATATGTACCCTCTGTAAGGATGGATCCAGTTTAGCCTTTGGAATTATATAAGAGAAATAATTATTGAACTGTTTAATTAGGTCAGGGGTTTACCATTTTGGGAGGGATGCTTCCACATTGAATCCTAAATTTGTGCAAATTTAGAATTAAGCTAGCTAGGGAAATTTAATTGACCTCCTTTGGATTAGGAGTTGGAGTTGAGTGGAATGGAGTCAGATGAAGCTTCTGGTGATACCTTTTTTCCAACTGCTACATTGTAGTGAAGCTACTTCTGCCAATTTACACTCAAAACTAACATTTTCACCTCTTATTCCCTTAACATCTTGGATAGGGATGGATAAACTGTCGGTCAGAGCCCGAGTCTGCAACATCTAGAATTTCACTTATGAATTGTTTTCTTGGTTCGATGGTTCAACAATTAGCTGGATATGTTTCCACTAAACACAGTTGTCAGGGAATTTGGGAGTGTAGGCCACTACTCAAATTCCTACCCAGTATCTGCCTGACATGTTTAAGAGTATGTGGTGATTGTTAGTGCAGTCTCAATGTTCCATACGGTAAATTTGGTCTCACCCCATATTGTAGTTATTGGTCTCCCCAGTCTCTCTGTATATTTACATCCCCAAATTACCTCATATCTTTCTGATTCCATGTCTCGTCTTTTTGATTCCACACAATATTTACCACTGCATTTGGATTCAAAATATTTACAACCTTAGTAAAGTCTGTGTCAGTAGGAATGCTTACTAAAGGATTGCTGTGTAATTCTAAGACAACCTTATGGTCAGCAGCAGCAGCCTGTTGGATCTCCTCCAAGGGTCAATTTTGTCTCGGGTGCTTCAATGGTTTGTTGCTCATGCGTCGTCATACTACTTGGTCTAGGGCAACTTGCTGTATTTTTTTTTTTTTTTTTTGCAGTATACGAGTTCCAATATTCTGATTTTGGCAGAGTCCTACCCTTGAAGCAAAGACAAGCGTGTAATAAATCAGAAATACCAGTGTCCACTTCATGGTTGCTGTCTGCTGGCTTCACCCTTGGTGTTCCTACAGATTGTTGTTCACCTAGACCCTGAAAAGCAAGTTTATCCACCTATGACCTGGGTGATTGACACAGCTTTAGCTGATTAACATGGTAGATTTTATGTCTGGGACACTTGCCTCCTGTCACCTTGATTTTGTACACTGCTAAACTGAATTTTTCAATTATTTGGAAAGGTCTGATTCATCTATTTCTTAGCCCATGTTCTGGTGTCTTTTTGGACACAGTATTACTTGGTCTCCAACCTCCTAAACATTCTCTCTTTGGCTTTTCTCAAAGTAGTCTTTTGCCTTACATCTGGATTTTCCCAATATAGCAGCTGCTATATGCTATTCTTGCAGATTTTGCAGGTAGGAGTGCATTTTGATTCCCTCAAGATGAGTGCCACTGGTGTGCCATATTATGTGTTCTAGCAGCTTCATGTTTTGGCCTGTCATCACCTCGATGGGTATCTTGTCAGTGGACACCACTGGTGTTGCCCTTAATGCCATTAAAAGCAAAGGCACAAGGGTGTGCCAGTTACACCCACTGGCATCAGCCAACTTCCTCAACATCACTTTTATTATGTGATTCATTCATTCCACTATCCCAGATGGTTGTGCTCTGCATGGGATATATAGTTTCTGTGGGACTCCCATAAGTTTAAGGCAGTCCTTAAAGAACTGTCTGGTAAAGTGTAATCCCAGGTCTGATTCTATTCTCACAGGGATTCCCCATCAAAAGAAAACTTGTCAGACTAGGACCTTGACTGTGGCTTTTGCAGTCTTGGCCTCTGAGAATTATAGAATGTAGATATCTCCATACCTTATGGTACTGGCACATTTTAGACCAGTTCTATTTATATTGTGTCCATCATCAGAGTGTCTAGTCACCATGTGATCTCTGGCGATGGGACAAGTGGCATGCTCTAGATTGCCATGTTGGAAACTGTGAAAACACAGCACCATCATCAAGAGACAGAATTACTGTCTTCTCAGGGTCTCTAAACATCTACATCATAACACTGGAGCTGCACAAGGCACTCTCTTGAAACTTCTCATAAATTATTTATTAATAGCTCCTCAGGCATGTTGAACTTCTTCAGATACAATGTAAAACCAACTTTGGTAAGGACTATGGGTAAAATTCACCACTGTGCAGGGGGACATCACAAGGTCTATGTATCACTTCAGTCCTCAGAATAGGTTATAGATGAGACTTAACTGTTGGCACAGGCTTCATGATGGCCTTCTGCACAGTGGTGAATTTCACTCAAAGAAGGTTGTACAGAACATGGAATAGAGTTGCAAATACAGTTGCTTGTTAAAGAGATAACTATACTTGTATTTGCACTTAAATTGGTTCTACTATATTTTTATAAATTAATTATTCTATCACATCCTCTCTGGAAATTCAGTTCCCAAACTGAGCTAGTCAATAACAACTGTCAAGTACATTGAGATGTATTTTTAAGACACTACTTATCAGACCATAAGTTTATGAAAAGTCTTGGTTTAAGAAATACAATCATAGTCCCATACATAAATTACTTTTCCACTGCATCATTCATAGAGAACATTCCAAGATGTTTTGCAAACCAAAGAGGAACCTAATAGCTCACCAAAAGTTTCATCCATAAATATTAGTTGGGTGACAGGGAAAAGCTAGACAGCATTCCAGTGCAATAACCACATTAGGTATGTCAGATTAAGAGTGCCCCCAAAAAGATGTGGTAATTCCATTTTGGGATATGTTACTCTGGTCACTCTTAAAAGTTTGCCAGTTAGACAGAGGAAAAAATTTCCTATACTTACAACAGGATATACTGCAGATGTTGAGGTGTATGTTACTTACTTACCGACAGTTTCAAGTTTCAATGTTTGATGACAATAGCTGTCTGACACAGCTAAAACTAACATTTTCACTGAGTATTCACTGAGTCAATGAATAAAATAATTCATGGTTTTGTCCATCAGTGTGTCAGAAATTAAAGTTTAAAATAATTCAAGCCTCTACACTACTTGCCCTAACCACTCCCTACTGCCCTGAGTTCACCAGAATATGGACATGCTTCAATTTGGGTTTGCTCAACAATCAATACTTTTACTTTGACTATCTTATACAAGCCCGTAAATCACAGAATCATAGAATCATATGACTGGAAGGGATCTCGAGAGGTCATCTAGTCCAGTCCTCTGCTCTCATGGCAGGACGAAGCATTATCTAGTTTATATCTGGTTTATATTTTTCATGTAGAAGATTTTGGAATCTCTCTCTCTTTTCAGAGGAAGATAATAGGTATAGTAAAAACCAAAACAAAATATAAATATTCATTTTCAGTATACAACATGAATTTCTAAACGTCTGGATACTGAAGGATGGGTGCTATATAAAATCCTAAGAGAATAAAATGACTTACAGTATATAGAAAAATACTCTGTGCAGAGCCAGGAACAAAGTAATTGCACGTATGCTATGCAAAATTCACAATATATCACCACTATATATAATCTTAAGCATACAATTGTCCAAGACTCATTGACAAACCTAAAAAGGTTTGCCAACTCAGTTTGCTTTGGATTAACCTCAGGTCTGCTAAAATTGAACTAGAAGCCAGAGATTTCTGGTTCTTCCTACAATGCAGGGGGAACAATGTCTCATTGTACTTCTACATTTTCACATTCAGCTGGGGACTAGGAAGGGTGAAAGAATGTGAAAATGAAAAATAATAGGAATAAAATGTTATCCATATTTTTCTGAACTTCAAAGAAGATTCAGTATCAATTCTGGGTTGTAATATTTTGTGTCTTGTTTTAATCATGCTGGAAGAACTCAGTTGTTAGGAACATGCTTTTAGTTTTATATGCTCAGGCTGACTGTAAACCTAATATTGATTACTGCAAACAAAGTAATTTTCTTTAAGACAAGTTCAGGAGGATTTAGTGTGAACAAAACTTTTGTGATTCATGCAAAATACAGTAGCAGGTTTTGCTACCTCTTCCTTTGGAAAATGAGAATATACTTCTGATACACTTTTGTGTTTTACAGCTTCACAAGTAATATTAATAAAAATAAGTTGAACTGAGTGTGATAAATGGAACATATAATCATTGTAAAGGATTAGCCATTCCAGGTCAATAAAGTGAAATACATGCTTGGTAGGCCCTGATTCTGATCCACACTGGAGTACATTGGGAGTGACACCATTGACATGGATGAGGAAGATCTGTGTGAGTATCCCTATTCTAGTGGAGAAAAATTCCTTGAAATGGTAATAGTTTGGGACATTTAATTGTCCCAGTTTCTGCGGATCTAGCTTATCCTTTCCCTAGAGTTTATTGCTGAATTAAGAAGCTTGATCAGTCCTACACCTGAATTCGTCCATAAAACAAAGCTTCCTTCTCAGTTTCTGTGAGATGACTTTGAATACCTGAACTGACTTATCAGACAATTAAAACTGAAAAGTGGTTAAGATTACACAGCACAATGAGAAGTAGTATTTCTGACCAAAATGAAAGGTATTATCACAACAGCCATTTTCATGTGGATGGGAAAACTCTACATATATAGAAAAAAACTTAAGAAAAGAGTCTTTAGTCCATCTATCCCCCTTCACAAGATCACACAAGATAAAAACAATGCCTGTGTGCTAAGAAAAACCAAGGCTAACACCTAGAAAGCTATAAATAAATGTCAAGCATGTAGTGCTGACAATTTGTTTGCATAATCCCTAAAACCAAGTAAGTGAAAGTAAATTGGTTTTCAGGGAAACAACAAGATAGTGCATTCAGGCTCACAAAAGACAAATCATATGACAGGCCAATGGGCAACTTGAAAGCTGCTACACAGTTTGCTGGGGAGTTGCCAAGGAACCAAATGCTAAAAGCTGGAAAGGGGCTGCACAGCTTGACATATGGCCTCCGTGTTGGCCAGCTAAGGTCTCCAGAGTGGCCTCAGGTGCTGTCCCTTCTGCAAAAATGGAATAGGTAAACAAAGCAAAAGAGAAATCAGGTTTTTCATCATGACCTAAAGCTATTCTTCTAAAATAACTCTGAAGGTGACCTTTCTAGGAATAATAGAAATGATCTATAATGGCGACCCTCGACGATTATTATCTTAGATAAATTAAGCACTCTACCTCAATATTTGCACTATTGTCTAGATATTCATTATATTAAAATATGAAATTAAAACTAAATAAACTGACTAACTATCTAAGTCAAAATTGGAAAAAAGCTAAAGGCAGCTAGTGTGTTTTGGATAGTTTGCTAGTTATGTGCTAGTGCTTGTGTCAAGTATCGATTGTTTAAGGTACTTCTGACAAGGTCTTGAGCACAAAGAAGGTTCTTAGAATCTACCATAGTTCTATATCGCAGCCTTTTTTCTTCAATTTTAGGTCCTGTCCCACCACCAAGTGTACTATTGTTCTTTTTTCACTTATATTGGAATGGACTATTTACTTTTGAAAACTATCAACACAGTTCTGGGAACAGTAATTCTTGGTTACCTTGATGTAACAGAGTTGCAGATTCTAGAACCCAGAATGCTAAACAGAGATGGGTTCCACCTATTGAGGAAGAGCATTTTTGGCTACAGACTGGCTAACCTAGTGAGGAGGGCTTTAAACTAGGTTCAACAGATGCAGGTGACCAAAGCCTACAGGTAAGTCAAAAACATGGAGACGTGGGAGAAAGGTCAGAATCTGGGGAGAGCATGGGCTGTTATAGCAGAAATAAGGGAGATACAAGACAGAACTGGGGGGGGGGCAGGGAAATCGAATCAGTATCTTAGATGTCTGTATACTAATGTGAGAAGTATGGGGAATAAGCTGGAAGAACTCGAAATGATAGTAAATAAACACAACTATGGCATAGTTGGCATCACAAAGACTTGGTGGGATAATATGCATGACTGGAATATTGGTATAGAAGGGTACAGCTTGCTCAGGCAGGACAGGCACGGAAAAAAGAGAGGAGCTGTTGCCTTATATATTAAAAATGTACACGCTTGGGCTGAGGTTGAGATAGAAATAAGAGACAGACTTGTTGAAAGTCTCTGGGTAAGGATAAAAGGGCGAAAAAACAAGGGTGATGTCATGGTAGGGGTCTACTACAGACCACCAAACAAGGAAGAAGAGGTGGATGAGCCTTTTTTAAAACAACTAACAAAATCATCCAAATCACAGGATTAGGTGGTGATGGAAGACTTCAACTACCCAGTCATCTGTTGGGAAAATAACACAGCAGGGCACAGATTATACAATAAGTTCTTGGAATGTATTGGAGACCATTTTTTATTTCATAAGGTGGAGAAAGCTACTAGGGGAGAAGCTGTTCTAGATTTGATTTTTGACAAATAGGGCAGAACTGGTTGAGAATTTGAAAGTGGAAGGCAACTTGGGTGAAAGTGATCAAGAAATGGTAGAGTTCATGATTCTAAGGAATGGTAGGAGGGAGAACAGCACAATAAAGACAATAGATTTTAAGAAGCAGACTTCAGCAAACTCTGGGAGTTGGTAGGTAAAATCCCATGTGAAGCAAGTCTAAGGGGAAAAATAATTGAAGACAGTTGGCAGTTTTTCAAAGACATTATTAAGGGCACAAGAGCAAACTATCCCACTGCATAGGAAAGATAGGAAGTATGGCAAGATACCACCCTGGCTTAACCAGAAGATCGTCAATGATCTAAAACTCAAAAAAGAGTCCTACAAAAAGTGGAAACTCGGTCAAATTACAAAAGATGAATATAAACAAATAACACAAGTATGTAGGGACAAAATTAGAAAAGCCAAGGCACAAAACAAGATTAAACTAGCTAGGGACATAAAAGGAAACAATAAAAAATTCTACAAATAAATTAGAAAGAAGAGGAAGACCAAGGACAGAGTAGGCCTGTTACTTAATGAGGGGGGAAAGACATTAACAGAAAATGTGGAAATGGCAGGGGTGCTTAATGACTTCTTTGTTTTGGTTTTCACCAAGAAGGTTGGTGGTGATTGGAAGTCTAACATAGTGAATGCCAGTGAAGATGAGGTAGGATCAGAGTCTAAAATAGGGAAAGAACAAGTCAAAAACTACTTAGACAAGTTAGATATCTTCAAATGACCGGGGCCTGATGAAATGCATCCTAGAATACTCAAGGAGCTGACTGAGGAGATATATGAGCCATTAGCAATTATCTTTGAAAAGTCATGGAAGATGGTGGACATTCCAGAAGGCTGGAAAAGGGCAAATACAGTGCCCATCTATAAAAAGGGAAATAAGGACAACCCAGGAAATTACAGACCAGTCAGCTTAACTTCTGTACCCGGAAAGATAATGGATCAAATAATTAAGCAATCAATTTGCAAACACCTAGAAGATAATAAGGTGATAAATAACAGTCAGTATGGATTTTTCAAGAACAAATCGTGTCAAACCAATCTGATAGCTTTCATTGACAGGGTAACAAGCCTTGTAAATAGTGGGGAATCAATAGATGTGGTATATCTTGACCTTAGTAAGGCTTTTGATACTGTCTCGCATGACCTTCTCATAAACAAACTAGGGAAATACAACTAGATGGAGCTACTATAAGATGGGTGCATAACTGGTTGGAAAATCGTTCCCAGAGAGTAGTTATCAGTGGTTCACTGTCATGTTGGAAGGGCATAATGAGTGGGATCCCACAGGGATCGGTTCTGGGTCCAGTTCGATTCAATATCTTCATCGATGATTTAGATAATGGCATAGACAGTACACTTAAAGTTTGCTGACGATACCAAGCTGGGAGGGGTTGCAAGTGCTTTGGAGGATAGGATTAAAATTCAGAATGATCTGGACAAACTGGAGAAATGGTCTGAAGTAAATAGGATTCAATAAGGACAAATGCAAAGTACTCCACTTAGAAAGGAACAATCAGTTGAACACATACAAAATGGGAAATGACTGCCTAGGAAGGAGTACTGTGGAAAGGGATCTGGGGGTCATAGTGGATCACAAGCTAAATATGAGTCAACAGGTTAACGCTGTTGCAAATATTCTGGGACGTATTAGTAGGTGTATTGTAAGCAAGGTACAAGAAGTAATTCTTCCCCTCTACTCTGCACTGATTAGGCCTAAACTGGAGTAGAGTGTCTAGTTCTGGGCACCACATTTCAGGAAAGATGTGGACAAAATGGAAAAAGTCCAGAAAAGAGCAACAAAAATGATTAAAGTTTAGAAAATGTGACCTTTGAGGGAAGATTGAAAAAATTGAGTTTGTTTAGTCTGGAGAAGAGAAGACTGAGAGGGGACATGATAACAGTTTTCAAGTACATAAAAGGTTGTTACAAGGAGGAGGGAGAAACATTGTTCTTTTTAACCTCTAAAGATAGGACAAGAAGCAATGGGCTTACATTGCAGCAAGGGCAGTTTAGGTTGGACATTAGGAAAAACTTCCTATCTGTCAGAGTGGTTAAGCACTGGAATAAAGTGCCTAGAGAGGTTGTGGAATCTCCATCATTGGGGATTTTTAAGAGCAGGTTGGACAACCACCTATCAGGGATGGTCTAAATAATACTTAGTTCTCCCTTGAGTACAGAGGCCTGTACTAGATAACCTCTTGAGGTGCCTTCCAGTTCTATGATTCTATGAATGGTGACATGGGGCTTCAGGGCTGTCTGTTGGTGTTTTGCTGCCTGGGGCAGAACATTTTTTTTTTGTGTCCCCTGGCCCCGAACGGCCAACTTAAAAACAAACAATTTGGCACACACACATCAGATGTTGATTTCATGCCCACAGCGACTACCCTGATTAACTGCCCCCAAGGCTAGCCTTAATGTTTAGCCCTTGAACTGGCATAGAAAGGTGCAGGTAATTTTTCTAAGTCAAGTTAAGGCTAGATCAAGAGTCCAAGTAACTATAAAAAGTTACTGTGGGGCAGATGAAAATAACCACTGGGACACAGGAGGTTGTGATGATTTGGGGAATCTGTTTGTAAAATTTATGTATTCTGTGTGAAATTATGAAATATCTGTAGGTATTTTTACCAAGCTGCAAACTCCATTCTGAAAGTGAAGCCATTTGTGTTCTCTGTGGCCCTTTCTTCCAATCTATAGTAACATTCCAAGTGGGACAGCTTATCAAATGCATCAGGATCAGTCCTCTCGAGGGATTATTTGACGGGACACCAGGGAAACAGGGAACACCAGCCAGTTAGGTTGGGGCAACTCAGCCACATGGATGGCGCAGACTTTACAGGGTTTATTAAAGTTCCACTTGCTCAACTTAACCTGCATTCAGCTTCATTCTTTGTGAATGAAACAGCAAAGGACTAACAATAGAGGGTTGTTAAATCTGGATTGTCCTGTATTCAAGAAGGAAGCATCCTAGATGAAAGGCTGGCTTCTGGAACTGGTTTAGCAGCAGATAGGTCACCTGGTAGGAGTCTGTGGTCACTTGTTGAGACTGATTGAGGGACTGGACATTTATTAAAGGGCAGAAGCTGATCTATTTGCTCTCCTTTGACTTTGCCCCCCTCTCCCCCCCCGCCGCTTAAGCTGAGGGAAGCCGCTGTGGGAGCTGGATGAACTGGGGTAGGAGGAAACCCTGCCTATTTGAACTCAGATGGTCCCCCAAGCACTCCCAAAAGAAGAGTGATGTCAAGGCAGGGGAAATGCATGTAGGGTTTATTATTTTTGCACAGATGTGTCTTTCTCTTGTGATTAAGTAAAGAGAACATAATGTCTTAGACTCAGTGCAAACTCTCTGCATGCTATATGCATGACAACTACCATGTGCCCCCTGAGAGAGCTAAACTAGAACCCAGAAGACTCACACCTTTGATGGGATTCTGGGAGAGGCAGTGTTAAAGCTACTGGAGTATCTTGGAAGTCAATGCTGGACCTGGGGCGCCTAAGGCAGGTGGGCTGAGGGGCTCCATTTCCCTGAAGGGGTAACAGACTGAGAGTCAGTGCCCAGAAAATATGCCAGTGAGGCCAAGGGAGGAAAGAGTACTGCAGCCTACTGAGACCCAGGAATGTTTAAAACACCTCAAAGCAGTCTGGTGGGTGGCTAGCAGGGGGGAGCCCTACTGGATCTGGATCAGAGGTCCTGCAGAGAAAACCTGAGGAACAGCCAAGACTGGGGAGAAAGCTCAGGCTGATGTCTATAACTGGTGTTTGTTATCTGAGTTATGGGTAAAGCCAACTGAGAGAAATGGGTGGAATTATGCACTTCATACTCTATTCAGAGCAGGTTAGGAACTCTATCTTCGTATATTTTTATGTAAAAGCAGAGCCAAAAAAATATAGGATCATACCATAAAAATATTTGGTTAGAGTAATTTCTTGGCAATTTTAAAAATACATAAAATATTTAGAATTGAAGGGACATTCCTCATAATACTTTTAAGGTAGCTTCAATTTAGTGCCTGGTCATTTTTGTCATTTTGCCAGCAAGCCATTTCTGGCCCTGACTCTGATGAATACAACCACAACAAAAACATAAGACAATAAAAAGATATCCACATAGGATATCTACAGTATAAATTATTCATAGTTGCTAGTATGGGGCCTATTGCTTACTTTATTGTCCTCTTCAAATATGTTACAGAAGGATAACACTGCTTCTTTACTGCAATGAGGATATGCTGTAAAAATGTCTATAAAATCTAGAGTGAATTAGCAGTTTCTACTAACTATAAATTGATATACAGTGGAGAAGTTAATTGATAACATGTGACCATGCTACACAGCTGCCAGTAATTTGGCCATAAAATTTTTATAGGGCATTTTTAACTCTGTATGTAGCAATAATTGCTCCTTGTGTGTAACATTTTGTTTTAAAGAGCTAACATTTCTTTCTGTATTCCATTCTGATTTTACTTACTTGTCAAGATGATTTTTTCAACATAGCTTGATGACTATTTGACCCTTTTTTTTTTTTTTTCATGTAAGGGTCAAATATTACAACTAACCACATTGCACCAGAACATTGTAAATGATGGTACAAATAGTATACCCCAAAAGTACAGTACATCCAAGAATGACTCCACAGAACTAGCATTACTGTTTGATTGACTATTGATATTATTTCTAGAAGGACCACTATTGAGAGAATTCATGTCCAGGGCTGCCAGCAACAAACTAGTTCGTTTCCTGCTCGAATACCTGAAGGCAAATCAGTTCCTTGAAGGGGACCTGTTGGCAGCTTGATCCACAGCCCACTAGACGCAATGGAAGAACTGAATGGATCAGAAAAGCACTTTAGAGTTTGCATAACTTCAAATATGTGACTAGTCCCATTGAATTCAAGTTACACTTGTGCTTAAGCATGTTGCTAAATTGGGGTCTTAGTGGCCAATGAAGTTAATAGAAAGACTTGTTGGATCAGTAATCTCACTCCTGGTCCATTTGCAGTTGAAAGTTTTCACATGGGAATGGACTAGATCCTTAGCTGCAACTGAGATATGCTCAATTTATGGAGCTGAGCTTTAAGTCACCTTTGCATTCCCTCATCTGTGGGCTGTAGGCAGGCTGGTCTCCAGCATAATTTAGAGAAGCCTCAGATCTGCTCTGTATTATGCATGACTGCCCACAACCTTAAGGGACTTGTCTGGTTGGGATGGTCAAGGTGTACTAATAACTTTTCTCCTCGAAATCACCCCTGTGTCAGGGGCCTCGGAAGTGGAGGAGTGTACAGCTACTATGCCAGCTTGACATTGCCTGAGGAATTTCCTTTACACAAGGCTAATTCTCAGGAAGCCAATTAAGCCATATTATGCTCATGCAAACATTTCAGCCACATTTCTGTAGCCACCATTCATTTTGCCTGAGCAAAATGTGATTGTAAATTCTGTGCTACACATTGCACCTGTAACAGGAAGACCAGATTCAGCACTGTGGAAAGTCTAACCCCTGGATTATGTTCATGCTACAAATCATGGATCACTGTAGATTGCCCATTTTTTCCTATCCAGCACTCATTAGAGAAGGTTAATGGATAAGAAAACTCTTGAGACTTTGAAGACTCTTTTTACTTCTTTTGATGATGTCCTGCAGCCTTTTGATGTCTGAGGAACTTGTATTCTAATGGCTTGGTACCTGGGTGCCAGAAAACTTGTTTCCCCCACACATTCTTACACTGAATCCCTGGGTAACCTTAGGCAAATTACGCACCTCAGTTTCCCACTTTGGGAAAAAAAGGGGGGATAACCCACATTCAGGTTTATAAAGGTCTGATCTGAAGTCCATTGATTTCAGGATTTAGGGTCAGGCTCTAACACACTTTGAGATCAATGAATCAAAGGTGATATGGAAGTGCAATATATAATTATTTGTACTCAAACAAAGAGTCATACTGAGTTCAATGGAAAGATTTGTGACTAGTTAGGAGACAGGAAAGAATTGACTAAACTATAATAAGAATATAAGAACAGCCATACTGCATCGGACTAGCCCAGTAGCCTCTCTTCCAGTGGTGGCCAATGCCAGATACTTCAAAGGGAATGAATAGAACAGGTAATCATCAGGAGATCCATCCCATGTCACCCATTCCCAGTTTCTGGCAAACAGAGGCTAGGGACACTTCAGAGCATGGTTTTGCATCCCCGCCCATCCTGGCCTGACTTATCTTCCATGAACTTATCTAGTTCTTTTTTGAACCTGTTATAGTCTCGGCATTCACAACATCCTCTGGCAAAGAGTTCCACAGGTTGACTGTGCATTGTGTGAAGAAATACTTCCTTTTGTTTGTTTTAAACCTGCTGCCTATCAATTTCATTTGGTGACCCCTAGTTCTTGTGTTATGAGAAGGAGTAAATAACGCTTCCTTATTTACTTTCTCCACATCAGTCATGATTTTATAGACCTCTATCATACCCTGCCTTAGTCGTCTCTTTTCCAAGCTGAAAACTGAGTCTTATTAATCTCTTTTCATATGGAAGTTGTTTCATACCCCTAATCATTTTTGTTGCACTTTTCTGTACCTTTTCAAATTCCAATATATCTTTTTTGAGATGGGGTAACTAGATCTGCACACAGTAATCAGGATGTGGACGTACCATGAATTTATACAAAGGCAATATGCTATTTTCTGTCTTATTATCCCTTCCCTAATGATTCCCAAAATTCTGTTAGCTTTTTTGACTGCCGCTGCACATTTGAGTGGATGTTTTCAGAGAACTAGCCACAATGACTCCAAGATCTTTCTTGAGTGGTAACAGCTAATTTAGGCCCCATCGTTTTACATGTTAAATGGGAATTTGTTTCCCAATATCTACAGATGGTTGAAATTTTCCATTTAAAATATTTATTTTATATCAGATGGCCTTTTTTAGACAGATTATTTTGTTTTTTTCAACATTTTCTGATTTTAGGATAAAAAACTGAAATGTGATTTTAAAAATATTGTTGTTTGTTTATTATTTATTTCAGAAAATATTTACCTTTTTCTGGCCAGTTCTAATAATAATTATATCATGCAGCGTAAACCAGACCCTGAAATACGAAGCACCGGCCTTCCTTCTTCTGTTCCAAATGTAAACTCACTTTGGGGTTTAGAGAGCATAGCCCCTTTAAAAGCTTGTCCTGATGGAGAGAAAGTGGTGGTTGTTCAGGGCAGTGGAGAGGGACAGGGTGAGTGTGTCTTAGCTCCAGACAAGAGGGCTACATCGAGCAGGCCTTTACATATTAAAGCAGCTAAGAATCAGCCCGAAGCCCAGAAGGGACAGAGTGGCCAACGGGGGATGGCCGAGGACAGGAGCTAGGAAGAGCCCTGTGCCTGAGAAGGACAAACCAAAGCAGGACCCAGTATCACTGTTGCCCAGAACTGTCTGGGGCCGTGAGTACTGGGGCTTGTGACTTTGTATTGGGAATAAGGAGGCAGGCTGTAGCTAGCTAAGTGGGGAGGGGTATATCTGTGTGGGTTTGGAGAGAGCAGCAGAAGAGGGCATCAGAGGGGTTTGTTGAAAGTTCACGGAGCCGAAGATGACCAGGAGCACCCAAGACTCACTGCTGGTCTGGAACTCTGCCTAGGATTCCGGAACTCTGTGTGCAGACACATTGCTTGGTGTCTGCCTTTTCAGAGTGTAATACCATTGGGCCTGTTGGGCCTTGTGTTGGATGTAACCATGTTTCACTGCTTCCCCTATATTCCCCCCTGTTGTTTTTCTCCATTCATCCATCTGTAAATCAATATTTTTCCCTTTCCTGTATTCATTGTACTATTTCGGTGCATGTGTGATCACTCCAGTAGAAGGGACTTTCCCTTCTGCGTTCCTGTGCATGCCTTTTCTTGGCCAGAGCTGCTTGCAGAGCAGACTCCATCTTGGCCACGAGAGTGCTAAAGTTGCACAAATCTAATAAAATTTGTTAAGAAATATTAATCCATAGATGCTTAGAGTTTAAATCAATTACTCTTTAAATATTAAAATATACTTAATCATAAAATATTACCTCAAAAAGAAAACGTTTCCCTTGCTATCAAAATTATTAGAATGTAATATTTCTTAAGACTTGTGCTAGGACTACTTTCTAATGATTCTCTCTGTTCGGTTAAAATATGGATATCGGTATTTAAGAGGAGAGACAGCAAATTGTAGTAATGATCCAAATGTCTGCTAAAATGATCTAAGCTGTTTCATGAAACAGAAGAGAAAGGAAAGATGGCTTAGTTTTAGGGTGTTACCCTGGAACATAAGGGACTAGGGCTCAGTTTTCTGGTCTGCCAAAGGCTTCTTGTGTGACTTTGGTAAGTCAGTTAGGACTATATTTACATGGGGAATTAAGTGCTTAAGCCCAATTATTTAGGTGCCAGAGGCATAAGCAAAATCCCGGCTCAGCAGCTACTTAACCCTGTAGGCACCTAAATTCCCAAGGTGCCTCAGTTTCCACCCTTCAAACCCAAAGCTTCTAAATTTCACCACTGAGCATGCGCACAGCTGCCTCAATTCTGATGCCCCCCAGCAGATCAGCATTAGCTCCCAGCTGAGCCTCAGTGAGATTCAGAAAATAGGCATTGCCCCATGTATCTTGATTGCGGGGCCTGATCTGGTTTTCAGAGCAACATCTAATTCCATACAAAGGAGCTGGTAGGGGAAGGAAAGGAGGAGCCATCCTCCCTTATAACTGTTAGTCCCATGGTTAGGGTCTGCACCTGGGATGTTGGAGTCTCCAGTTTAGTTCTCCCCTCTGTCCGGTGTTGAAAAGGGATTTGAACATAGACCGCCCACATCTCAGATAAGTGTCCTACCCATTTGAGTATAGAGTCATTATCTCTCTGTTACAACACATTTCTAATTACATATTTCCTACACAGTGGAACAACTTCAACAGGAGAGACTGAGAGAGTCCTAAACTAGAATATCCCATAGTCCCATGTTTAGGGCACAAAAGATTATTTCATTAAAGATTGTGAGGTGCTCTGACACTACTATAATGGGGTCACATAAATACCTAGGGTAGATCTATGTGCCATTCAGGGGGTTGTGAACTATATACCTTGGTTTTGGTGTGTGTAGGTTGACACCTCATGGTTCACTTTGACTTTTGGGTTTGAGCAAATTATGAGTTAAGGTATAACTCACAACTTCTGAATTGCCACTCTCTTGGCATTGAAAACCTGAAAAACATAAAATATAAATAATTTAAATGCAAAACCATTTGTTCAATACTTTTATGAACTTATCAGCAAAGCTAATATGAGTTAGAAGTTTGAAACAATACCTGCAATTTTTCCGCAAATGCAAATTTCCGGTAGCTTTGGATTTTGTGACACATATTTCACCTAGTGGTCCCTGTAGGATCTTATTTTGCATTATGTATTCTACATTAAACCTCCATAAATGAATATTGATACTAAAAGAA
The DNA here is from genome assembly GCF_965152275.1 of Natator depressus. NCBI lineage: Eukaryota > Metazoa > Chordata > Testudines > Cheloniidae > Natator > Natator depressus. The sequence continues at coordinate 308,172,271 of NC_134234.1, forward strand.
ATGAAAAAATTACCTAACAGGAAGATAACTTAAGTGAGATATGTAGTAGCTGTCAAGTGTAGAATATATTGAGTGCATATTATAACTGACCACTTTTACTTCCTCTTAAAAATAATGAACATAGTATTGTGTGGTATTTTCATACCTGCTTCTCTGAACAGCTAAAGCATGACATGAAAACTCAGAGGACTTTTGAGCTCTTTCAGTTACAAAAAGCATACCTTTAGCAGAGCTATTGTTGGTTTCTCTAACAGCTATGAAATTATAAGGACTTTGACTCTTCAGTCTGGAGTATGGTCTCAATTTTAACTATAGTTTAATGTCTAGGAATTAGTATTAGTATTTTTTAATTTCATTTTATCTTTTTTCATTTTAAAATGTTTGACACACATTAAGAGCAATGGAAGAGAGAACCCAGGTAATTCAGCAGAATTCTCAGGTGCCACAGGGTTCTGGGATGAGAAAGCAAGAAGTCAGGCTGCCAGAAAACAAGAATTCCACTTCACAAAAATTTTCGCAATTTCAAATTTTTTTTGTTCCACATCAGAATGACATGGAGACCTTTCAGAACTTCCCACAAGAACACACCCAAAGACAGACCCATCCTAAAAGAGCCACCGTGATGGTTAGTGTCCTTCACCTAGGATATGCACTGTCCAGGTTTGAGTTCCTCTGGGGCCTGATTCAGCAGATGGTCTGATGGTGAAGATTAATCTTTATGTATGGTTGGTCACTTTATATTTTGTGTATTCAGGTTGGTTTGAATAGTCATTTTATTTATTTTCATCCTTTAAATGTATTATATGTTGTTTGCCTAAGCAAGCACCTAGAATACTGGCAAGATGCTTTTAAACAAAATTTGAAGAAATTAAAAGTAAAATGCCATCATTTTGATTCTCCTGAATGATATAATTCTCAAAGAAGAAAAATCCAAACCATCTTCTGTCTCATGGGTGTTTCCTTTTAAAAATAAAAAAAAGTTGAAAAGTATTATCTCTCTGGTGGGATTTGTGCCTTCTATTTTACTGAGCATTTGGCATGAATAGTACACAAATGCAGATTTATAAAATGCTACTCAGGATCCAACTGATGATAATAATGTATTTGTAGGTAAAGGTACAGGTCATAAGTCATACATTGGGCTGCATATATATCTTAGAGATATACAACATTTTTACCTACACTTGATGTAATTAAAATATCAACATTTATCTACGGTTATCATGCGGTGGTGTCAGAGATTCTGCAGTTACTCCCTCCTCTAAGAAGAAACACTGTAGAACTGAACAAATGTTAAAGATTTTTATATCAATGACCATATATTGTATTTATGTTATAAAACAAAGTTAAAAATAAGGACTAAAATCAAGAGATTACCATTCATTTAAAATATTAACTGTTCCCATATTTTACAGTACTTTGGGAGACTTATTTTTTCCTGGCCTGTATCTGTGTCTATTTGTGCATTGGAGATACAAGAGATCAGGAATTGTCAATATATGCAAATTGCAAAAGTGTTTCCAGTTAAGATGAGTTTTATCCTGAGAATTAAGAAACTGCCAATCATTTCCTTATTTGTGTGAAAATCTATATGGCTTGTGAGAATTGGGATTTCAAACTGACCAGAAAAAGGATGGTTAAAGGAAAATACAATTAATGCAATTTATGTTTTGTAGTGATATTTCCCAGAAAGATGTTACAAAACAAGAGTGAAACAACATACATACAAGTGAGGCTGCAGCCTGTTGGTGTAATCAGAAGATATTAGCGGAGGCATTTGGAGCCTTGGTCATTTTTGGAGGTATATGAACAGCTCTTGGGAGTAAAAATGTAATAGTATATGAATATGTAGGAGAAGTTAGTTAGTTAGCTTGTACGTGGTACCAGATTATGGTTCCTCTCTTCATATACCACAGTACTCTAATGAAAGTTCAGACTCTTGGTTCACAGAATTTGAAATTCTGGTGAACAGTCGAATGCTGTTGTGGAGTTTGTAGCAACGTAACTGAAGAAAGGAGTTATCAAGTAAAATTTTCAAAAGTACTTTAGTCCTTAGGAGCCTAATTCTCTGTGATGGGGTGTGCATCCCACACCAGCCCTTTTAGGATTTACAAGAGCCTGAGAGGCTAATTAGGTTACCCAGCATCACTTTTGAGAGGGAGGGCCAGGGCTAATTAAGAGTGAAACCCCACTGGGAAAGGGCTGGAACAGCACTATAAAGCCAGGAGGCTGAAAGCAGAAAAGGGCTGAAGGGGAAGGAGGCTACAGCCATGCCCTGGGATGAGGGAGGTCATCAGGGACAAGGGGGGAGAGGGGGAGGGAGAGAGAGAGAGAGAGGGGGGAAAAAAAAAACAAAAACCTGTGATCTTGCCCTGAAGAAAGCAATTGAACAAGAGGCTAGGAGGGGGTGAAGTAGCCAGGGGGAGTAGAGAAGGCTTCCATGATAAACCTAGAAACAGACAAGGGAAGAGAGAGAGGCTGTGTACTCTCATTATGGTAGCAGGTATAGCCTGACCTGACTACTACTACTGTGTACTGCACCTTTACATATAGACTTCCTGTTATCTGTCATTAAGTGTTTCAGTTCAGACTCTGAAAATTATAATGGATTTTTCAGTTAGCTGGCAATTATGAAAAAATAAGGTTTCATGCTGAACCAAATTTACAGGTTTTTTTGTTAATCCAAAACTTGAAAAATAATTCATTTAGGGTCAAACAAAAATGTTTTTACTGCAGGTTTTTAAAAAAATAAAATTAAAGAAAGTTGAAATAAAGTAATTTTGAATTGGAAAACAATCATTTCATTTTCAAAATGTCAATTTTTAAAAAAATGTATAGGGTTTTTGGTTTGTTTTTTTACTGAAACAATTGGGTGAAACTAAAATGAATTCAACAAACTTGTGGTGTCACTGAATCTGGATTTTTTTTTTTAATGAAAAGGTTTTGTCCAAATTTTTTTGCACAGCTCTGAAGTTAGTGTTTTCTCTTCATGCAGGCTTTACATTTGTTCTTTCTTATTTTGTGGTTTTCCTTATTTTAAAAGCATTTATTCAGACATATTCTCTGTCTCAAATGTTCATGCATGTGCACAAAGTGTAACAGCTAATTTTCAAATGGCTTAAAATGCCAAGTAGGTGATGTCATTTTAAAACCCCCCTCGTGTATTTATTCTTCTTGCTTTTCCCAACATTAGCCTGCCAGCAATGATCTAGAACTACAAATTAATATACAGTGTAATAATCAATACTAATTTTTTATTTCATTTTACTTTCCCTTCACTGTAACTTAATAACTCATCCTTCCTGACCTTCCAGTCCCCAGCAGAGTTAATAGCTGCTGTGCACAGCCAACTGGTGATGTTACCGTATGGCAGGGGAATGTGTCAGCACAGACAAAAAAAAGTCCTACTCCATATACATCAAAGAGTTGGGGTATTTTCTACTGCTGCTAATATGACTGTGTGCTTACTTTTCCACATGCACAGTTGATTCTCTAAGAACATAAAATACCTTGCTACATAATAAGTATATGTTGCAAAACAAACTGTAGAAAAATCAATAAGAAAGGAGGGGAGAAAAATCAGCATGAAAGTTCAGCAGTTATACTAATTTCCCCTAATTGGGCATATTGCTCACTCAAAATGTGTATGGTTAACATTATCATACACTGCTACAGCTCCTGCTCCAGTCCTCTGCAGTTGGAAACTGCTTATTGAGCAGAATTACTTTTTTCTTATTTTAATTTTCTAGTAAAAGGAAGCAACATGTCAGAGAGTGAATTGTTTTACTGCTGTATCAAGACCGTTTGCTGCTGTGCTGGAATTTGACTTTGATGCTCCCTCTTTATGGCAAGATGCAAACTCAGGAGAACTAAGTAAATTAGAGGTTTCAGAGTAGCAGCCGTGTTAGTCTGTATCCTCAAAAAGAAAAGGAGTATTTGTGGCACCTTAGAGACTAACAAATTTATTTGAGCAAAAACTTTCATGAGCTACAGCTCACTTCATCAGATGCATGCAGTGGAAAATACAGTGGGGAGATTTTATATACACAGAGAACATGAAGCAACGGGTGTTACCATACACACTGTAATGAGAGTGATCAGGTAAGGTGAGCTATTACCAGCAGGAGAGAGAGAAAAAACTTTTGTAGTGATAATCAAGGTGGGCCATTTCCAGCAGTTGAAAAGAACGTTCACATATCCATTCAGGGGACACCATCACAGGGCCTAATCACATCAGCCACACTACCAGAGGCTCGTTCACCTGCAAATCTACCAATGTGATACATGCCATCATGTGCCAGCAATGCCCCTCTGCCATGTACATTGGTCAAACTGGACAGTCTCTACGTAAAAGAATAAATGGACACAAATCAGATGTCAAGAATTATAACATTCAAAAACCAGTCAGAGAACACTTCAATCTCTCTGGTCACTCGATTACAGACCTAAAAGTCACAATATTACAACAAAAAAAACTTCAAAACCAGACTCCAATGAGTAACTGCTGAACTGGAATTAATTTTCAAACTGGACACCATTAACTTAGGCTTGAATAAAGACTGGGAGTGGATGTGTCATTCCACAAAGTAAAACTATTTCCCCATGTTTATTTCCCCCCCGCCCCACTGTTCCTCACACATTCTTGTCAACTGCTGGAAATGGCCCACCTTGATTATCACTGCAAAAGGTTTTTTGTTTGTTTGTTTGTTTTTTGCTTCCCCCCGCCCCCTTTGCTGGTAATAGCTCACCTTACCTGATCACTCTTGTTACAGTGTGTATGGTGACACCCATTGTTTCATGTTCTCTGTGTATATAAAATCTCCCCACTGTATGTTCCACTGCATGCATCTGCATGCTGTAGCTCACAAAAGCTTATTTTCAAATAAATTTGTTAGTCTCTAAGGTGCCACAAATACTCCTTTTCTTTAAGTAGATGAGAGTAAATAATGTGACTGTTTCAATATGTTGTTGTTATGAAAGCCCAACAGGCATATAAATCATTTTAAAAGCAGGTGACGATGGGGAGAAAAAAGTAACAACCTTGTGTAAATCTTAGTTTTGTTTCTCAGTTGCTAACCCTATTCTTCCAAATGTAATACCACGGTGGGTAGAAGCCTTGAATGTTTCCCCCATTCCAAATTTTCCCCTGAAGTCCACATACTGAATGAGAGAGGGATATGAAATAATGATTGTAGGGAATGTGGATGGGGGAGATAAATTCTGTGTTTAATTCATACTGGTTGTTATAAAGCAGAGTGTGAATTAAATGGGATTTAGAAAGCAAACGTTGGACTCTCAGGGTTATAGACTCACAGATTTTAAGGTCAGAACGGACCATTATGATCGTTTAGTCTGACCTCCTGCACAACGCAGGCTACAGAATCTCACCCACCCACTCCTGTAATAAACCCCTAACCTATGTCTGAGCTACTGAAGTCCTCAAATCATGGTTTAAAGACTTCAAGGTGCAGAGAATCCTCCAGCAAGTGACCCGTGCCCCACACTGCAGAGGAAGGTGAAAAACCCCCAGGGCCTCTGCCAATCTGCCCTGGAGGAAAATTCCTTCCTGCCCCAAATATGGAGATCAGCTAAATCCTGAGCATGTGGGCAAGACTCACCAGCCAGACACCCAGGAAAGAATTCTCTGTAGTAACTCAGATCCCACTCCATCTAACATCCCATCATAGGCCATTGGGCATATTTACTGCTAATAGTCAAAGATCAATTAATTGCCAAAATTAGGCTATCCCATCATACCATCCCCTCCATAAACTTATCAAGCTTAGTCTTGAAGTCAGATATGTCTCTTGCCCCCACTGCTCCCCTTGGAAGGCTGTTTCAGAACTTCACTCCCCTGATGGTTAGAAACCTTCATCTAATTTCAAGTCTAAACTTCTTGATGGCATTTTATATCCATTTGTTCTTGTGTCCACGTTGGTACTGAGCTTAAATAATTCCTCTCCCTCCTTGGTATTTATCCCTCTGATATATTTATAGAAAGCAATCATTATCTCCCCTCAGCCTTCTTTTGGTTGGCTAAACAAGCCAAGCTCCTTAAGTCTCCTCTCAGAAGACAGGTTTTCATTCCTTGGATCATCCTAGTAGCCCTTCTCTGTACCTGTTCCAGTTTGAATTCATCCTTCTTAAACATGGGAGACCAGAACTGCACACAGTATTCCAGGTGAGGTCTCACTAGTGCCTTGTATAATGGTACTAACACCTCCTTATCTCTACTGGAAACACCTCTTCCTAGAAGAAATTGAGAGCTTTGCTTGTAGTTTCTCTTTGGGGCATGTTTCATCAGCCTACCCACAAGTGGCAAGTGGTGATGTATATTTAGTGTATGGGTTTAAAAGATCATGGCACAATTTTTGAGAATGGTTCAGTTCAGTGTCTGGTCTTCAAATGGCCAGAGCTTAAGCCCCCTTTCTTTTTGAAAATCCTTTCAAAAATAAAATGTTATTGTATGTGCCTATTTTTTTGTAAAAGTCAGGTCAAAATATTGTGAACCCGTGCACTGAAGATATGACTGCTGAGGACTAGGAGTTAACCAAGTCAGAGGAAGTTATCTTATCCTAAACTCTCACTTTCTGTCTGGGATCAGGCAAATGAAGCTGGAACATAGAGCATGGATCCCAAAACAGTGTGCACTCTCAGTGAAATGAGGCTACACAAGTGCCAGGAATCTCTTTGGAATGCCAAACTCCATAGATATTCATTTCATGGACAGCACTGCAGCCTGCACCACAGATTTAGCAGAGTCACTCTGTCAGCTGCTAGCCTAGTACTATATCCATATATTCTTCCTATCAGGGCATCCACGTACCAGGAGTCTGGTGAATCTGTCTCATATTCTAGCAGGGGCAATGATCCTCCCACGCTGACCAAGCTGCTTCAATTTCTCTCCACCACATTCATCACTAAAATGTCTGCACCCACCACCAGAAGTGAATGAGGCTATTTGTTCTTTCTTTCTTTGTCAAATTTCCAACTTGTTTTCTTTTTCAACCCACTGTATTTATTTCACTTGTATCCAAACTTTCTCTTTTTAAATGAACACACTAACACAATTTTTAAAATATGTTGACCAACTCTAATCTTAAATAATTATGGCAAGTGAAACAAAAAAAGTTATTTTAAAACATCCACACTAAAATTTTATCCTTTTGCTCACCTTGAGCAACAATGTTGCTAAAGTCTTATTGTTTCTGTTGAGAACCAGAGTGTTGGCCCTGGGTGTCCTTTGGATAGCAGATGTGTGTGTATGGTACTATCCTGCTACTGTTCGTGATGTAGAGGGATAGAGCTGAAAGGGTTTTCTATATATTTCAGTATCCTGCTTGATCACAAGAATGGAGCAGACAGGCATAGTGGAGGGGATGGTACAGTGTGTATATGTGCCCCATAAAGCAAAACACAGCTGGTCGGTCTAATTTTAGGTGTACCAGCCTTGATAGTGTCTATTTAAAGATGTTATGTTTCATTTCACACCTATTATCTTAATCCCTCTCTTCCCATAAATTTGGTATTTATTGTCTGTCCTTGAGAGTAACTCAAGCACCTTTCTCAGTCACTCTGAAATTCAAAAGCATTATTGATCTCTTGTAAAAACTCTCTTGAGGATTGTCTGAGGCACAATCATGATAATATATGAAACAATGTTCGAAAGGTTGAGATAAATAATATATCAGCTAGTACACCTTAGGTGATTTGTTGGTTTCATTTTACATATCCTATGGTGCAAGTAGAACTCTGCAAACTGCAAAGTTTTTCTATTTTTCTGGCTGAACCAAAAAAAAAAACCATTTAAAACATCATTTTGGATTTACCTGAAATTATTATTTTTGGTCTGTTTTCTCCACAAAACAAAGACTGGGGGGAGGGGAGGGATTGTTTCACATTGAACAAAACATTTTCTCTGAACTGAAACTAAATGTTTTGTTTCAGGTTTTTTAAGGTCTTTTGTATTAAGGAAATTTGGAAACACCATTCACAAACTTGAGGAGGTCCCTTTTATACCCTGTACACATGTGGTTAGACAGGGCCATCCCTAGGGGGATGCAGGGCCCAGGACAAATCAGCCCCTGCCGGCTTGGGGTCCCTACTCTGCATCGGCGGCTAGGCCGGCGGGACGGATCTGGCCAGGTGCTGGGCCACCTGCTTCTGTTGGCAGTTGCCAGCACCTATGACGGGGCTATTGTTGGCCATAGCGCCACAGCGGCTCAGGGCTCCACCCGGGGCTGGGGACTCGCTGCACCAAAACGGGACAGCTGAGCCAGGCACCATCTCCGCTAACTGTCAAGAAGATGGCGGGCCCTGGGGAAGTGATGGATTCATCTTACAGGACCAGCCATGCCAGCCAATTGCACCGACCTGCGGGGCCCCACAAAGCATGGGTCCCGGAGCGGTTGCCCGTATTCACCCTACCCAAGGGACGGCTCTGCGGTTAGAGTGCTTACTTAGGATGTGGGAGACTTAGGCTCAAGTCCCCACTCTCTTGAATCAGAGCAGGGATTTGCACCTGGATCTCCCATGTTGAGGCAAAGTAAGAATAGCTCTATATTCATGCTCCAATGTATATTTAATTATTTATACAAAGTGATCAGTGGTTAGGGAACTTGTTTGCAAAATGGGACACCTATGTGTAAATCCCTGCTCTAAATCAAGAAGAGTGAAGGCTTGAACTTGGGTTTCCCACATCCAGAGTATTAGCTGTAATGATGGGATATAAGTGGGAGAGAGGCTCCTCCGTGGTTTTGAGAATAGCTCCTAAATCCTTTTGTGATCTATGTCCCCCAAAAATAAATTGGGGGGGAGGGCAGAAAACTATTCAGCAAATTAACAAATTGCAAATAGTTTTGGTTGACTCGAAACAACATTTTGGGATGAGTAAACTATTAATATGAAAATTTTCACCCAGCTGTAGGTGTGAGTACCTTTCAGACCAGATGCTGGAGTAAAGGAGTTATGGACAGCAAAGTCTCAAGTACAGATGTTCAATATTCCTTGGTTTTGGTCCATGAAAACATTTTATTTGTTGTCTATTCTTGCATTATTTGTACCTCATTGTTTCACTTTGATCATCAGGATCCAATAACTCAGTAAAACTGTCAAAACCGCACGTTCACTTGGTTTTGCATTGAAACTAGGACAAACTACACATCTTCCATGTTCTAAAGTGAAACCATAAATCAGTACAGGCAGGTTGCATAAAAATTAATTCAAAGCTTGTATTTGTAAAAATCATTTATATTAATAACTTAGCATATCTTCCATTGAACTTGCACCAGGGTTTTGACTTTGCAACAAAATACACACAAATTTGAGATTAAGATTTCATAATGAACAATTTTTCACAGTTTCTTCACTTAATGTAATAAATAAAGCTTCTCCACATAATTCTTCACTTCGATCCTGCATGGGCCAGAGGGAAATGTGGTGAGACCGTCATTGAGCTGGAGTATAAGAAAAGGATGGTGCAGCACACCATCTAGACTGGAGGTCAGTGGGGGAGCAGAAGAGTACCAGCTAGACTCCTGCTCCTGTCAGAAACACTAGTCAGGCCTGACCTACACTAGAAAATGTGGTCATCATAATTACAGTGCTCATGGGGTGTGAAAAATCCACACCCCTGAGAGGCATACTTAAGACCACCTAAGTACCCATGCAGGCAGTGCTAAGTCGACAGAATAATTCTTCTGTCAGCCTAGCTACCGTCTCTTGGGGAAGTGAATTACCCACGCCAATGGGAGAATCCTGCTGTGTCACTGTAGTGTTTTGAGTGTAGACCAGCAGACAATGGGTGAAAGCTCAGCACCACTGAACCAAAGAAATCCACTTACTTTGGGTGATGCATGCCCATGTGCAAAACAGGATGCAGCCCCATGTGATGTTTCATCATGCTAAACAGGATACAGTTTTCACTGAACTGTGCAGTTGTTGCCTATCCATCTGCTGAGCATGTGTGTGCAGTCCACCTCTGCCTTATCTCCTGTCTGTGCTGACGATGCGTTCTGGTGTAGGCCTCTAGAAGTATTTTAGTTTATTATTATTTTGTCTTGCATTGATTTCCAGTGGCACAGATTCATCTTGTAAAAAGGCTCTAGGACGGTCAGTGCTCTGAGTTTTTGACAGCTAGGTATCCATTAAGAAATAAGCGTGTCAAAATTAGAGTTTGCTGACAAACATAAAAGTGACAGCATAATGTCCAGCAGCTGTAACTTTATAAATGACAGTTTATTATACTGTATTAAGCCTTCCATAATACCGTGTAAATTACGCTATTTCAGTAGAAGCTGGTGCATTTTGCATATCTTGACCATTAAAACAGGAAATCCTTCAGTTGCCTGATAATGTATTTTACACTTCATTATCTGGCAGTTTTTGTAGCGCAATGCATTTGTTGTTGCCCAAGATACCTCTTGCTTTGTAGCCCCTTCATTTGTTTATATTTTTACCTTAAATACCATTAAATAATGAGCGTAAAGATAGATACATAGTGGTGTAACAAGCAGGAAAGCAAATTACACATTAGAAAATCATTCCATTGTACTTGCGGGTAATTTTCCTCAGCAAAACCTACTACTTTTGTTATTGCTTAATAGTTTTTCTGGAATGTTCAGATGTACTGTACTCATGGATTCAGTGGCTCACGCTGAGGGATCTTAGCTATCAAATTAGGTGGACACAGGAAAATAATGGATGCACTTCATTTAGTAATTCAGCAAAACAATTAGGCATGTGCATAAATTCCATTGACAGTAATAGGACTTCAGCATCTGTTTAATGTGAAGCACATGCTTAATTGTTTCAATGGGCTGGGGTCTTATATAGGACAAAAAGCCACCTCCTCTGTATATGGATATGCTTTGGATTGGGGTGTGAATTTGGGTTGATTCATTTAGCTGAAGTAAAGTGCTCCTGAATTGCTCTGACTTTGAAAGAGTTTCTGTTCAGTTTTATAACTGAAGAATACTTGCCTATTTTGTGTGTGGTTAAATTAGAGCTGAGTAAATAATTCATTGTTTGCAGTGTTGTAGCTGTTTTGGTCCCAGTGTACGAGAGAGACTAGGTAGTTCAGGTAATATCTTTTATTGGACCAACTTCTGTTGGAGCAAGGGACAAAAAGATACGACCTCACCTACCTTGTCTCTCTAAATAATTCATAGGTAATTTATATGGCAAATTTCACCCTCTTTTTCTGTTTATCATTTATGCACAAGCATATTGCAGTATGCAGCAAATACTTTCTGCTGATAATACTTGGAAAGTAGACATATATGAGCAGTTCACTGCAAGTTTTCAACGTTCAAAATTTAAGGTGTGTTGGTTGGTTTTGAACTGACCTACAGGTCACATGGCATTGTCTGTGTTTTGTTCTGTGGGACTTGCAGTGTCTAGAGTCTCTGTAAGTTGCTATTACTAAACTTTAACACTAAATGGTAATGGACCAGATTCACTGGAACACTGGCTGCTTTCACTGCTCTGGTGATGGAGAACAGCTGTAAACTGGTCAGTTATGAGAGGTTCACAGCTCCCTTGTGAGTCAAAGGAGACGGAGTGCAACAATATATCAGGCTGTATGGATGGAAACAGAGTAATTATTTCATTCAGACTGTAGTAAGTAAGGTTGTGATTTTCCATTTGTTTGAATTTACATTGCAATGAGACTTCTTTTCCCCTAGGTTGGGGAATGTAGTAAATTGCTTTTAGTTAATTAAACAGTCTGAAAGGGTTAATTTTGTTTTCAGTGTATAAATTAAATTCAGGTATCCAAAAGACTTTCTTTCAATATTATATAGAGATATGGAAAAATATGAAGAAATCAACATTATGTATGATGAAATAACTGGCTCTTTTGATGAGATAATTGGCTCTGTGGATATGGGGAAAGTGGTGGACATGATATACCTTGACTTTAGCAAAGCTTTTGATACGGTCTCTGTGACAGGATGCTAAGCAGAAAACTGTTTAGCCAACCCTCTGTCATTCCAGATCCAATTAAGGGAGGTGAATTGGAGCTGGGGAGATCACCTGGCCCTTATTGGGGAAGCTGGAACAGCTGCTGCCTCATCAGGCTGGGGCTGGATAAAAGCCCCAGGGGAAGGAAGCCAGGGAAGCGGTACTAGGGGAAAGGCAGTAAGGGGAAGCAGAGAGAGATAGCTTGCCCCCTCTCTCCTGCTGGTGGACTGTAAGAAGGGGACTATGTGTATGGTGGAAAGGTTGTGGGAGCACAACCTGTAAATAAAAGCACCAGGTGAACACTGCACCAAGGTCTCTGTGTGTGACTTTCTCAGCCCAGTGGGGGCAGGGGCCAGGAGGGCCCTGCAGGGACCCCATTACAGTCTCCCACAATATTCGTGCAAGCAAGTTAAAGAAGTATGGGCTGGATGAATGGACTATAAGGTGAATAGAAAGCTGGCTAGATCGTCGGGCTCAATAGATAGATATTAATCGCTTGATGTCTAGCTGGCTGCTGGTATCAAGCGGAGTGCCCCAGGATTCGGTCCTGGGGCTGGTTTTGTTCAACATCTTCATTAATGATCAGGATGATGGGATGCACCCTCAGCAAGTTCACGGATGACACTAAGCTGCAGGGAGAGGTAGATACGTTGGAGGGTAGGGATAGGGTCCAGAGTGACCTAAACAAATTGGATGATTGGGCCAAAAGAAATCTGATGAGGTTCAACAAGGAAAAGTGCAGTCCTGCACTTAGAATGGAAGAATCCCATGCACTGCTACAGACTGGGGACTGACTGGTAAGCGGCAGTTCTGCGGAAAAGGACCTGGGGATTAGAGTGGACAAGAAACTGTATATCAGTCAACAGTGTGCCCTTGTTGCTAAGAAGCCTAAGGGCATATTGGGATGTATTAGTAGGAGCATTGCCAGCAGATCGAGGGAAGTGATTGTTCCTCTCTATTCAACACTGGTGAAGCCACATCTGGAGTATTGCGTCCAGTTTTGGGACACCCAATACAGATAGGATGTGGACAAATTGGAGAGAGTCCAGTGGAGGGCAATGAAAATGATTAGGGGGCTGGGGCACACGACTTATGAGGAGAGGCTGAGGGAACTGGGCTTATTTAGTCTGCAGAAGAGAAGAGTGAGGGGGGATTTGATAGCAGCCTTCAAGTACCTGAAGCGGGGTTCCAAAGAGGGTGGAGCTAGGCTGTTCTCAGTGGTGGCAGATGACAGAACAAGGAGCAATGGTCTCAAGTTGCAGTGGGGGAGGTCTAGGTTGGTTATTAGGAAAAACTATTTCACTAGGAAGGTGGTGAAGCACTGGAATGGGTTACCTAGGTAGGTGGTGGAATCTCCATCCTTAGAGGATTTTAAGGCCTGGCTTGACAAAGCCCTGGCTGGGATGATTTAGTTGGTGTTGGTCCTGCTTTGAGCAGGGGGTTAGACTAGATGACCTCCTGAGGTCTCTTCCAACCCTAATCTTCTATGATTCTATCCCATTCATATAACATAACATTAACATGAACATTAACAGATCTTTTAACAACGCTTCCTCTTCAAGTGACAGCGAAAACATTAGAATTTTTTTAGAATCAAGGACTTTCCATTGAGCTAGTTCTCAAAAATTAACGTTATTTCATTTTGAGTCCCTGATCTCTCTTCAGAACTTCAAATAACATTATTACATAATGTCAGTTCTGGTGTATCAAAATCAGATTTTGTTGTGTTTTAGGTGCTTTGGTATTGTGATTCAAGGTACTACCATATAATATGAAGTACTACCTTCCTATTCATCAGTTTTAGTTAATTTTGTGCCATTTCTAATCAAGACTTACCACACTTTCTTTCAGATAGAGTCCAATTTACTCAGACCCAAAATACATTTAGGAGAACCCAAAACATAATGGACATTGCATTTTTCATAGGAATTTTGTTTACAACAATAGTAATAAATAATGTTATTCTATCACCCTTAGGCCATTCAGAATTAATTAAGACTGGGAGAGACCAAGAGCAGACAAAAGAATTCAGATACATAACAGTTCAATATACGTTTAGTCTTCTGAGGAGTACAATGGACTCAGCATAGGGGCATTTGGGTGTCATGTGGTATTTGGGTATTTTTCTGTGATATACAGGAGAATAAATAATCTAATGGACTTTTATGCCTTAAATTATAAGAAACTCTAGGTTGTTAACATAAAAAATATGTAGTTATTTATTAACAATAAACAGAACTGTTTTTATCTAGAATTTTATTTTAGATCAATTTTAAATAGGTGTCTATTTTACTTACACTGTCTGTGTCACCAACAGAAGTTGGTCCAATACAAGATATTACCTCACTCACCTTGTCTCACTAATGTCCTGGGACTGACACAGATACAACTACACTGCATATATTTCAACTTGTTTATCAACTAATACAAAATTTTAATTGTAATTTTGTGGGGGCTGAATAGCGTCTAAACATAACAGCTTAGGTCATTGTTATGTTTAAACTACCCCAGTATCATGTGATTTGGAGTCAGAACACTAATTTTTAAATTACTGTAGAATTAGAAGGAATGATTATTTCATGTGAGACCAGAAATACTTATTCAGGCTGGCTGTGCAGAATGTTTAGTTGGTTAAATGAGAGAGGAGAAAATCAGTTAATGTTTAGCCAATTTTATGAAATGGAGGAGACAAAGACAGGACGTGGGCAGTCTGATGAAACAGCTCGTGTTTGCCTAAGAGAGGCTTTGGACAGGTAAAATCAAGCATAATTCAAAATATCTGATGTACATTTTTTCTGGTCATTGAAAAACTGACAGCTAAATACAGTAAATCTAAATGAATTACCCTTGTCAAATCAATCAAGCAGTGTTCTACTTAGATATGCCAGCTGCTATGTCTATTCATACAAGCTGTACATCATGTAACACCAATTTTCCATAACCAAACTTCAAATTAGAAAAGAAAGAAAGAATTAGAGCAGAAATACCTGATGTACATGGCAGGTGTCTCCAAAATGCCTAAAGTAGCTATAGGCTATGGTACTCCAAACCAGTAAAAGGTCTTCATGTAATTAAATAAATAGGCCTATTTAAGCAACGACTTAAAGACACATGCTTAACTTTAGAAAGACAAGGTGGGAGAGGTAATATCTTTTCATGGACCAACTTCTGTTGGTAAGAGAGACAAGATTTCAAGCTTTCACAGAGCTCTAGCTTGTCTCTCTAATATTGTGAGACCAAAACAGTTAAAACAACACTCCACGCTTAACTTTAAGCATGTTCATAAATCCTATCTATTTCATTTGAGACATAATAAGCACATTCTTAAATGCTCTGCTGACCTGAGTCTTGAAGAGGCTACATAGCCTTCCCTATATGAGTCTCCAGTATGACCATGTATTAGGAATTCATGTTTTGACCAATGAAAATGCTGTGATGTCCTTCCCGCAGGTCATTCATTTCTTTGTTTGTAAAGTGCATTAGGAAAATCCAAGATGGTGACACTCATTGATTGGGTAACAGGAATATTATAAGCCCAAATTGGCAAATGAACATGGATATGTTCAGTTAATGTGCTTACAACATGGAGACCGTAGATGATGTTAACTTTACAAAGGAGGAATTTTTGAGGATTCATTATTTATTGATCATGTGAGTAATTCTTTAGTTATTGTGTTTCCCCCCCAAACAGATATCTTTAAAAAAAACTGCAATCTATGCTTCTTTGTGTAACATGCTTATGGAGACAGCTGAGTGAAAATCAGAATTACCATCTGGGAAATTCTGATATTTCAACATCTGTATTCACTCCAAACTGAATGAAAAGCTGAAATATCTACATTTATCATGGAACAGAAAATTCAAAAAACCCGCAAAACCTGGATCTAGAAATATTGAAACAGTTCATTTCAAATCAGATCAACATTGTCCTGCATCTGTCTATGGTGCCTCAGTGCCTCATGCTGTCATTCTTCCCTACATGCCAGGGTACCTGGCACCACTCCTCTGCCATGATTCACAATATAACTTGTTCATAAGGGAGAGTGTAATGCATCATGGGACATTGGTGAGAATGGGGGCATGAAGCACCTGCACTACAACTCCCATGAGGCATCACAGCAAACTGGGCAGGTGCAGTTTAATGTCAAAGTCACTCAAAAACAAAGTATTTCAGTTCAATTCAACATATCAAAATGTTCAGTTTGGGTTAAACCAACACAAAGCTAAACATTTGATTTTGATTTTTCAAAAGGAAAATAGAAAAATGTTGGCCTCATTGAAATTTTCCTAAGGAAAGCTTCCATTTTGCAGGAACTATATTTTCTGCCTAAATATTTTTTGATAGAAAAAGAGGAAAATATCAGGATGATTACTGACCCAATCATAACAATAAATTTTAAACATACTGAGGAGCACTTCACTCCACAAATAGTCCAACTGATCTTTATGAAGTAAGAATACTATTAATTGTAAGTAGGGGCATTGGAATCTGGCCCTAAATATTAAATGTAGCACTTTATTTTCTACTTGTTTGAATCTTGGATGAATGCATACACTATGTAAGTATGCAGGGGTTTAGGTTTTGACTTAGTGCTATGAAAATGAATGACTTTCCCCATATTTGATTGCTTTTTTTTTTTTTTAGAGCTGGGAAATGTTCAGCACAGAAGACAGTTTAGCCCATTGACTTTGGATGTGTATAGAGACGTGTAATATATGAATTTTTGCAGGAGTGCCTGATTGGCTTCTTTTAGATTGGCCTTTTTTGGGGGGGGTTGTGGGTTTTTTTCCCCTTTGATAAGAGGCAAGTTTTAAATTTAATGTAAATACAATTGTTATTAATTTAAATTAAATTTAAAACTTGCCTCTTATCAAAGGGAATTCTTCCACCCCCGCAAATTCCCCCCCCCCCGCCCAGCAATTTTAAAGAAGCCACTCAGGAACTCCTGAAAAAATTCATCCAAAGAAGATGTTGCATTTGTCTCCTTAATACATGGCTCTTTCCCCCACTCGGTATGATTAATTTTGTCCTCAGACAACAAGGAAATCGCACAAAGAGAATGTCCTTATTTTGTTATTGGGCCAAAACAGCAGACATTTAACTGGCCATCAATGTCAATCATTTGAGCAATTTCACTTCTCATGACTTTGTCGATGGGATAGTGGAAGATAAAAAAAAATCCTCCAATCTCCACCAGACCATGACATGGTCTTTGTGACAAATCTCCTTTCTATAACATATCAGATGCTAGGAGTGTAACTGCCACCAGAGTCATCTGTTTAATCTGTCACAGCTCATCCATATACTAAAGTGAAGTGTGAGGGCAATGTACAGAAAGAGGTCACTGATAAGTAGAATTTAGTAAATAACTTCAAAATATATTAGACAAATGCACTCTCCTTTTCTGTTCAAAGAATATCTTCAAACCTATTGAAGCATCTTTGGATGTTTTTATTGTTTGAAAGTTAACAATTTTTGTGAAATGTCTGACAATTTTTTATCTTTATAGAAAAAGTCTGAAACAATTGTGAGAATTCACTGCTCCAGATTTTATCTTCAACCTACGCTGGTTAGTTGTGATATCTGCCTCCTGGAAGTAAGGGTAAGCACATTTGTCATGACTACTTTTGTGTATGATTTTAATGTATTTCCAAAATTGGTCATGTATGTGACTTTTATCACATCCTTTCTGGAAACATTTATGCTAGTAAACTTCAATCATTCAGATATTCACAGAAAGTGAATAAAAAGGGAATGTGAATGTCACAAAAGTAAATTCACTTTAAAATAGGTGAACAGTCACATAAGTCTTTTGCAACATTCAACCATTTCTACTTAGGAGCCACTGTACTGGGAGAGAACAAAAGACAACAGTCCTATATCATACTTGGGCATTTACAGAGCGTAGAGTGTTTTCCCTTAGAAAGTTCTGGAACTCATTTGCATCTATCACTTTCCTTGGCCAGATCAATTAAACATGTTTACTGCTCTGATGGAAGCAAAAGCAAGCCCTGACTGTAAAACAGAGAAGGAAGGCTATATATTCACTTCTGTTCGTTGCCTATTTTATGTATGTGCACAGAATATTTCCAGTATCAGTGGGGAAGCCGTGTTAGTCTGGATCTATAAAAGCGGCAAAGAGTTCTGTGGCACCTAGTAGACTAATAGATGTATTGGAGCATAAGCTTTCGTGGGTGAATACCCACTTCATCAGATACATGTAGTGGAAATTTCCAGAGGCAGGTATAAATATGCAAGCATATTTCCACTGATTCTACTGCTTTTGTTTGCCCTCCTTAATGGCCAAATGAACAACAGCAAGCTGATATGTTAATGTGACCTTTTTAGAGCCAGCCAAGAATTTTTCAACAAAACATTTTTCATCCAAAAAAGCCAATTCATCAAAACTGAAACTTTTTCCAAAACTGCATCAGTTTCAGTAAAACTTTCATTGGGAAGGTTTCTCACATACAGAGAATTTTTTTGGTCAAAAAACCCTGCACCAGAATACCCATTAGCCCAAGGCACTCACCTGGGATGTGGGAAATACAGGTTCATATCCCTCCTCTGAATTAGGCAGAACAAAGAGATGAACTTAGGTCTCCCACATCCGAGGTGAATACCCTAACTATGGGTTATTCTGGCATGTGTGGGGGATAGGGGTGTTTCTCTCCCATGCTCTTTTTGTTCCTCTTCATAATTTTTTTAGAGGTCTCCAGTTTGTCCAATGCAGAATGTGCTAATAACTGGAAATCAAAAATTTTAATGGGAGGAGAAAATAGTTTCCCATCCACCTCTATTTCTAACATGCT
The DNA here is from genome assembly GCF_965152275.1 of Natator depressus. NCBI lineage: Eukaryota > Metazoa > Chordata > Testudines > Cheloniidae > Natator > Natator depressus. The sequence goes on from NC_134234.1 coordinate 308,191,045, forward strand.
TCTCACCCCAGAGCCATAAAATGACCTTGTTCATACAACTGTGGCCTGTACTTCCTGGTTGACCATCTTTAACAAAATCTGAAAGATGATTTTAAAGAGAGGGTTATTATGCTGGTGGCAAAAGCAGGTCAATCCTAGGATTCTCCATGGAAATCAGAATTGTGCCTGTTTTAATATTTGCAAAACTGAAACACATAATATGAGATTCTGCCACTGGTGTTTTTTGACTTAGTGGTTGAAAAAGATAATGGCTTGCCATTTGGGTTGCATGCACCTTCTCAGCAGTACCAGGTTTGCCTTCAGTCATGTACTTTTCACTGTAAAATAAAGCATCTAAAATTGCTGTTCTTTTAAGCTATATAATAGCACAGTATTCTCTACCTGTTAATACTCTAGTTGTTTAAAATACAATAGAATGCAGATGAACAGCAGTCATTGTATAGGGATTCATTATTCATTCTGTGCAATTCTTTCCGTTGCTGAACAATATGTCCTGTTTGCTTTATATGAATGTTAACGCTTTTTGAATATGATGCATGCTTTGTTAATTTTATTTACAGTTATTTGCCAACATATTTCAGATTACGTTAGTAAGTTCATTAGGAATGTTATAATGGCTCTTCTTTTGGTGGATTTGGAAAGCTGCCTCTATTTTCTATGCTACGATTGAGGTTTTAAATATTAAACAATTAAGCCCCTCTCCACTGAAAAATGGATGTTGCACTGTTATGATGTTTTGTGAGCCCCATACACGAGGTTACTAATAATTTGTTAGGTAACACCTGTAAAATGCCATAACAATTACTTGATTTGATATAGGATGTGTTGAAGTATTTTCACACCTATTAAAATAACATTGGTTAAAAGGATGTTGAGTATTCTCTCACCAGTATTGTATCATAAATTAAGAGATTGATTGTTCTGAGCTCTGTGCAGATTTGCTGGGGGAGAAGAGAGAGAGAGTGCAAGGATTTATTTTAACCCCTCTCCAGGAGCTTGCACAATGACAGTCTGCGGGCTGGCCCTGGTGCAGCAGTATAGGGTTCTCTAATCGGCATCTAATGGGCATCGGCATTTTTCTCTAATGGGCATCAACATATTTTTAAATTTCCTTTGTCCCCAATCTACCTCTCTACTCCCATATTTTTGAACACCTCATTCCCTCTCTGACATATCATCCAGGATGCTGTGCCACAAGTTCAAGATCAACTTGACCAAAACCAAGCTTCCTATTCTATCGCATCATCTTACCTGTTGTGCCTTTTGTGATCGTTGTGACGGTGATTGCACCTTGGATTCTTACCTCTCTTTCCCCACACACATCCAAGCTGTTATCAGGCCTACTTTATCCTTTGATCAAAAAATCTGGCCCTTCCTTTCTGTACTGATGGCTAAAATAATTGTCCACATGTTAGTCATGTCCTGTCTTGATTACGGCATCCTCCTCTTTCTGGCTTTCCTAAGAACAGCCATACTGGGTCAGACCAACAGTTCATCTAGCTCTGTATCCTGTCTTCCAACACTGGCCCATACCAGGTGCTTCAGAGGAAATTAACAGAACAGGGAAATTACCAAGTGATCTGTCCCCTGTTGTCCACTCCTAGCTTCTGGCAGTTAAAAGCTTAGGACACCCAGAGCATGGGATTGCATCACTGATCATTTTGGCTAATAGCCATTGATGGACCTGTCCTCCATGAATTTACCTAATTCTTTTCGAACCCACTTATATTTTTGGCCTTCACAACATCCCCTGGCAACAAGTTCTACATGTTCACTGTGTGTTGTGTGAAGAAGTACTTCCATTTGTTTGTTTGTTTTAACCCTGCTGCCTATTTAATTTCATTGGGTTCCCCGGTTCTTGTGTTATGTGAATGAATAATAACACTTCCCTGTTCACTTTCTTCACACCATTCATGATTTTATAGATCTCTAGCATGTCCTCCCTTAGTCATCTGTTTTCCAAAATGAACTGTCCCAGTCTTTTTAATCTCTTGTCATATAGAAGCTGTTCCACACCCCTAATTATTTTTCTTGACTTTCTCTGTAGCTGTTCCAGTACTAATATATTTTGATGGGGTAACCAGGACTGCATGCAGTATTCAAGGTATGGGCATACCATAGCTTTATATAGCAGCATTATGATATTTTCCATCTTATTATTTATCCTTTTTCTAATGGCTCCTATAATTCTTTTGGCTGCTGCTGCACACTGAGCAAATATTTTCAGAGAACTATTCTCAAAGACTCCAAGATCTCGTTCTTAAGTTGTAACAGCTAATTTAGACCCCATCATTTTGTATGCATAGTTGAGATTATGTTTTCCAGTGTGCATTACTTTGCATTTATCAACACTGAATTTCATCTACCGTTTTGTTGCCCAGGCATTAAATTTTGTGAGGTTCTTTTGTAACTCTTCACAGTCTGCTTTGGACTTAACTATTTTGAGTAATTTTGTATTGTCTGTAAATTTTACTACCTCACTGTTTACCCCTTTTTCCAGATAATTTATGAATATGTTGAATAGGACTGTTTCCAGTACAGATCCCTAGAGGACGTAGCTATTTACCATTCTGAAAACTGACCATTTATTCCTACTCTTTGTTTCCTGTCTTTTAACTAGTTACTAATCCACGAGAGGACCTTCCCTCTTATCCCATGACTACTTACTTTGTTTAAGACCCTTTGGTGAGAAACCTTGTCAAAGGCTTTCTGAAAGTCCAAGTACACTATATTCACTGGATCACCCTTGACCACATGTTTATTAACCCCCTCAAAGAATTTTAATGGATTTGTGAGGAAATAATGCCGGATTGACTCTTTCCCCAACAAATCATTTTCATTTATGTGTCTGATAATTCTGTTTATAACACCAACAGATCCCAGTCTTCTGTGGGTGGGATTGAACCTGGGACCTCTGAAGTTTAGTGCATGAACTTCTACTGCATGATCTAAAAGCCACGTGGCCCTTTGCTAAGGCTGTAGGAGACTTATTAATCTCTCTCTAAGTGGTCTCAGTGCCATTTGATGGGACAGAGCACCACACCCAGGAGGTGTGTGGATTATATGTTCTTTACTATAGTTTCAACCGATTTGCCTGGTACTAAAGTTAGGTTTTCTGGTCTCTAATTACCAGGACTCATTTTTTTTAAAATTGGCATCACTTTAGCTAAACTCCAGTCATCTGATACAGAAGCTGATTTAAATGATAGGTTACATACCACAGTTAGTAGTTCTGCAATTTCATATTTGAGTTCCTTCAGAACCTTTGAGTGAATACAATTTGGTTCTGGTGCCTTATTACTGTTTAGTTTATTTATTTATTCCAAACCCACCTCTATCGACACCTCAATCTGGGACAGTTCCTCAGATTTTTCACTTAAAAATAAAGGCTCAGGCTTGGGAATCTTCCTCACATCTTCTACAGTGAAGACTGATGCAAAGAATTCATTTAGCTTCTCTGCAATGACTTTGACTTCCTTGAGTGCTCCTTTAGCACCTTGATCATCCAGAGGCCCCACAGATTGTTTGGCAGGCTTCCTGCTTTGGATGTCCCTAAAAATCTGCTGTTAATTTTTGCATCTTTTGTAATTTGCTCTTCAAATTCTTTTTTGGCCTGCCTAATTATTCTTTTACACTTGACTTGCCAGAGTTTATGCGCCTTTCTATTTTCCTCAGTAGGATTTGACTTTCATTTTTTAAAAGATGCCTTTTTGCCTTTAACTACTTCTTTTAGTCTGTTGTTTAGTCATGGTGGCATTTTTGGTCCTCTTGCTATGGTTTTCTGTTTTTTTTTTTAATTTGGAGTATACATTTAATTTGAGCATCTATTATGGTGTTTCCCACATCACTCTTCCTCAAGACATCTGTTATACTGGAAGGTGGTAATGGCTGCCATTAAGTTAGTCTTTGATCCAAAGACAATCACAGACCTTGTTAAAGTGTTTGACTCACTCATGGAATCTTTCAGAGTCAGTGGATGGAGCAATTCCACCCCCTTTATGTAGGAAAGCACATGTAAACAATGGAGGGGACTATCCAAGGTGCACGGCAGGTCAGAATTAAGCTGTGTTGGTTGAAGCATTTGCCTGGTTACAAACACAGGGCCTAGGAGTTTAGGGATTTAAGCTGTGGGTGAGAGAGGCAGAAAGCCAGAAGAAAACCTGGTGAATCATTTGTGAATGGGATGCTGGGAAGAAGCAAAGAGATGGAATTTCCTGGGAACAGAGCTCATAGGAATGGCAGACTTGGGATTTCTGAGCAAGGAAACGCCTCACTGTTACCTTTTACTGTGTATAGGGAAACTGGACTTTGTGTACATTTCTTGTAATTAACAAGATTACACAGAGAATACACCGAGAATATAACTGACTCATATCACCAACTTCTCCTCCTAACAGAACCAACAAAGCGAACCTCGACTATTGATTTATCACTCAGGTCAAAGGGACAATATATCTGTAATGCAGCAGCTACAATTATCTTAAGAACATAAGAATGGCCATACTGGGTCAGACCAGGTCCATCCAGCCCAGTATCCTGTCTACCGACAGTGGCCAATGCCAGGTGCCCCAGAAGGAGTGAACCTAACAGGTAATGATCAAGTGATCTCTCTCCTGCCATCCATCCCCACTCTTTGACAAACAGAGACTAGGGACACCATTCCTTGCCCATCCTGGCTAATAGCCATGAATGGACTTAACCTCCATGAATTTATCCAGTTCTCTATTAAACCCTGTTATAGTCCTAGCCTTCAGAACCTCCTCAGGCAAGGAGTTCCACAGGTTGACTGTGCACTGAGTGAAGAAGAACTTCCTTTTATTTGTTTTAAACCTGCTACCCATTAATTTCATTTGGTGGCCCCTAGTTCTTATATTATGGGAACAAGTAAATAACGTTTCCTTATTCACTTTCTCCACACCACTCATGATTTTATACACCTCTGTCATATCCCCCCTTAGTCTCCTCTTTTCCAAGCTGAAAAGTCCTAGCCTCTTTAATCTCTCCTCATATGGGACCCATTCCAACCCCCTAATCATTTTAGTTGCCCTTTTCTGAACCTTTTCTAATGCCAGTATATCTTTTTTGAGATGAGGAGACCACATCTGTACGCAGTATTCAAGATGTGGGCATACCATGGATTTATATAAGGGCAATAAGATATTCTCCGTCTTATTCTCTATCCCTTTTTTAATGATTCCTAACATTCCATTTGCTTTTTTGACGGCTGCTGTGCACTGTGTGGACGTCTTCAGAGAACTGTCCATGATGACTCCAAGATCTTTCTCCTGATTAGTTGTAGCTAAATGAGCCCCCATCATATTGTATGTATAGGTGGGGTTATTTTTTCCAACGTGCATTACTTTACATTTATCCACATTAAATTTCATTTGCCATTTTGTTGCCCAATCACTTAGTTTTGTGAGATCTTTTTGAAGTTCTTCACAGTCTGCTTTGGTTTTAACTATCTTGAGCAGTTTAGTATCACCTGAAAACTTTGCCACCGCACTGTTTACCCCTTTCTCCAGATCATTTATGAATAAGTTGAATAGGATTGGTCCTAGGACTGACTCTTGGGGAACACCACTAGTTACCCCTCTCCATTCTGAAAATTTACCATTTATTCCTACCCTTTGTTCCCTGTCTTTTAACCAGTTCTCAATCCATGAAAGGATCTTCCCTCTTATCCCATGACAACTTAATTTACGTAAGAGCCTTTGGTGAGGGACCTTGTCAAAGGCTTTCTGGAAATCTAAGTACACTATGTCCACTGGATCCCCCTTGTCCACATGTTTGTTGACCCCCTCAGAGAACTCTAACAGATTAGTAAGACATGATCTCCCTTTACAGAAGCCACATTGACTTTTGCACAACAATTTATGTTCTTCTATTTGTCTGACAATTTTATTCTCTACTATTGTTTCAACTAATTTGCCTGGTACTGACGTTACACTTACTGGTCTGTAATTGCCAGGATCACCTCTATATTGGTGTTACATTAGCTATCTTCCAGTCATTGGGTACAGTAGCTGATTTAAAGGACAGGTTACAAACCATAGTGAATGCCATCTGGTCCCGGTGACTTGTTACTGTTAAGTTTCTCAATTAAGTCCAAAACCTCCTTTAGTGACACTTCAATCTGTGACAATTCCTCAGATTTGTCATCTGCAAAAGACGGCTCAGGTTTGGGAATCTCCCTAACATCCTCAGCCGTGAAGAGTGAAGCGAAGAATTCATTTAGTTTCTCTGAGATGACTTTATCGTCTTTAAGTGCTCCTTTTGTATCTCGATCGTCCAGGGGCCCCACTGGTTGTTTAGCAGGCTTCCTGATTCTGACGTACTCAAACATTTTGTTATTACCTTTTGAGTTTTTGGCTAGCTGTTCTTCAAATTCCTTTTTGGCTTTTCTTATTACATTTTTACATTTAATTTGGCAGTGTTTATGCTATTTACCTCACTAGCATTTGACTTCCACTTTTTAAAAGATGCCTTTTTATCTCCCACTGCTTCTTTTACATGGTTGTTAAGCCACGGTGGCTCTCTTTTAGTTCTTTTACTGTGTTTTTTAATTTGGGGTATACAATTAAGTTGAGCCTCTATTATGGTGTCTTTGAAAAGTGTCCATGCAGCTTGCAGGGATTTCACCCTAGTCGCTGTACCTTTTAATTTCTGTTTAACTAACCTCCTCATTTTTGTGTAGTTCCCCTTTCTGAAATTAAATGCCACAATGTTGGGCTGTTGAGGTGTTCTTTCCACCACAGGAATGTTAAATGTTATTATATTATGGTCACTATTTCCAAGCGGTCCTGTTATAGTTACCTCTTGGACCAGATCCTGCGCTCTACTCAGGACTAGATTGAGAGTTGCCTCTCCCCTTGTGGGTTCCTGTACCAGCTGCTCAAGAAGCAGTCATTTAAAGTATCAAGAAATTTTGTCTCTGCATTTCGTCCTGAGGTGACATGTACCCATTCAATATGGGGATAATTGAAATCCTCCACTATTATTGAGTTCTTTATTTTGATAGCCTCTCTAATCTCCCTTAGCATTTCATCGTCACTATCACTGTCCTGGTCAGGTGGTCGATAATAGATCCCTACTGTTATATTCTTATTAGGGCATGGAATTACTATCCATAGAGATTCTACGGAGCATGTGGATTCATTTAAGATTTTTATTTCATTTGATTCTACATTTTCTTTCACATATCATGCCACTCCCCTCCGCACGACCTGTTCTGTCCTTCTGATATATTTTGTACCCCGGAATGATTGTGTCCCATTGATTGTCCTCACTCCATCAGGTTTCTTTGATGCCTATTATATCAATATCCTCCTTTAACACGAGGCACTCTAGTTCACCCATGTTATTATTTAGACTTCTAGCATTTGTGTACAAGCACTTTAAAAACTTGTCACTGTTAATTTGTCTGCCCTTTTCTGATGTGTCAGATTCTTTATGTGAATGTTTCTCGTCTGATCTGGCCCATACTTTACCCTCTTCCATCCTCTCCTCCTGACTAAAACCTAGAGAATCTCTATCAATAGACTCTCCTCGAAGAGAAGTCTCTGTCCGATCCACGTGCGCCTCTGCAGCAATCGTCTTTCCCCCATCTCTTAGTTTAAAAACTGCTCTGCAACCTTTTTAATGTTTAGTGCCAGCAGTCTGGATCCACTTTGGTTTAGGTGGAGCCCATCCTTCATGTACAGGCACCCCCTATCCCAAAAGATTCCCCAGTTCCTAATAAATATAAACCCCTCCTATCTACACCATCGTCTCATCCACACATTGAGACTCTGAAGCTCTGCCTGCCTACCTGGCCCTGCGCGTGGAACTGAAAGCATTTCTGAGAATACCACCATAGAGTTCCTGGATTTCAGTGTCTTTCCTAGCAGCCTAAATTTGGCCTCCAGGACGTCTCTCCTACCATTCCGTCTGTCATTGATACCTACATGTACCACGACCACCAGCTCTTCCCCAGCATTACACATAAGTCTATCTAGGCATTTTGGGACATATAAGTAGGGGCATTGCCAGCAGATCGAGGGATGTGATCGTTCCCCTCTATTCAACACTGGTGAGGCCTCATCTGGAGTACTGTGTCCAGTTTTGGGCCCCACACTACAAGAAGGATGTGGAAAAATTGGAAAGAGTCCAGCAGAGGGCAACAAAATGATTAGGGGACTGGAACACGTGACTTATGAGGAGAGGCTGAGGGAACTGGGATTGTTTAGTCTGCGGAAGAGAAGAATGAGGGGGGATTTGATAGCTGCTTTGATACCTGAAAGGGAGTTCCAAAGAGGATGGCTCTAGACTGTTCTCAGTGGTAGCAGATGACAGAACAAGGAGTAATGGTCTCAAGTTGCAGTGGGGGAGGTTTAGGTTGGATATTAGGAAAAACTTTTTCACTAGGAGGGTGGTGAAACACTGGAATGCGTTCCCTAGGGAGGTGGTGGAATCTCCTTCCTTAGAAGTTTTTAAGGTCAGGCTTGACAAAGCCCTGGCTGGGATGATTTAATTGGGGATCGGTCCTGCTTTGAGCAGGGGGTTGGACTAGATGACCTCCTGAGGTCCCTTCCAACCCTGATATTCTATGATGTATGCCTTGAGAGATCTGCAACCTTCACATCAGGCAGGCAAGTCACCATACGATTCTCTCGGTCATCACAAACCCAGCTATCTATGTTTCTAATGATCGAATCTCCCATTACTAACACCTGCCTTTTCCTAATGACTGGAGTTCCCTCCCCCGGAGAGGCAACCTCAGTGCAAGAGATTACCCCAACATCATCTGGGGTATCATACCCAGATCATACCCCAACATCATTCCTTGCCTGTCAGTTCTGACCATCCCTTTCCTCCCTTCAAATCCCGCCATTATTGATTAAATTTAAGCTTCTTGGTGTTGCTTCAAGTATCAGGGCATAGCCGTGTTAGTCTGTATCCACAAAAACAACAAGGAGTCCGATGGCACCTTAAAGACTAACAGATTTATTTGGTCATTTTTACCTATGAAAGCTTATGCCCAAATAACTCTGTTAGTCTTTAAGGTGCCACCGGACTCCTTGTTGTGTTTGCTGTTGCTTCAAAGCCCTGCACAACTGGGTCTACATTAGCACCAGTGGGCCTGCTCGTCTGATCCAGGGCTTCTCATTGTGAGTGTAGGCTGAAGAATCTGGCCTGTAGAGAACAGCAGGTTTTTGCTACAGTCAATTTTGCAGTTATGCATTAAGTTGTCGTCCCTGCTTCCCTTTCATTAGTCCATATATTTCCATTGTCAGTCAACACTGAGTCTTGCCCCAGGCTGAGATAATGAGAGAGGACACAAGACATGCATAGCACAATACATATCACATCCATATCGCACCTGACACGATATATCTATATCCTCAGAATTAGTAGAGGCACACTGATGTCTTTACATACATATATATTTGGATTTTTAAAATATGCCTATCTAATGCTGTTGGGTCTAATATTTTTTACTGCTGGTGATATCAGTATATTTGTTCCTTAGTGATTTTGCTCCTGGAGATGTTCCAGGAATTTGTGCATATGCAGTTTCAAATGACACGAGGGGCAAAGTGAAACAGTCTAAAATAAAAATAGTTCTATATATTTTTACTATTTCATAGGATTTTACTGTTTTAGCCAGTGCGTGGCCATTGAAAAAATGCCAATAATTTTGTATTCAAAGAACATCCTCCTAGGTTTACTGCTCTGTGCTTGGAGTTGTAGCATGATATTCACCTCTGGCATAAGTACACAAAACTCATGCCCTTTGCAGAGTCAGATCCTAAGATTCCAGGTAATGATATCTCATGTAACATAACTACACCGTAAGGGTACCAGAATCTAGCTCTATGCAAGTTGCCCATCATCCAGCATGTACTTCAGTTTTATATTCTTACAATAAATACATTTTTATGTACAGAATATGATTGTAAACCTGGATTATGGAATTGTACGTGAAATTCCTGTTCAGAGAATACAGACTGTAATGTGCAAACATGGCTAATCCATTGCCTCAGAAAAGGGAAAGCTGATATTTCAGAAACAATAGAATACATAATTTTCGCAGAGGAGCCTGAGATGAGCCAGATCAAGAAAACAACAAAAGAGACAGAGAATCATCCAAGAAAAATTACTAGATAGACACAATTCCTCCTACCAGACAGATACAATTATTTTAGTGGCACCAATCCATGGTTGGTTCTATCAGGTACTTGCCTTTATGGTGTCTTTCTAGTAGTTTAGTATTTTTTCCATTTTTTAATAAAATTGTCAGCTATTTTTATTATTTGCATGGCAATAGCACCTATTATTATTATTTATTAAGAAAAAGAAATATATATAATTAATAATAATTTGTATTACCATAGGGCCAAGGAGTCCTAGAGGCCACAACTGAGACTGGGGTCCCTTTGCTGTAGGTGCTGTACAAACACACTGTAAGAGACAGTCTCTGACCCAGAGAGTTTGTAATCTAAATAGATAAAATAGACAAAAGGTGGGATAAAAGAAGCATTGTTAACCCCATTTTATAGATGAGGAACTGAAGCACAAAGAGAAAAAGGGTAAAATTTTCAAAAGTGCCTAAGCAATTTGGTAGCTTAAGTTTGGTTGAAAGTCAATGGAACTTAGACTTAGAAGTGACTTAGGTGCTTTTGAAAATTTCACCCTAAGTGTCTTGCCCTAGGTCACAGAGGCATTTAACCCTCTCTTGACTCCCATTCCAGGGCATTAATGACATGACCATCATTGTTCTGTCATTACTTATAATTCCCTAAATATTCCGACAATTGAAGACTGATCTATTTGACTCTAACTCTCATTTCATACCTGTTAATTACAGCTGGCTAGAAACAGAATTTCTGCTAAGCAATTTTTTTTTTAAGGTTTTGGATTTTGGTTTCATTCCTATGCAGAATGAAACTGAGACCTTTCGAGATTCAAAGCAGAAAAGAGAGAGAGAGATGCACACAGACAGAGAGCCTGGTTTTAGGACTTGTGCCTTGATCTCCCACATCCCGGGGGCATGCCCTATCTCCCAGGCTATTTCATGGTCTCTCTTACTCTATTTCTCTGGTTTTGACCAGAAATTACATCTTTGAGCTGTAGCTCACGAAAGCTTAGGCTCAAATAAATGTGTTAGTCTCTAAGGTGCCACAAGTCCTCCTGTTCTTTTTGCGGATACAGACTAACACGGCTGCTCCTCTGAACCCTGTCATCTTGGATCTGAGAAACCTTCCTGATTAAAGTTTTGTTGAAACTGACGCATTCCCTCTAAAGGTTTCAGTTTTGACGAAGCAGCATTTATGATGGAAGAAAGTTGCATCTACAAATTCCTGGCCAGCTCTACTGTTGATACACTGTGAATGGAAGGGTAAAATGGGGAATGTGTGTATGCAAGGGACAGCACAAACAGATATTTGTGAAAGCATTTATGCACACATTCTTTTGCTACTTGGGGCGAATGGAGCAATTTAGTTCTGAACATTGCCTGGCTATGCTGGAAGAATGCTAGAAGCTGGGCAGTCCCTGGGCCAGCAGCAACAGTTTGGGCGTGTGGCAGTGGGCTGGGGCAGAGGTTTGTGGGGGTGCTTACCTGGGGTGCGGTGCCCCTTGCAGCTCCTAGGTGATGGTGGGGGAGTCTTCATGTCACATGCTGCCGGCCCAGTTGATTTTCATTTTTACACCAAGTTTCTGTGATATCTATTACTGTATATCACTATCCTCATTTAAAACCAGCCACTCAAGTTCACCTATCTTAATATTTAGACATCTTTATATATAAGCCCTTATAAAATTTGTCAACAGTTAGTTGTCTGCCTTTGGGTGATGTAACTGAATGGGATTCTTTTTCATTTTACTGTTTCTCTTCAGCTCCTACTTTAACCTTCAGCTGCTCTACTTTATTGATTTCTATCCTCTCCTCTTTACTAGGATATAGAGAATCCCCATTAATAGTTCCTCCCCTAAGGCATGTCTCTGTCCAAACCATGTACTCCTCTGCACCTTATGGCTTTCCCCCAGCTCTTAGCTTAAAAACTTCTCCACAATCTATTTAATTGTACTCACCAGAAATCTTGTTCCATTTTGGTTTAAGTGAAGCCCATCCTTCCTGTTTTGGCTCCTCCTTTCACAAAAGGTTCCTCGGTTCCTAATAAACCTAAAACTCTCCTCCCTACACCATCATCTCATCCACGCACTGAGACCCTGCAATTCTGCCTGCCTACCTGAGAATGCTACCAGGGAGGTCCTGAACTTCAATCTGTTATCTAGAAGCCTAAGATGTCTCAAGAGATCCATAATCTTCACACCTGACAAGCAATTTACCATGTGGTTCTCCTGGTCATCACAAATCCAACTATCTATATTTCTGATAATCAAATCCCTGTTGCTATTGCTTGTCTCAAAATCTGAACCAAAACCCATGTCATTGTAATTTCATCCCTGGAGTTAGTTTTTTGCCAGAAGCAATTTAATGACAAGAGAATGAATCTGTAGTGCAGCAGTTCTCTAACTGTGGGTCAGGACTCCAAAGTGGGTTGTAACCTCATTTTAATGGGGTCGCCAGGGCCAGCATTAGATTTGCTGTGACCCAGGGGTAAAGCTGAAACCCAAGCTTTCTCCCCACCCGGGGCAGTGGGGCTTGGGCTGAGTCCCCACCCCCAGGATCATGTAATAACTTTGTTGTCAGAAGAAGGTCGTGGTGCAATGAAGTTTGAGGACCCCTGCTATAGTGGCAACCAAACAGGTGCTGAAAGAGTGGCAATGGAAATAGTTATCATAGTCGTATCTAGCAGGACAGCTCCATGTTCCTAAACACTTAACTATTACCAGACATACCTGTGATACCTGTCTGCAATGTTCTCTGTGAAACACAGAACTGCCATAAAGGGATTGCAAGAAATGCAAGAAAACGTAGTGTTTCTACACCTAAAAAAATACAAATGGCTAAACCAGTGAGAATCAGAGAAATAGGTAACTAGAAGAATATTGCATTTCAGAAGCCGTGCCAAGATCTAATGTGTCCCCCTAAATGGTAGGCTAGATCAGCTGGTAATGGATATTCTAGTGTAGAGAATCAAAGTTTTAGTTGAACATAGTGTTCAACTGATTGTGCTGAATCAGCGACCTCTATATTACTACCCTGTAAAAGTGACCCAGACTCTGGATCAATACTCACAAGCCCTGGAACGTGCCATTTTAAAACAAGTATTTATTCTGAGTATACTATTCTCAGACAAAATATGGGCTGTCAAGTTCCAGGCCATCATGGAGCGTCATGAATCAGAATGCTGTTTGAGAGCTGAACTCATGGAAGGGGAGTGAAAAATAAACAGTCCTGAAGTGAAACCTCATGCTAAATTAACTAGGGCTAGCAAAATATGAAACAGTTCATCTGCATGACAGAGGAAAGGAGCAGTTCCACAGCAGGGTCACATGAATAATTGATACCCTCTTTGTTCGAGAGCACACACTGAATGGGAAATATATGGAAAATGGTATGTTACTTTACTTAAAAACACATTTTTGTTGGCCTGATTTAACCACTGAACTGTGGTTTAAGAAGAGAAAACAACTTTTTTTTTTCAATTTTTAATAAGCTGTATCAAATAACCGAGTTGTAATTCACCATGCTGTATCCAAGAACTCTGCAGCACCTCAGCTGTAAAATAACCTTATTAGAAGTAAAACATCACCACTGAAAAAAGACGTGCTACACCAACTATATAATGGGAGGTTATTGTTTTATAAAGGAATATGACTAACATTTGATTAAAGTTGACAAAGAAACCAACCTCTCTTAGCCAAAATCACACACACACACACAAACACACACACTTTCTGGGATGTAACACTTCAAGTTTAAAACAATGAAACAAATAAGTTATATGCGGCTTGGCTTCATGATCATATTATGGCATTCTGCATGCAACAGCCTAAATAAACCTCATAGTCCCAAGTCTGGTTACATAAAGGTCGTACAACAATATGGTTTTGTATTTGGCACCCTGCCTTAAAGAAGTTGAGAGCCGAAGTATCTATGATGAGAAAATAATTCTTCCAAGTGCAATAAACCCCAAACATTGCAGATAGTAGCTTTATGAAAAGAAAGTATAATATATGGACAGAACCAAGGTGTCTTTGATGAAAACTTAAACACAGAGTATTGGGGGAATATTTCTATTTGTTTGTTTTTTGTTCGTGGTGACTACAAATATTCTTGAAAAAAATTAGGAGAGAAGTAAATAGAAGATATATTAAATAAGGAAATTATTGAGGAATGGTTAATGGAAGAAGGCAGTACGTGATGGGGAATATGAACCTCACACTAAGCAACCCATGGTTAACAAGCTCAGGTGACCTCCCCTTCCCCATCACACCTGTGAAAAATGTTGGAATTGGAGGGAGGAGCTTAAAATGGATTAACCCAACTCAGCTGAGGAGGACCAGGGAGGAAAGCAGACTTCAGTCTTAGCTTTTGGAGACAGGGTCGGCTTAAGGCAGGATGACTCAGATGACTGCTGCCCAATGGCCCCTCCCTGAAGGAAGGAAAAGCCTGATGCTGAATTACTTGAGAGGGGACCGTTTCTTTCAATTTATTTGTGAACTTGATGTAGGTCCACAGCCTCACGAGTGCCCTTTGAAGGAGGAGAGACTTAACTCAGCTTTGGGATGATTTATTTGTGTTAATTCCCTTTTTGTTCTGTTCATTTACAACCGCAGCAGGGGATGGCTATCTGGGGCTCAGCCAGAGGGCTGAGCCTCTTAGGACTTGAACCAGAATGAGAAAACTCCCAGACATTGCAGAATACCAGCCCAGGTGAGTGCTGGGACCCTGCCCAGAATGTAGGGGGTAACCTGGGAAAGGAACCCCACTGACAAAGGGGAAAACATATTTCCATAATAACACTGACAAAGAGGGAATATATGGAACTATCATACAGCTCTGTCTGTATGAGCCTTAAATAATATAAGGCTCTGTTATATAAGGCTCTGAACCAGGAGTCCTCAGTTCAATTCCAAGCTCTGCCACAGACTTCCTGCATGACCTTGGGCCAGTTACTTGATTTGCCTGCTGCTCACTTCTCCGCCTTTGAATTGGCATAGCAGCACTTCCTTACTTGGCAGGGATGTTGTAAAGATAAATTCATTGTTTGACACTTATTCAGATACACAGTAGCATCATACTATTAAGAAGGGGGCATTGTTACAGATCCACAGGATCTGTGCTACACCTCAGGATTTGAACAGTTGCTTGGAGGAATTTTTCATTGTTCCAGACCCCCAAAGAGCCCCATTCTTCCTTAAGGGGTAGGCCATGTAGCCTCAAAGCCTCTGAGACTGAGCCTCTGGGCTCCATCACTCTTGTTTCACACTGTGAGCTCTGCCTGGTAAGTCCAACGGAGATAGACTCCTGTTCAGAGACTTTTTGCCCTTTTCAAGGATCAGTGCACCTCTGCAAGTATTTGTAGTGACACTAGGCAGCCTTTCAAAACAGTAGGGCTTATTAGTCAACTGGAAAACAGCATCTGGAAGTCCTTAGGTTAGCTTCAATAAGCAAAGGTAAGGCAGATAACCAGTGTCAGGGCTCCACCACACCAATCTGCAGAGGAATCCATTTTGGCTCTAGTTGGCTGGCTGTCTCGCTTTGCCCCAGGTAAGCACTCCTGTATTTCTCCCAAAGCCCAGCTCTTATTGCAGCCACTTTCATCTTTTTGGTCCATTGTCTTCCTACTGCAGGGCCATGCTGAGTTCACATGTTCTGCCTGCCAGAATTTCCCATGATAGGTGCCAACTGTTCAGTCCTTTCCAGATCCTCCATTGATATGGGTCAGTTTCAGACAGTCCGTGAACGACCCATTCATACACCCCAGAAAGTTATGTGACTCAATATTTCATGTCTGATGCTCTGCCTGAAGAGTAGCTTTTTAATCCTTTACACACCATGCATAGCAATGCAAAGCACAGAGGGAAACTAAGGCAAACACAGGAAGCATAAAAATATTACCAAAATTCCAACATTCAACACAAGCATATATCTGTTAATCTCGATGTGTTCTGATCTGTACTTGGAATCTATTTTATTTTAAGTCCTGGTTCAAGTTTTTAGGCCCTAAAAGATTGGGTCAAACTATTCAAACTGGTTCAAAAATTGATGGGTCAAATTATTTTCCCCTCATAAACTGATTATTTAATTTGTTCAACCATTGGTATGGATAAATTGTCCTCTTGTAGGGAGAAATAACTGAAAGCCAATACTGAATGGTACACAAAATGGAAAACCATGACATTCACTGAAAATGAATAACTGTAGGTAGTCCTGAATTTTATCAGCATATAATCCTTTAATCTGATCCTATACTAACCAAATACTCTTCCCGTTCTGTTCCAAATAATTTAAAATATTGTCACATGTGGCATAGAAATCTCCAGTTTTCCACTGGCAACAAAACAGTTGTTCTCGGGCAGGGATCTCAAACACGCGGCCCGCGGGGTTCTTCCCTGCATCCCGTCAAGCTCCCCACGGCCCCGCAGCACGCCACATCCCCAGCCTAACTCCAGGCCAGGGATGGGCAAACGACAGCCCCGGGCCAGATCTGGCCCTTCAGGGCTTTGGATCCGGCCAGTGGATTTCCCAACCCTGTGGTGCTGAGGGCCCTGCACCACTCCGGGAAGCGGCGGGCACCGCTTCCCTGTGGCCCCAGTGGGATGGGGAGCAGAGAACTCCGTGAGCTGTTTTGGCCTGTGGTTAGCTCCCCCGAAGCTCCCATTGGCCGAGAATGGGGGCACAAGGCTCAAGGTAAGCGGCACCGGGCCAGAATCCGAACACCTCCTGAACCCTGAACCCCAACTCCCTACCCTTAGCCCCCTGCCTGCACCCCAACCCCCTGCCACACCCCGCACCCCTTCTGAACCCCAACCCCCTGCTCTGAGCCATCTGCCACACCCCAACCCCCTGCCACACCCCGCACTCCCTCCTGCACCCCAACTCCTTGCCTTGAGCCCCCTGCTGCACCCTGAACTCCCTCCTTCATCCAACCCCCTGCCCTGAGCCCCCTGTTGCACCCCATGGGCAGGGGCAGGGGTGGAGTGGGGGGCGGGGACAGTGGGGGGGTGTGATGCTGCCCTCGGGCCAACATATGAGTCCTCATGTGGCCCTCCTGGTGATTTGAGTTTGAGACCCCTGTTCTAGGGGAACAAATTATTCAATAAGTTTGGCCCAGTGGCTTGGAAGGAAGTTGCCTCCATCGTCCATACTATGAGAATTAATTTAGAAGGCAGTGGCAGTAAAGAAAAAGAGAAAGTTACACTGGCACATCAAAGTTTGAAGTCACTGAAGAGTAATCCCAGCATCAGAACTGTCAGATCTAATAGAAAGTCTTGTTCAGTTGTTTTGTACACTCTAGGCTGTGTTGCAGGCTAGCATGCTGGCTCCCTAGTGTATTTTCATAGAGTGTGCCAGAATATAAATGTAGTGACACACACTGTACAGGTTTAAACAAATCAGGTCTCTTTGAACCACAAAACAAGTTCAGAGGTGTTACGTGTAAGTAAGGCTAAAGAATCAGGTCCTGTGTTTGTAATAAATCCAGTTTTCCCATGGATAAATATGATATCAGAATCACAGATAAGCTTGAATTTAACAGATATCATTTACACAAATTCATATGGGTTCACAATGGGTTGTAGGATCATCAGGATATGAAATAGGGCTGGTGACCATGTGATCTGACCCACCTTTTATGAATTTTCCCAGTTAAGGCACATGAATTTAACACACGAATAACACTATAACACTATAGATTTGCTGCCTTGCATTAAGTTACTCAGACATGTTAATTTCTGCAGGATTGGTGCCTTGGTTTGTACTCAAAATGCCTTTCTAAGATTAAAAGAAAAATTCAGTTCCTTCAAATCATTTCCTAAAAGATGTAATACTAGAGACTCAATATCAAGCTATTCTAATGCAGGGGAAAGATAACAAGAACCACAGGAAATCAATGTGGCTGCACAAGTTTCATTTTAACTACCTAAAAACCAAAAGGAATATAGGAAATGGAAGGAGGGGCATGTCACCAAGGAAGTTTACATGGAACTAGCACAAGCATGTAGGGAGAAAATCAGGAAAGCCAAGGCAAGGAATGAATTACAAATGGCAAGAAATGTTAGAGACAACAAGAAAGGGTTATACAAATATGTCAGACAAAAAAGAAAGATCAGGGGTGGTGTGGGTCCACTACGCAATGGAGAAAGTGAGCTGGTAATGGATGATGATAAGAAGGTGGAGCTGCTCAGTTGCTACTTTGCTTCAGTCTTCAAGCAAAAAATAACATTACCGGATGATTAGCAATGTTATTATAGACAATTAAGAGGGAGGGTTGCAGATCAGGATAAGGAAAGAACACATCAGAGATCTTCTGACTAATTTGAATTAATTCAAGTGAGCAGGGCCTAATGCCATTCACCCCCAGGGTGCTGAAGGAATCAGCTGAAAAAATCTCAGAGCGACTGGCAATAATATTTGCAAAGTCCTGGATGACAGGAGAGGTCCTGAAAAATTGGAGAAGGACTAACGTAGTGCCCATCTTCAAAAAGGAGGGGGGGGGGGGGAAGTAGCCCTGGAATTATAGACCAGTCACCTTGATGATGATACCTGGGAAGCTACTAGAGCAAAGTGTAAAACATTCAGTTTGCAAATACCTGGAGGATGAAGGGGTGATCACTAGCAGCCAGCATGGATTTACTAAGAACAAATCCTGCCAACCCAGCATGATTTCTTTCTTTGGCAAGGTATTTGGTTTGCTGGGTATGGGGAATGCAAGGGACATAATATACCTGGACGTTAGCAAGGCTTTTGACACAGTTCCACATGACATTCTCATAAGTAAGCTGGAGAAATGCAGGCTTGGTAGAACTACCATTAAGTGGATGCATAATTGGTTAAACAACTGCAAACAAAAAGTAATTATAAATGGAATGATGTCATAGTGGAAGGAGGTCGCAAGTGGGGTTCCACAGGGATCTGTTCTGGGTCCAGTGTTATTTAATGTCTTTATTAATGACCTGGATGTAGGAATAGAGAGCATGCTGATCAAGTTTTCAGATGACACAAAGCTGGAGTAGGGATGGTGTTGCAGACACTTCGGAGGAAAGAACTAAAATTCAAAGGGATCTTGATATATTGGAGAACTGGGCTATAGACAAGAACATGAAAATCAACAAAGATAAATATAAGGTGCTACACTTAGGGAAGCAAAAAACAAATGCACAAATATAGAATGGGGGATAACTGCTGAGAAGGATCTGGGAGTTCTGCCGGATTACAACCTCAACCTGAGTCACCAATGCAATGCTGTTGCAAAAAGAGCAAATGCAATTTTGTGTTGCATTAACAGAAGCATAGTATGCAAGTCAAGGCAGGGGATAGTACCACTCTACTCAGCACTGGTTAGGCCTCAGCTGGAGTGCTGTGTCCAATTTTTGTCACTGGTGCATAGAAAAGATGTAGAGAAACTGGAAATGATCCAGAGGTGAGAGACAAAGTTAATCAAAGGGATGGAATGCAAGCCATGTGAGGAAAGGCTGAAGGAATTGGAAATGTTTAGTTTGGAAAAGAGGAGATTAAGGGGGGACATGATAGCAATCTTCAAATACGTGAAAGGTTGCCATAAGAAAGATGGAGGAAAATTGTTCTCTTGCCACAGAGGGCAGGACAAGAGGCAATGGGTTCAAACTACAGTATAGCAGATTTAGATTAAATCTCAGGAAAAACTTCCTAACAGTAAGAATAGTAGGATAATGGAACAAACTGCCTACGGAAGTCATGGAATCTTCTTCCCTTGGCTTTTTTCAAAAGGAGGCTGGATAGCCAGCTGTCTTGGATGGTTTAGATATAATAAATCCTGTATCGTGACAGGGGGTTAGACTAGATGACCCTTGTGGTCCCTTCTAACTCTATTGTTCTATGATTCTATGATTTATTATTGATTTGTACTGAGGCCCAGAGCCTAAAAGACCTTCCAGGATTAGAGTGCCATTGTAAAGTGTACACATATGAAAAGACAGTCCCCACTCCAAAGAGCTTACGAATTAATTATAAGATGAGAGACAACAGATGGATGCAATAGACAAAGGAACAAAAAAGCAACAGCCAGACAATTGTTGTTACTGCAACACCCAGTAGTCTCACATAACAGCTGCCCAGTCATTGGATCCAAATGAAGAAAAAAGTTCACAAAAAGCTTCTGAGGACAATTTGTAGATTGAAAATGTTCTCAGCAGCACTCTGGTTCGTGTAGGTAGACTGAACTTGAATCAAGCCTGAGTTTGAGTGATAAGAGTAAAACTTCATGCACAACTCCACACATAATTCCAAATTTTCACAATGGAGGACTTTGAACCAGAACTGCTTTCATGAGAGAAACATCTTTGGTAAAAGGACAATTAAAGGATAACTTTTAGGGATGCCCGCATGAAAATTGCCTAAACCTTTGAATTAAATCAGCATCAAACTTTTTCACAGATTTGGTTATGTGCCAGAGCATGCAACCATTCAAATGGGAGATAATACACCAGAGCCCTGCATGGTCTATATTGCAGCTGCAACCCTTTGGGTATTCCAAATCAAATCTGTTGATTTTAGTGACAAATTAAATTACATATTTGTAGAATGTGTAGACATACAGTGCTTTATTGGGCATTTTGGTATAGGACTTCATTATCTTGACAAAGATTGTAACAAACACAGAAAATGGCACCACAATACACCTTATGCGTACAGCAAAGATGAAATGAGGAAAAGCAAAGGCACACATTACCAATTCTCTGTACAGCCATCAGGCTGTAATCTCAAGAGCTTACTTTAATTACTTTATCCCAGGCTATAAAAAATTGTGTTAGCTCATGGACATAGAAAATCTTTTAAAATTGGTGCAAGATTTTGTATTTATATTTTTCATTTGGTACATAGGTTCTCCAATCATCAGTCAAGATTATGTTGTGCTAGGTACTGTAGAAACACAGAACAAAAGGATGGTATCTACTCCTGATGGCTAGCCTGTATGGTGCAGTAAAGCACATTAGAGGGGTGTTAATTTGTGAAGTGTTCTAATGTGCTACACTCTAATTGTCCCATATAAACCCTCCTGATGCAACCTAAATGGTATCTAGTTTGCACTGACGTTTAGTTAACACCACCAGGATCTACACAGGGCAGTTAGAGCATAGCGTTTTAGAGTGCTGTACAAATCACACTGCTCTAATGCGCTTTGCTGGCAATGTGTGAACAAGCCCAAAGTTCTTAACAACCCATTTCCCTTTCTTCCTTTCACCTTCAAACTCCTCTAACAGTTGCCTAGTTCCTCTGCTCCAGCTTCATCTTGGATCTCTTCTAACCTGACTTCTGCCTTCTCCACCTCCTGGAAACTGCTCTCACCAAGATGTTTAATGACCTTTCTCCGGACACATCTCAAGGATTCTAGTCCATCCTCATTCTCCATGATCTCCCTGAGGCTTTTGATCCTGCCAGTCATGCCCTCCTTCTTGATCTGTCTGGACATTTGCCATGTCATTCACTCTTGGTTCTCCTGCTTCTCCTCTGGTTACTTCATCAACAACTCTTTTATTAGGTTCACCTCCTTCTCACTCCCATTCTTTAAAAAAATTCTACAGGACTCTGTCTGTGGTCTTCTCCATCTTTTAAAATCTCTCTGAGTGATCTCATCTGATCAATGTCTCAAGCTATCATCCTTATGGATCCCTCCCTTTACCCAATCCCATATTTCTGCTGATCTTTCTGACTTCTCCTCTTGGAAGTGGTGCCATAAATTTAAACCTAATGTGGCAGAACTTGAACTCTTTATTTTCCTTCTAAGCCTTCCCTGCTCCCCCTTTCTCTATCATGGTTGACAACAGCACCATCCACCCTGTCACTTGGGTTCATAATCTGGGGTTCATCTCTTACTCCTGCTTCTCCCTTCCCCTGCACAGCAAGGCTGTGTTCAATATTATTGCTTCTTCTATAATATATCAAAAATCCAACCTTTATTACTCACGTAACCAATACTTTTGTGCAGACGCTATCATCCCATTTTGATTACCAGTACTTCTTCCCCACTGATGCCCTCATCAACTCCACCCTAATCTCTTCAAAATGTTGCTGCTGAAGTCAACACCATTGCCTATTATTCTAACATAGAATCATAGAAAATGAGGGTTGGAAGGGACCTCAGGAGGTCATCTAGTCCAACCCCCTGCTCAAAGAAGGACCAATCCCCAACTAAATCATCCCAGCCAGGGCTTTGTCAAGCCTGACCTTAAAAACTTCTAAGGAAGGAGATTCCACCACCTCCCTAGGTAACGCATTCCAGTGTTTCACCACCCTCCTAGTGAAAAGGTTTTTCCTAATATCCAACCTAAACCTTCCCCACTGCAACTTGAGCCCATTACTCCTTGTTCTGTCATCTGCTACCACTGAGAACAGTCTAGATCCATCCTCTTTGGAACCCCCTTTCAGGTAGCTGAAAGCAGCTATCAAATCCCCCCTCATTCTTCTCTTCCGCAGACTGAACAATCCCAGTTCCCTCAGCCTCTCCTCATAAGTCATGTGTTCCAGTCCCCTAATCCTTTTTGTTGCCCTCCACTGGACGTTTCCCAATTTTTTAACATCCTTCTTGTAGTGTGGGGCCCAAAACTGGACACAGTACTCCTCACCAATGTTGAATAGAGGGGAACGATCACATCCCTCGATCTGCTGGCAATGCCCCTACTTATACATCCCAAAATGTCATTGGCCTTCTTGGCAACAACGGCACACTGTTGACTCATATCCAGCTTCTCGTCCACTGTAACCCCTAGGTCCTTTTCTGCAGAACTGCTGCCTAGCCATTCGATCCCTAGTCTGTAGCGGTGCATGGGATTCTTCTGTCCTAAGTGCAGGACTCTGCACTTTTCCTTGTTGAACCTCATCAGATTTCTCTTGGCCCAATCCTCTAACTTGTCTAGGTCCCTCTGTATCCTATCCCTACCCTCCAGCATATCTATCTCTCCTCCCAGTTTAGTGTCATCTGCAGACTTGCTGAGGGTGCAGTCCACTCCATCCTC